>NC_140211.1:8149421-8211921 GCF_951802725.1 Rutilus rutilus
AAACCTACATAACAATGTAAGAGATTTGCATAATGCCAGTCTATGGTGTTAATTGGCTGCACGTGAACAACGTCTACTTTGACCCTCAAACACTGTAGTTGTAGCTGAGACTGGAAGAGTTTGGTTCGTGTTGTTCATGTCGAGAAGATGCTGTTTTCAGTGCTGAGAATCCACTTTGATGCAATTGGGGCAATTTAAAAATAGCAAGTGAAACGGTACGCATTATGCAACAATAAAGATTTCCAGCAGTATGAGGTCATTACATGCATGTTTAATCCAGCATGATCCAGTTCTCAGAAATACAAATGGATGTCCGGTCACATAATGAAAGAAAATGTTGAAAACTGCAGAGGATTTTAAAGCACTGCATTGTGGGACATAGTATTATGCAGTGCATACTGCTTAATAAGAAAGAGTTATAATAATATGACGGCAAACACAAATCATAGTGCATCTTTAATACATGCAGTGAAATGAATACAGATTAATTAAACATTTCTACCAGTTTAGACCATTAAGGCGTTTTGCATCTTTAATGAGATTATTTTCATTTTGTGATTTATTTATTCTTGATTATTCTCACCAGATTGTCATTAGTCATTTTTACTGTACCAGTAAATGTTTTTATTTAAAACAGAATAAAGGAAGTATACAAATTGGGGGTGACGCTATATACCGGTATTCACGATAACCGTGATATTAATTTTTTTTTATCATTATCGTGAATTCTTTTGGCCACGATTACCGTAGTGAAAAATACAGCCCTAATACAAATAGCCTAATATCACTATGTACACTAATGTTCAAAAGTTTGGGGTTTAGTAAGATTTCATTAATCATTAAGGACACATTAAATTTTAAAAAGTGACAAATGTTTTTTATTTTAAATAACCGCTGTTAACGAACTTTATTTTCATCAAAGAATCCTGAAATCTTAACGGTTTACACAATTTTTTTTTTTTTTAAAGTGTCCTTACTGCCCCAAACTTTTTGAACGGTAGTGTATGAATATTTCAAAATTGATTTTTTTTCTTTTCACATTACAGTAAAATGGAAAGCAGTGGATTTATGTGTAGTGCAGAAAGGGGAACTGAATTGGGAAAGCCAGGACTCGACACCTGGACGTGTTCTTGAAAGGTTTTGTGAGATTCAATGGCATACTTTCCCAAAACTTAAATCTGACCAGAGGCTAAAATCTGTTGAGTAGCTTTTAACTGCAACATGCCTCTAAACATGCACACTCAAATCAACACTGACCATCATCAAGGTGTGAAAAGGTGAACAGAAAACATTTATGAGGGAAAAAAAAGAAAATCTTCAAAATGTTGATGACGCTGAACTATGTAGGTGTGGATTAAAGTTGAACCCTGAATGCGGTTTGGGATGTGTCATGGAAGGTCGAAGTCGCAGTGACCCAAAACAGCTCTGCTGGCGTCACTGCATTAGATCCCAAAGGACGCTTGGCTTCATTTTTGACATGCAAGAAAACAGATGCCCTTTCACCCTGAACTAGAACCAGTTTTCCGTATGTCGACTTTAACCTCAGCCATAACGAAACAAGCCACAAAATAGTCGGATTAAAAAAAGGTCCAGCAAAGGGCAACTTCCACCCTCCTAAGTGATTCGCTCCCAGATGAGAGCTTCCTGATGTGAATGTGTGCTGACCTTTCCTCAACCTCGCACTCCCGAGAACAAGATCCCGACTGTCAGATAAAGAGGAGCGCAAATGTGTCCGTACAGAGGAAGAGTCGGTACAGACAGCGCTTACAGGCAGTTCTTCTGAGTCATTAGAAGTTCTTCACATTTAACGTTTAAACAAAATCTGCATTTTGGTCAGAGCTATATTATACAACCCAGATTTTAAATATATATATATATATATAAATAATAGTTCTGCTTGGGTGAATCTCACATAACATGTTCATGAGGATGAACACATCCAGATCACATTATACCTGCAAATATTTTGTTTGATGAAGACCTTTTGCATAAACTTTTTCTGATAATTAAGCACATTTAATAATATACATATTTTTATGGATCTGAACACCTCTTAAAAAAAAAAAAAAAAAAAAAATTAAAATTAACATTTGAACAAGGCATGTAAATAAAAAAAAACAATTATTTTTAATAATATTTTTATTTTTTAATTCGACTGAAAAACAATGCTCGCCTTTAATCTTAAAAATCTTACTGCAACATTTTTTTTTTCTCATAATTTTGAGGTGAAATGTGACCCATTCACATCAGATCTTTACTTGTACATGACAATGTTTGCCTTTTAAAAACTCATACAACTGAATTTTATTAGATTTTTGTACAGCACACAAATGAAGCCTGGCCAACACTATGGCTCTCATGATTACAGTACATTTAAAGCAATATTTTACCCAAAAACTAGCTTTTCTTTAATCCTCAAACCACCGGATGATATAAAATGGACTTAAAGCTCAAATGGAGCAGAAAGGACGTAAACAATCCTTCTTAACATCAGATAATTAAAAAATGACTTAGTTAAGGTCCTACTTCAAAGCAAATACTTGTAGTGTGAGGCGTGACTATGTACCGACGGTGAGCAAACTGAAGAATAAACACTGGATTCGGGGGAAAACATTCCTTTAAAATGTGAACACAGAATCCAGACACATCAGTTCATTCATGAGCGAACACAAACATTGGCTTTTGAAGTGATGCGATTAGAAGAAAATCAGCGGGAGCCTCTAGCGCCGCTATGAAGCCGAAGCCCCTTCCACAATCATCCACATACAGACGAGTCAAAAGATTAAGCCTTTAAAAATTAAAGACTTCTGAAGTCCTTTCATGGCTTTTAGACGCCTAAGAAAAAATTAGCTGCGACTCTCATCGTGAATCGACAGACTGATAAGTTCATTCAGAGTTTGTGCGCGTTTGTTCTGATGTGGTCCTACAGATTCAATCTCATGATCATCATTGCAAACGAATCCCTCCCACAAAAAAAAAAGAAGCTGTCCAATGAAAGGGGATCAAACCCTCCCAAACCCCTCCGTCCGATGCTCATTTCCACTGCTTCATCAGTACATCTTCTGTCGGCTCGGCAAAACGGCCTCCTTCAAGAAGGAGAAGATGAGCAGGATTCCCGAGCGCTTGCCCCGCTTGCCTTTAGTGAAGTAGTTCGACACCACGTCATCTGAGAAACACACACACACACACACACACAGAAAACCATCAATATATGAGGATAAGTGTGTATGGTAGCACTGTTAATGTCTGTCCAACTACAGGGTAGAAGTGGGCCAAAAATGTTAATAATCTATTTGATGATTATGATATACACATTTTTGTAGAACATCCCTGAAAAAACTACACATTTGAAAAATGTTTGAATGTTTGAAGAAAATGAACATTTTAATATATCTTTTGAAGGCATGTAAATTACAAAAGCTAACATACAAGATGCATATTTTTAATACAAATATTTAATATTATTGTTAATTATTTTTATTTAACTACACTGAAAAACAATGTTCAAAGAAAAATGCATATTTGAATATTTTTCAAAGGCACGTAAATTACAATGCAGCAAATTTATTTTGAATAAAAGAAAAACATTTTATTATTTTATTTATTACTTTTATTTAATTAAACTGAAAAACAACGTTCAAGGTAAAATGCACATCTGAATCTTTTTCAAAGGCACGTAAATTACAATGAAGCAATTTTATTTTTAATAAAACATTCATTTTTTCTTATACTTTTATTTAATTAAACTGAAAAACAACATTCAAAGTAAAATGCACATTTGAATATTATTCAGGGCATGTAAATTAAAATGAAGCAGATTTATTTTTAATAAAATATTACATTTGTATTATTTAATTTATTTGTATTTAAAAGAATACTAGTTACAATCCTACTAAATTCCATTATATAGTGCTCTGTTAAACTCATCTGCTCGGCTTGGTTCAATCAAAAGTCTCTATATTAAATTGAAAAGCTTTTGCTTTGATTCTGAAGAAGCCTCGCACACTTTATGTACATTTTTGACATATTCAGAAATAATGTATTAATCCAGTTACTTTTAATGACTGTGAAAATCAACAATAATTGCATACAGATTTCTTCTGTTTTCCCCGTTATATCACAGGGTTAGTAGTGCCTAAGGGTAGTTTCATGAAGACTGTATGAAAACACGTGTCTCTCACCTCCCTGCTGCACAGTGGATGGAAGCACGTTCTCCCCGGCAGAGAGAGACACGAAGAACGAGAAAGGAATCACCCACAGGCATATCGTGAAGTACGCCAGAACCTGAAAACACAGAGACGTTAGTCTCAACGCCATCCTCTAGTTCACCTACACTTAAAAATACAGACACCATTTAATCAGCCTAACGTCATGGTTTAAAGAAATTAATACACAGCATCAAACTGATCAAAATAGACTTATAATGTTACTAAAAGGTTTCTATTTAATATAAATGCTGTGCTTTCAATTCATCAAAGAAATTTCCACAAAAATATTAAGCAACACATTAGCCGCTTTCCGACCAAGTAGTTACAGGAACTTAGTTCTAGGAGGAACTGTCCACTTCTAAACAGTCCTATGAACTACTCTCCCCCAAACTCAGTTTTGCTGTTTGCGTTCGCACTGGCCAAGTGGCCATAGGAACTGGTAGGAAGGGTAAGGGAGTGACGCAAGCACGGCGACTTTTATTTTGGCGGCGCTGAGAACGCCAGAGTAAACAATGCTCGCATTCTCTGTGTTTATTAGTTAGCGATCTGTCTAACAGTACTGTTTAATATGTTATTAGATAGAACTGTTATAGAATTAAGTAGATATGAAAAAAAGGTTATTAGCCTATGCCGTGTGGTTGATGTCCAGTGTTGCTAGCTGGGCAGAAATGCATAATCATGTTTGGCTTGGTCCCCTCAAAGTTGCGTTGGATTTTCTCTTTTTTTTGTTAATCTACCCGAGTCAAACATTAGTGTAAAAGCATAATTATAATGGAAACACCACTTTTAAGATTGACCGTATTTTCGTTTTATTTATTTTCTAAGTTATGCTTTTACACGAATGTTTGACTCGGGTAGATTAACAATTGCAATTTGGCGAGAGTTGTAATAATATTGAACAATTTTACTGTATTTTTGATTAAATAAATGCAGAAGAGACTTCTTTCAGAAACTAATCTTACCAACACCAAACTTTCAAACGGTACTGTATTTTTCTGAACTTAACTTTCACCAATCATTTCAGGGTGTCACTCTACAGCAAACTCAAAGCGGGATCAATAGTTTTCTTTAATAGGCCAATGTGAGAAAAAAAAAGAAAAAAAAAAACACATTATTATACATCCGAGTATCACCCTATATCTAAACTCCTGGGTTTGAGATTATTGTTTTGGTCAGTAAAATAAATAAATAAATAAATAAATAACATTTTATATAAGATATAGCATACCTCAGAGAACGGATAGTACTCCTCCGCAAAATACTGGAAGGCCATATAGTGGTTTAACACAACCAGTGCTGGAAAAGAGAGCAACAATAAGGATGAGAGGAGAACACTGTAAAACATACAGACTGTGAATGTCTCCATTACGCACCACATGACAGGATAAAGTTTGGCGAGGTCAGCATAATGTATGGAAACGTCTGCAGAAGACCAAAGTAAACCAGGTTTGTGAAGAGACCCACTCCCATCATGAGCGTCGGGAAGCCCTCGAACACGTAGAGCCCGACCAGAACCGCTGTGGAGAACTGAGAGACGAGAGACATGAAGCACAGCCGACGTCCAGGCTTCGTACAGACACTGTCAGACTGTTCAAGGACTACAATCAGAGATCTTCAGATGACGTCAACATCACCAATGCTACGTTTTCTAAATGTCATAATCATTAGTTAACAAACAAGTATTCATTACTTCAATGAGCTCATTGATTCTGCCTTAAATCATTACATTGTTTAAATTAATACATTTTTAGCTAACTGTGACTTTGTATATGTACATTTCTGACATACATAACTTAGACAGTTTCCTCTGATAACAGATCACTCTAAATTGTAATGTGGCCTTTCTGTAAAGCTGCTTTGAAATGGTGTGTATTGTGAAAAGTCCTATACAAATAAATGTGAATTGAATTTCATTTATCAAAGAATATCTTTATTATCTTTCAAATTCTAAAAAAAGGTTAAACAACTCTCCAGTACCATGGGTGAAGCAGGCGTAATGATATGACGCAGCACCTGATAATAGTCCCCAGCTCAGTAGCCTATTAGCAGGCGGCATGCGCTGCGTCATATCATTACGCCTGCTGCACTCATGGTACGGCAGCAAAGTTTCTTGATTATTACGCAGGAATGAGAGTATAGTTCCTAGCCATATCAGCCTAGAAAATCGCAACTTTTCATTTTCCGTCGGTCTTAGTACACGATGTAACTACAGAAGAGTCAAGTTTTAAATAGGAAAAATATCGAGACTCTTTGGTCATTTTTTTGAGAGAGATGCTAATGGTCATGTCCGATTCAATGATCTATGCTAAGCTATGCTAAAAGTGGTACCGCCAGACCCGGAGATCGGCTGAATGGATTCGAAAACGGTCAAACTCAACTGTTTAACTCTGGGGGAGTTGTAAAATGAGCCTATTTCCAAAAAAAGTGGAGTATCCCTTTAATAGATAAACTGATGAAACAAAATGGTACAAGTAAAGTGCAGCACAAGCAACGACTGTGGTCACTTTAACCATTGAAAGGATACTATGATAAAGATATTTCTTTATTCAAACTGATTTTTTTTTTCTCCCATGAATATATGATTGACCTCAAGAATGAAAACACTATCATATACGTGGATATTTATGAGCAATATATCACGCTCATTCATAGCCATGCGAAATGACGGCAGCGTTAATTTTGTGTGAAAAGATTTAACATCGATAAGATTAAGCAATAATTTCACATATGTCTTTTTTTTTAATTCAAGCACTTTTCATAAATATGGGTGTTTTCAAGTCAAATTCAAGCACCTTGTACAAACCCTGTCACACAAAGCATGCAACATGCTGACGCTTACATCAGTACTATAACCACCAATGCAAACACACTGATGACAACACTGTCTGAACAGTCGGATCAGATTTCATCTCTCACAAAATGAAAGTGTTGACAAGCCTAAACTCCCAAACTGGATGTGTGTCCTGTTCTCCAGATATGGCTTGAGTTCCTGCGATATTACTCTATAGACGCATCCCTAATAATGTAGGTTTTATATGATGACACAATACTCACCATAATCATATATTTTATAATGCGACTGGTGGCGACTGTGTACTCCTCTATTAACTCCGCCAGGTAATACAGGCCTGCCGCTGTGAGGACAAATAACAAACATACAAATAAACATCTAAACAAACATGTCATTCAGATCTTACAAGTGTGTAAAAGTGCAAGAGCGATCTATCTATCCATCCATCTATCTATCTATCTATCTATCTATCAAGTGTCTTATACATTCAGTGCTAGAGTAAGAGTAAACACAGGTGTATTAATACAGGTACAGGTGTATAAACACAGGTACAGGTGGAACTGCTGCTTTGACATGTTGCCAAGTTCTCAATCCTCATCATGAACACCTCTGACTGCCTACGTGGACAGAGACATTTTACTGTTTTTGTCTCCAATCATCATCATGTGGCACACGACGAGAATTGAAAGAATAACATTAGCCATCATATAGGCTATAGACAATTATATACACACATACACATACATGTAAGTAAAATAAGTGTCATGCCAGATGAAGCTCTCATATAAATGGGCGGAGCGAATACTAATCAAAACAATCCTGTATTCTGCAGCCATACAGTTAGAAATACAAAAACCCAAAAGCTTGAAACACAATGAGCTTATCGATTCTTATATAATATGACTTTAGTCAAAGAGATAGATATGAGGGAGGCTTTGTCTTAGCTCATCCCATTGTTATTCTATTCTACATCGTTATTTTCCCAAAAGCTTCTATTTAATGAAACTAAACGGATATTTGATTGTTAATAAGGCGCGCGAGCTGAGGGATTGCTTTGGTCGCGTCAGCAAAAGGAGGATAGCGGCTAACAGCAGCAACATAAAACTCACCAATAGCGAGAGTAACGAAACATATCTGTATCACCAGCGACAACCAGCTGAGTAAATAAATAAACCACATCTTTTTTAAAAGGGCTGGTCGAATAAATAAGAGACTAGTAGTAAACAATTACGGAGATGTGTGTCTCCCCTGCTAAGGCTAACAGCTGAAGTGGTCAAAGTTTCTTCTGCGGCTTCCTTAGGCGGAGCGAGACGCTGAAGTGGGGATCAGATCGAGGACAGCGCCGCTCAGGCTGGAGGCGGTACTGCACCTGTGGATATATCCGTCATGATAGATTCCAGCTCTAATAAAAAAATAAAAAAATAAAAAAATAAATAATAATAATAATAATAATAAAATAATAATAAAAAAAAATAAAAAAAAATAAAAAAAATAAAAAAATAAAATAAAATAAAATAAAATAAAATAAAATAAAATAAAATAAAATAAAATAAAATAAAATACCTTTTGAGAACCAGGGAGTAGCGAGAGAGATTACTGCCAGTTAGAAGTCATCAAAACCTGAAAAATGACTCAAATGGGAGCATGGAAATTATGTAGTGATTCTAAAAATATTAATCAAATAAAATATTGGTCTTGATAGTTTCCAGCTCTGCTTAAAATAAAAATAAAATAAAAATATTTTAATACTATTTTAAATTTGGCGACAAAATTAATTTCAAGCATGTTTAGAACAAAATTGCTGGTGTTTCTGATGTCACAAAATACCTTGTAACCAATCAGGTCAACATGTGATCGTCAAGGAGTGGATCTCTGAGCTGCTGTGAGTGAGTGGAGGCGGGGCTCATTTGCATATTCATTGAACCGTGTTTACTAAATGAGGCAAGGGTGTAGAGTTACATTCAAGCTATTTTAAGGCATGAAGAATGTTTTTCAAGGAAAACACGTTTAAACATGTCATTTTGGTGTTTAAAGACGAGTTTTAAGTGATACAATTATTGACCAGGAAGTTTAAGAAAAATAAATTCAGTCATGTGTGTATAGATAGGCAGACAGACAGACAGAGAGAGAGAGAGAGACAGACGTTCAGAAAAAAAAAGGGCTTTCCAAGAGCCTCACACATTTTGATTTTTTTTTTCACCAGCTCTTCGCTTGTTTTGGTCATGCATATTACATCCACATCTACGCATTTTCTTCTCCCTCTTCCTCACACAAACACAGATACACACACCTAAATCAGACACCTTTCAGATCCTGGGGAAAAACATGAATTCTTTATAGTGTTTGTTAGATGGAAAGCTCTCTTGGGTGAGACGAATCCTTACAGAATGAAATGCCTTTTAAAAGTAAAGGAGCAAAAGTGAGTGAGAGTGGAAAATAATTGTAGACTCCATTTAAAATGCTTTTATCAAAGAAGAGGAGTGTGAAGGTGTTAGGAGAAAAGGCTGGCCTTTTTATTGCAGGTGTTTCCAGATGGACGGATAAACTAACCTAAAGGCTTTGACACTGGCAGCATATACAGTGAAATATATTCTGATACTCACCTAATATTTGTGTTTTATGGTTTTAATTTAAAAAATTGACATTGTTTATAAGTTAACCTCTTTGCGTGGTGGTCAAAAATGACAATTTCTTTTCAATGAAATGAATGTATCATATTTTAGTTCGATAATGTTTTTTATTTAATATTTTGTATTATATGGGGATTTTATGGTACTAAATTATATTTATGGAATAGTTATGATCCATTCATTATCACTTTTTGAGCATAGACCTGAAAATAAAATTTCCAACTTGAACTTCATAAATGCTTTAGAACACATAATTAAGTTTGCTCTCTTTGTAAACTTGGCATATTATTGCTGAAGTGAAAAAAGTAAAAAAAATAATAATAAAAAAAATAGAAAAAGTGAAACTAAAAAAGTTATAGAAGTTACATTTTTTTAATGAAAAATGCATAAAAATACTATTTAAATTTCATAATAAATAAATATTTTCCAAAACATGTTTTACTCTAAAATTGTGGGAAAGTCCATTAATCTAAACAAGCTGTGTTCCAAATTTGAAGTTGATATCTGAAAATATGAGCTTTCATTAAGAATTTGTTTGGCCGCAATACCAAACGCTCCCACTAGATAAAATTTGCTTCCCATTTATTTCCAATGCGCTCATTTTTGACCGCGAGGAGCACAAGTGTGACTATTGTTTCCAGGACCATTTAACCTTTTTGAATCATGTCCATGTTTTTATTGTGTGTGTGTGTGTGTGTCCACATAGCAAGTGCCAAAAACAAAACCAAAGCAAAGTTCCATACCATTCTGATAAAGTAAAAAAAAAAGGTCCATCATCAACAGAGGGTTAAAATATCATTATCAGAAATATCCTATTTTGCAGCCATGGTAGCTTGAAGTCTTTAAGGTTAAGGGGCCGTTTACATGACACAGTTTTCAACTAAAAACAGAAAACTTTTAATGCATTTTGGCCATTCATTTACACGACAACATCGTTTTGGGGGCCTAAAAACGCAAATGGGTTTCAAAGAGCAAGTTTTTGCATACGATACAGTTATCGTCTCAGTGTAAACTACAAAAACAAGAATTTGTGAAACAGTGAGGTCATGCGCATGTGTATTACATGTTCAGTTTTATAGGCAAGTAGTGTTTCTTTACAAAGTGACATCGCCACCTACTGGCCTGGAAGCAGAATACAGTGTTTTAGTCGTTTTCGCAGATCCGTGTGAACGGGATAGTTTTGACAACGAAATGTTTATGTTTTTAGTACATCATTGTCCTTTAACGTACACTGAGTAAACTGTCTTGACACACTTTTGCATAAGTATCTGCCCCCATGTGTTTCAAGAAGAGTTTAAGACATTGCTTTCGTTGTTAGGTTTAGTAACTTTCTACTCAAAACGAGCATTCGTACTCAAAAACACTGATTGTTACAGTTATTGTGAACCAAGTATTGAGAGTAAAATCTACAAACACAGAGTGAGTAAAATGTACATGAAACAGAGTCATGCAAATGAGCAAGTAGAAATTCCTCAACAAACTCTAAGTGGCCATTTAAATTGACTTTTTCTCTTTGTTAATTTTAAGAAGTTTTTACTTAATTCCATACTTGTGAAATTCACTTTAAAAAGAATGAGTGCGAAAACTTGCAAAAGAAAGATCAAGTATATTTTCTTCTTATTGTTTTTTCAGTGTTGACTGCATTATATCCTTTAATGACTGAGTCGAAGCCTTGATTCTAATCCAAATGAGATTCTTTGCTATTTTTTCAACATTGCTGTGCATCTGAGCAACAAATCCACCAAGAATGATGACAATTACACCAGAGAAGGATGCAATATAGTTTGATGAATATAAAACAATGCCATGTTGAAGTAATTTTCAATTTTCAATGCTTGGAAAATGTCAGTGTCTGATCTGTAATTCACTACAATAAAAGAATCGTTTAAAGGTCCAAATACTTGTGCAAGTCAAGTATTCAAGCAAGTGAAGTCTTTTAATGGAAGAATTCATGCCTCAAAAGAACAAATGTCCAACACAACAGCAAACACAGACCGAGGGCAAAGAAAAGACAGACTGAGTATGTGCAGAATGTTTTTTATTTCTTTCATAATTGCTTTTTGAATGCAGGGGTCCTTGGGTTTTTTTCATTGTGGCTTTCGCACCACAGTTAACAGGGTTAGCGCTTTATTCAGCCTTGTGACATTTACTTCGAAACAAAATCCAAGAGGCATCTGGCAGAAGGAAATAGGTGTTCAGTAATACTTAGTTCAACATCGTGCTTCTCAAAAAGTGCGGAAGGTCAGACTAAAAGACCCCTCAAACAAAGCTCACTTTTCTTCCCATATGACGGACTCGGAGGCCTTTATGCGAGAGACTCTCTTCTCTCGGTTCTGCTGAAGTCTGCGGAGGACAGGAGCGCTTCCGCTCTCCCCTGCCCAGGGCGAGGAGATCGAGATCGAGACCGGCACGCCAGCACTGGGGGGATCTGAGGGAACGGTGACCTTACGTGTTATAATGCAGCTCACACAAACATTCACAACCGATCAATAAATGAGGAGGCAGCTTTTAAGCACCGCTGTGAAGGATATCTCGCTTCGAAAGTGCAACCAATTAGGCCAATAAATCTGATTCTAAAATATTAAAACCTGCCAAAGTTTACTTTTAAACAAACTACTTCTAAGATAATGTGTAAAAAAATATCTGAAAATTCTAAGATAACTGAGAAGCAAAATTATGGAATATATTTTTCAGTTGTTTTAAGCATAAACCTCACTAAATGGGGACTTAATATTTTATTTCTTATTTATTTAAAGACATTTCTGACAATTTGGGGGTAAATGAACACTTTATGTAGAAAAATCTTTTTTCTTTTATTTATGTAGAATTTTTTTTTTTTTAAGAAATAGAATTCTTAAAAAATAAAATTTCTTAAATATTATAATTCTTAAAAAGTTCTATTCTCTTTATTTTATTTCCTAAAGGAAATTATGCATTTGGCAGACACTTTTATCTAAAGTGATGTACATTGCATTGAAGGAACACATTTTACATGTGATCAAATTATATATATAAAAAATAATCTGCAAATAAATTCAGAATTTACTGCGTTTGTTGACTGTGTTTGCTGATTATTTCATTAATAATGTTTATGATTGACCAGGCTTGTGTAAACTGAAAGTTTTTCGGGAATGTGACGGAGTAAAGAAAGAGATGGTACCTTTGGGTTTAGATGGAGGAGGTGTGTTAGGGTTAGGGTTAGGGTTAGGTGAGGTCCCTTGCTCGTCCCCCATGGCCCGCCTCCTCCTCTGGAGCACCATCTGAAGCTCCGCCTCCCCAACATTACGGCTGAAGCGTTTTTTCGCTTCCACCTTTCGGGGGCCAGGTCTTCTCATGGAAACCTGAGTTACATTAAGGTTGCATTAATGCAATAAGCCACGAGAGGTGATGACGGTGATTTTACAAAGGTTAAGGAGCCCAAAAATGTCCTTACTTATGGTAAAATCACCAACAGAAACAGTACTATGATTAAACGTACCAATGTTTAATAAACCACAGTATAGTTTATTAGCTTGTGACGTTTGCAAGTACAGCTCAAAAGTTTGGGATCAGTAAGAATTTCTTTTAAGGAAAAAAATACAGCAGGGAAGCATTATTAAAAGTGACAGTAAAGACATTTATGATGTTCCAAGAGATTTTTATTTCAAGTAAATTCTGTTAAAGAAGTAAAGAAAGTGCATCACAGATTCCACAAAAATATTAAGCAGCACAACTTTGATAATAATAATCAGAAATGTTTTTGGGCAGCAAATCATCATATTAGAATGATTTCTGAAGGATCATGTGACACTGAAGACTGGAGGAATGATGCTGAAAATACAGCTTTGATCACAGGAATAAATTACATGTTAAAAGTATATTAAAACAGAAAACACCTATTTTAATTCGCAATAATATTTCACAATTTTTGAATATATTTTTGATCAACTAAATGCAGCCCTAATGAGCATAAAGACTTACTTTAAAAAAAAGTAAAAAAGAAAAATCTTACTGATCGTGAAATTTTGAACTGGTGCGTCAAATGTGTGTATGTGCATTGTGCACTTTTTAATTATTAGTCAGTTTAATCCCAGATATTATTTCCTCATCTGAAAGTATATGAACTATGTATAAACACTTAAGTATATTTCATTGTTGAAAAGTTACAGAGATCTTATTTTACCAGCATCCCCTGTAACTCCAGCACAGCTGATTTCCGGTTCTCAGACCTCTGCTCCTGTTACACAAATGACAATTATTTTTGATTAATAATAGTTTGTTATTTCTGACCAGTTACTTTGTAAACATATAATTCACAAGCAATATAGCAAGTGATTAGGCATGTCACCAAATGCACATAGTTTCACAGACAGAGAAACTAGGAAACCTCTTCATAACTCTAACATTTAATAGTAATCACCCAATAGTACATTGCAAGACGACCTGAAAGAACATGATAATGTGCAACTGTAAATAAAACAATCTGAAATAGTTTTATTACTCACCTTCCATGCATTTTCATCATCTGGTACAGCCTAAAAAGTCCAAATGACCAAATGTCAAATATTTCATATCAAGCACAGTATTTAAGGTACGTCTATGGCTCAGATCATGTTGTGCACACGCTCATATGGTTTCATTTCCTTCACACGTTTGATTGTTGTCATACAGATGACGCCTCACTCACTCCTAAGCACAGTTTATGTTCAGCAAAACATGTTATAATTCAACTGTGACAGACCCACCTGTGGCGGCCTGAGAATAGGTTTGAGAGCGATGCCTTTCTTGATTCTTTCCATCATTTCATCCACAGCTCTGGACTTCATGTCCTCCGTAACTGCGGGTTCTGTGAGAAAATCAACACAGTATTCATTGAGGATGGACTAAAAGCAGTGATGAGCAGCTTTTACGTTCCTTGATTTAACTTCAACTTCTATTGTTCCTTCCTGTCTGCCATGTTGATTTTGCATCTTTCTTTTTGGAATTGCACATAGTCGAGCGTAAGGTATGATTGTCTTACTCTTTTGAGTGGTGTTTTCTCCACCCTTTTTTCTGTTCCTCAACGCCTTCAATGGGCTAAATATACAAATGATTTGCCATTAATAACATTTTGAATCTTTATGCTGTAATGTATTTTTATGTTGGGAATATTGAAAGGTGTTGAAGACTCACTCAGTGACAGATGAAGATGAAGATGGAGGAGGAGGAGGTGGTGGTGGAGGAGGAGGAGGAGGAGGAGGAGGAGGAGGAGCAGCTGGATTTTCATTCGCCTCTTCCGATTGGTCAGATCGGATTGAAGGAAGTTGCTCCATTTCTCTCAGTTTATCCTGGAGCATCTTGACTAGTTTTAAAATGAAACATTCAGGTTAAAACATCATGGCCTGGTTTCACAGACAGGGTTTAGATTAAGCCAGGACTAATCCTTAGATCAATTAGTGTATTTAAGTAGATTTTTATAAAGGTGCCTTAGTAAAAAAAAACAAAGTAAATATACTATAGTGCTATAAAATTATTGTGAAATTATTTGGTAAGAACATGATGAGAAATGTTTGAGTTTATATGGAAACTTTGGTTGCTTTAAAATCAGGTTTTTAACGTTGTTTATATGTCTATGTGGAGTTTTTAATATGATTTAAGACAAACCATGTGCAAATTCATAAGTCGACACCATTGCTGAGTATTTTCTCTTAAAACTGCAGTGAACCAAAGACAGTCTCAAAAACACGCTTTGAAATCGCTGGTGTTTCTGACGTCACAAACTACCTTGTAACCAATCAGATCAACGTGTGATCGTCAACGAGTGGATCTCTGAGCTGCTGTGAGTGAGTGGAGGCGGGGCTCATTCGCATATTCATAGAATCACGTATACTAAATGAGGCAATGGTGTCGAGTTACATTCAAGATATTTTTAGGCATGACGAAAAAGGAAAAAACTTTTAAATATGTCATTTTGGTGATCAAAGATGAGGTTTAAGGGATAAAATGATTGACTGCAGGGAGACTTTCATATCTTTGCCAATTTGAGTTCGAGACATTGTTGAGATCTCTTCTGAAACAGGAGAGAGACAGATGAGAGATTACAGGGGCCTTTTCTCAGAAGAACAATCTGAGTAAGTCTTCAAATGCCCTCATTTTCAACTCACTGCTGTCTTGGTGAAATAGTATCTCATGTGTGTTTTGTCTTTCCTTTGGGGATCATTTCATGAAACAGAAGGTACTTTTTCAGCATTATAATGTAGATGATTTTCAAACTAGACCTACTTTCCTTCTGAAGTGCCGTGACAGATTGCTGTGAGTCTCTCAGCTGAGCCTCAGCCTCGCTCCTCTCTTTCTCGCTGATCTCCAGCTTGGTTTTTACTGCAGTCAGATCTGTCAGAGCGTTGAGATCCTCGCCTGCTGTCTGTGAGATCTACATCGTGTCAAATTGGGGGGGAAAATACCATTAAAGCAGATTCAAATATTGCATTATAAACTATGGTATAATAAGTAAAAATATGCAATAATTGTTATGTTTTTAGTTTTTTTTTGCACAGCTGTAATTTTTTTGCACATGATGTAAAGAACAGGGGATTGTTCAACATCATGAGCTGGAGTGCAACGTTTGCCATCCATATAATCATCACGACTCCATGTTTCCGACACAAAACCCTGAAGCGTTGTCATGCGCACATACACTGACACACTCACCTGGCTTTGGTAACAGAGTCGAATCTCTTCCAGAGCTTTGCTGATGTCAGTCACTTGACTCAGAGCCTGTTGTAGTTGTTTCTCAGTCTCTGCGTTCTGAATCTGTCTCTGGATTTCCTTCTGTTTCACCAGCATCTGTAAGACCATGATGTTCAATCACTCCATCAATCACCCGATCAACTGATCAATGTCAACACACGCCATCTCTACACCATTCACTATTCTATCAAACAAATAATTCAAATGACTGTCTGTCTGTCTATCTATCCATCATCTATACTGTATGTCTATCTATCTATCTATCTATCTATCTATCTATCTATCTATCTATCTATCTATCTATCTATCTATCTATCTATCTATCTATCTATCTATCCATCTATCCATCCATCCATCCATCCATTACACCAAACTTCAAATCTCTTTGGACTTTTCCCCTCATTTTTAGAAATGCCAACATTCAATGCTCCTTTTTACAACCTTCTCTATATCCCTATATTTTCTTTTACTTGTTGAGCTCAGTGGGCATGTTAATTATTCACGCAGTGAATTATCTGAAAGACTTTCATTCAACAGAACAAAACATCAATACAATCAGTTCACACAGTAATGAAATTTGGTTCGGGAAACCAAAAACGAAATCATCCATTATCTCCCTGAAATGTTAGATAACAAACAGCGTGCTTATGTTGAAAAGCAGAAACGGCGAGCAGGAAAAGGGAAGTGAAAGCTTGTCATGCGGCGGACAGTTTGGACTCTCACTTCTCACCTCCATTCACTGCTCTATCGTTCAGCTCGCAAGAAACGCGGAGCTAAAGCACCAGCCGCGACCCCTGCGGAGGCACGATTACAGGGAAATACATGTGCTTTACAAGTAAACGGAGAGTCTCTTTGTGCGATGATGGCCTGTTTTTTCTCCCTTTCGTATTAGTCCGTCATTAGACCCTCAGTGACTAGAAAAAAACACTGAACAAGAAGAAGATGAATGTGTTTTCAAAACAGATGGAAAACAGAAAAATGGAAGGGGTGGCGATAAAGAATGTCATTCAAGCTGTGTGGTGTGTGGCCACACATTCAGAATGAGTTTGAGTGGTGCGCGAACCGTCGGGGGTCCCTTTCACAGGTGAAGGCCCCCTGTTGGGACCCCCATTATGTCTGTGTCTGCAAATGGGGAACAATATACACAAAGCCGACAAAAGAGATGGCAGATAGGAAGTGTCAAGCAAGGACTGGGGTTTAAAGAGCGGGCGATTTTCAAACTGCCATCTCGATGGGTGCTAATTACCACAGGAAGAGACGAGGGATGCAAAGACAGATGCCACTTTTATGCAGAGATGCTCATTTAGACTGAATGAATGCTAAACCGACTGGTATTAAGAGAGCCAGCGGGACTGGCATGGTCAATGAGTGAGTGCTTGTCTGTGTTATCTCAATCCAGTGTTTTCTCTTCTTTGTTTCGTGTTTGTTTCATTAATGCAGGTCCATAGTTGTAAGTGTGAATTGACCCGATCCAGCCCAAAACTCCCATGGCCCTTGTACACACTCGACTAAATCGGAAGACTCTGCACTTCCTCCCATCTACTGTCTATTGATTCAGATGTTGCCGTGTTGTCTTAGGCCTCTGAGCGAAAAGTGTGTTTTTCTGTCCTGTCTGGAAAACAGATATTCGGTAAACATGATTAAATTGTCTAGCTATATATGTTAAATGAACATGTCTTATCTGCTATGTCTCTTTTACCTTTTTTTAAATACATTTTAAACACATTTTATTTTCTACTTTATTTCTTACGCATCTGTTATGATTAGCTATTTTGTGAGTCCTTTTATGTAAAGCACTTTATATTAGGCCTACCGCGTATGAAATGTGCTATACTATGAATAAACTTTGCTTCTAAAAACATGAATAAAGTCCTCATTAACAGCTTTAATTAAGAAAAGTATTAAGGTGTGATCACATTTACTGCTGTGTGGTGAAATTTCACCGCGAAATCCAGTCAGGCTTTATGTCGAACGTCACATGAACAAAAAGGAAAACAGGTCTTGTTGCGTCCTATTGTCGGAGAAAGTACTAACAGCATATGGACGGCGATATCTATGGACTTTTAAGGTAATCAGCTAACCTAGCTAGTTAGTTTTTATTGTTGTCATTTTATTTAATTTTGTAGCTAAATGTTAGAAAACTTTTAGATATCAATGTGCATGTGACAGACTTTGGTTATGCTCATATTTGGTTGCTACTTTGAAAGCATCTTGAGTAAAACCGCTCTATATTTAATGAAGCACATACAAAAGACTTGGACTTGGAAGCCATGCAACCCGTTTTACAGAATAAGGAAGTTTGTTGCGCATAACCCACATACTCCAATAGCAGTGCAATCAAAAGTTTTGGTTGAGAGTGAAAGTTCCCCAAGCAAATTTCACTCATGATCAGGTGAAATCATCGCATTCACCAACAGAAATCAAATCTGCTTGGTATAAGTGATTGACACATGCACATTGATACCCTAGTGACATTAGACGATTGGCCATTTTCACATTTCCGGGTTTCTCAGAAGCAGAAGTCGTCATTGATGGGTAAACTTCTATAGCGGTCAATGAGAGACTAGCTACTTTAAATGTATATTATTTTTTGTCTTCCCATTTGCTCAAATAGCAAAAGAAAAACTCCACAATAGTGCTTTCACAACTTTCAAAAAGAGGGAAAAATATAAAGAGAGTTTGATAACAACAGTAAGAAGAGAGAAAAATGTCAACTTTACCGTCACTCCCACAGCTATTTGAAACACCCTCACAGCAGCCATAACTATTTTTTATTTATTTTTTACTTTGATGCAAAGGTAATATAAAGAAGCCTATTGCTAGTGTTATACATTTACACACATTAAAAAAATTAAATTTAAATATAAAAAGCTTTGCAGTAATTACAATGCGACCGTTAAAACGCGTCATCATCTGTGATAAAGGTCCATGGAACTTTCCCCGCGAAATCTCGATTTCGAATGTGACTGCACCTTTAAATTGTTATTTAAATGCGGGTAACCTTTATTATGTCATGCCGTTATTTTTTAGCAACCAAACATAGTACAATAAATGTTAAAGAACGCACCGCTTCCTGTTAGTCGCGTGCCGAGAGAGTCATTTCTACAAGCTCGCGCCAAGAAGGTTTTCTTCTTTTCTACTGCAAAACTAGGCTCTATACAGAAGATAATGTGATTTCCGCAATGTAATAACTAATAACATTCAAAATTATGAGGCGGTAATCGGGAGTGTGACATTTGAATTATTACAAGCATTATCGTCATCTTTATTTACACAAGGAAGGGGATCTTGTTTACATCGAAGTGGAATTTAACCCAAGGAACTGAACCCAAAGTCTATAAACCACACAAGTCAACTAACATGGGTTTACTGACTAGAAAGTGCTGTTTTTGTGCCTGACAAACTGACAGATGTAAGTAATTCTCTCCATTATCGTTTGTTGCTTCATAAAACCCTATAATGTAAAATATTGTGTTTTAAGTGCATTTACAATGAATTATCTGCTGGGTTCACTCGAACGAACCACATGTTTGCAAAGCCTAACTTACACACACCTGGTATAAAGATTTTGTTTTGGTCGAGTGGATTACAAGTGGACGACGCTTTTACTGATGACTTTTTTTGTTGTTAAATTACATTTCAGTCCCTCACAGCCTCGTTTTGAATTCAGTCAAAGATTAAATATGTGTGGCTCAAACTCTTTGACAGCAGACCTCATATGTCAGAGCATCCTAAACTTGTTCAACCCGTTTCATTTGACGCTTTGTTAAAATAACTTTTCCAGACAATGTAACAGCTCCTTAAGTGAGCAAATTGCTGGAGCTGATTTTCTGGCATTTTGGCAACATGGCTCAAATGTTAAAGCCCCCCTGTAGTCAATAATTTATGATTGGATACAAGGTTGTTTGTGACGTCAGAAACACCAGCGATTTCAAAGCGTGTTTTTGAGACTGTCTTTGGTTCACTGCAGTTTTAAGGAGAATATACTGAATATACATATAAACATGATTAAAAGCTTGATTTTCACCTCTGGGGGACTTTAAATTAAAAGCAGTGTGTGTGAGTGAATGACTGGGCAATGAGGCAGCTTTCTTGGTGTCTATGTTGTGCTATCTGTCTAACTTCAGTCATCCTTGTTCTTGAAGTTTGGTCAAATTAGATTATTTCAGATTTCTCCATGCAGTTCAGCAAGTACCTGGTGTGCAAAAACTTCAGCATGCTGCCTGAGTCCTTGCTCCATTTCGAGCTTCTGAGACATCTCTGAAAACTCTTCTGTAACCAGCTGGGACACTGAGGACCGAGAAACTATCAGTCAGTCTGTCGTTCTGTACGTGCTCATCAATGGGAAAATATATTCGTCTGACTCACCTCTCTTAATTTTATTCACAGTTCTGCTCTGCTTACTGAACTTCCTCAGAAGAGCCTCTTTCTCCCCGACCTCCATCAGCAACTTAAGAGTAGAAAAAGAGTTTGAAGTTTAATGAAATTCAAAGTCTTAGGATTTCAGGTTACATTTAATGAAAGTAGGGCTCTGACAAGACCACAAAAAACAGCGTTAACATTGATTTTTGAGGCAAATTGTTCATAATTTTGTCAAAATGTTCTGATGTGAACGATATATGAACATACAATTGCAGTCATAAAATGACGTACACGTTGCATAATCTGCTAAATGTTTTAACAAAATAAGAGGGATCATAAAAATGGCTATCACAAAACAAAACAAAGCAAAAAAAAAAAAAAAATATATATATATATATATATATAGGCCTATATATATATTTATCCAGGTAACTACACTAACACAAACTTTTTAACAGGGTAATTTTTATAAATTCGTCTGACGGCTATTATTTTGTCTTGTGGACTACATATAACACTTATTATCTGAAATGGCATATCAAGGGTAGTACTACATTTAAAAAAAAAAAAAAAACTGCAAGCAATTTTTATAAAATTATTATTTTGTTGAATTATGAACATTTTGTAGATTTCGCAAGGTGTATGTAAATTTATGATCACAACTGTTTGCATGTCTAACATGACCATATTTTATCTGTCCTTTCACGTGATTGTGATCCCATTATTATACCTTTTCCTTCAAATCTTCCTTCTCTTTCTTAAGAAGCTCCACCTGTTCACTGAGCTGAAATTTCTCCCCAAGTAACCGGTCCACAGATGACTGTAGTTCTGTAATTACAAACAGATTGGACAAGGCTTATGGGAATGCATTTTTTAACCACTTTCGAGGCTGGTGTTATTTAGAAGCGAGGCTACGGGTCCCACCTCTGATTTGGTTCTGACTCATGAGAAGTGGATCTTCACCGCACTCTTCCTCAGGGACCGGCTCAGAGCTGGAATCAGCCTCAGGGTCCAGGTTCAGTTCTGGCTTTTCTTGAATCAGGGGAAGGATAGCTTGACTTTGCCTCTTCAGTGCCTTGAAATCTTTTGTCACCTGTGGGTTCAAAAGTCCCAAAGATTGAGAAAGGGTTGCTTTTTTTCATGTTAAGCCTCAATATAAGGTTTGTCGCAGTCGCACCCATTTCTTTATCCAATATCCAATGTGAACAATATCCTACAAATAATATTTAAAGTCCCCCTGTGGTGAAGCTTTTAATGTTGTTTATATGTCTATGTGGTGTTTTTAATATGCTTTAAGACAAACCATGTGTAAAGTCATAAGTTGACACCATTGCTGAGTATTTTCTCCTTAAAACTGCAGTGAACCAAAAACAGACTTGAAATCGCTGGTGTTTCTGACGTCACAAACTACCTTGTAACCAATCAGATCAACATGTGATCGGCAACGAGTGGATCTCTGAGCTGGTGTGAGTGAGTGGAGGCGGGGCTCATTTGCATATTCATAGAACCGCGTATACTAAATGAGGCAAGGGTGTCGAGTTACATTCAACCTATATTAAGGCATGAACTTTTAAACTTTTAAGTATGTAATTTCGGTGGTTAAAGATGAGGTTTAAGGGATACAATTATTGACTACAGGGGGACTTTAAAGGTCCATAATCTGTCCTTGAGTTTCACTCAGTTTCACTCTTAAAAATAAAAGTTCCAAAAGGGTGTTTTTGCAGTGATGCCATTGAAGAGTCATTTTTGGTTCCACAAAAAACCTTTCAGTGATCAGCTTTTAAAAGAACCAGTTTTTCTTAACGTGAAGAACATTCTAAAGAACCTTTAGTGGAATGGAAAGATTCCATGGATGTTAAAGGTTCTTCATAGAGCCATCAATTCCAAATAAAGAACCTTTCTTTTTTTGAGAGTGTGGGATAAACGACTCAGTTTGGAGAACATCATAAAGCTTGTAACCGATATTGGGGATGTGAAAATTCTCAACAGAACAAATACAAGCTGTTAGACTTTCAGGAAAAGGGAAGTGTCTCTATACCTTCAGCGCCAAGGCCTCTGCGGTCTCCCTGCAGGACCGCTCGATCTGAAACTGTATCTCTAAAACATCCAGCTCCTTGAGCAGCTGAGAAGAGGCTGAAATTTGAATAAATCAAATTAGCATGTTTTCAGTGACACCACACAAGCAGTTTATGTTGCATTCTGTCAAGTTATGTCATGCGAGTTATGTCAAGGTTTAGCCATACAGGAAACGTTTTTTCTCGTAGTAGATGAGTTGATGTATGAGGATATTGCAGTGCTAAAAGACTCTCACCCTCCTCCATCCTTGACAGCCTTTCATTCGCCTCATCTCGCTCTTTCTCCAGAATCTCGCACTGTATAGCAGATTACACAATGATAGTCATTTTGAAAAAAAATTGCACAATTTTATTACAAAAAATATGGGTGAATTGGTTAAGCAAGGACTCTGCTTGCAGAGAATCATTGGCTATGTTCAAAACAGTGTAACTTCACATTGGATTTGTGACTCTCTCCCACAATCGCAATTTTATTTCTCATATTTGCGATGTTATTTAGGCGTTGCTTGTAGTTGCAACAAGAAGGGGCCTGATTTTATCCGCCCCAATATTGCTCTTACTGTCTATAATATGCAGTAAGAATATTGTAGCGGGCAAATGTTCTGGGACAGCAGATGAGCTGCGACTTTTGCCAAAATGTGTGGCGTAAATTGAGCATTCTGCTGTATACCGTATCCCACAATGCATGAATCTGCTCGGCCAGGACATCGCTAGCTCAATTAAGCATGCAAACTGCTGTTGTAAAAAGTCATATATAGTGCATACTGTGCCATAAGTAATGCTGTCGTTTGCATTCTGAACAAAGCCAGCTTTACTTAATCAGAGATTACCTCAATGTCTCGTTCATCTTCTGAAGACAGGGCGTTCTCCTCCTCAGACTCTAGAAGACAGCAGAGGAAGTTTTCAGATTATTCATGCGTTTCATGTATAAAAAAAAACAGTATTCTGAATGCTTCTTTATTGAAGCCGTGTGCTGTATGTGATGTTATTATTAGGGATATCTGTAAAATTGGTCAAATGTTTTATTTCCTACATTGCTCTTCCATGTTCATTGGACTGACGGCCACTTTTATCCGTTACTGTTAATATATTTCATTACCCATCTTATCCAGTAGAATAAAAGACAGAAATTTGAAAAGGAGAAAAAGTGTATCCAACCTGAAATTCTTTCGTCCGGTTCGAGATTCCACATAGTTTCTCGAGCTTCTTGTTAGCGTCTGTTCTTCTAAATCCCTCTCGGTTTCTGAGTCTGTCGCTCTCTGTATGACAGTGTAGGAAGAACTGAAACTAAGGTGCCGCTCTGCTTTTTATTTCTTCCTATTTTTGTTACGTAAATTCGTACAAAAGTCCATTCTGCTTCGCCCTTTATGGTTAACCGAGTCAACAGTGGCTATTTAGAAATAGATTTGATAAAGCAACATTCATCACGCTTGTCCCTTGTGAAAGCACAAGCAGCCTGCCTTGATTTAGTGACACAGCTTTGTCTGAACAAATGCAAAACATGTTTATGCACTTACAAGATTATGATATCCAAAGCATTTAAGGTCACGATGTGTGTTTTCTAATCTTGGCTTTTTGCATCAGGCTTTAGCTGTGGAGCTTTTGCACTCATAACGGTGTAGAATTGATTGTTAGTTTTGTTTTCATGAGTTTGTTGAAGTTGCTAAACTCCTGATTCATAGAATTCAGTTGCAATGCAAAGAGCGATCATAATTAATGTCCAAATAAATGCAATGCTTTCTCTTGCATGACCAAAGAACATATTTGTCTGGTGTCTTGAGAGCTATTGATAATTTCATGCATGGTGGATCCACATCAACGCCCAAAAGCATGTTTAGTTTTAAGAGAGCTGGCCTTTCTAAAGTAATAGATTGTTGTGTAAAGTCCATTTACACACAGGATCTTGGGGTGGTCGCCTGTCATTGTGTCAGACTACAGTCATGAGAGCCAAAATCATGTGTTTAGGTTGCTAAGATTAGTCCTGTTCAATCTTCACATGAATATTTAGCTGCACGTAACCCTGAAGATTTAAGAAATGTCCAGAATTCGAGTCGATGCAGTCTGACATATAACATTCAAAACTAACTTGTTCAACAAAAATCTTATGCAAAGTCTAAAGAGAATCAATAGGCCTCTGCACATTCAGTGTGTCTTGTGATTATAGAGACAGATCTAGATTTTATTTCAATCTGTGATCTATTCTTTATAATATCTCTCAGTGTTTTAATGAGCTTCGGGATTATTGAGGCTGTTTCTTCATACACACCTTTTCTAGTATTGGTGTTCTCATACAGTGAACAACAGTTTTGTTCAGACAGACTATTTTGGGTGTCCAATATGCACAGGCTATGATAAAACTATATATAAACATAAAGGTTTATATTATAATAATATTTCATATTATTTTAAATAACAAATTGCATAGTCTTTTAACGTTGCCATGACTAAAGTATATTTATAAAAAAGAGGCCTTTATTGGCCTGATCTTTTATAGCACGGATTCTTTGGTCATTTATTTTAAGGTGATTTGCAATGGAGGGTTATTAAACGCTTTCAGGATAAACTGCATTGCACGGGAGACTGGGATTCATTTATTATTCATGTTTAATATTACTAGTTTTAAATGAAATGCATCCAAACATTGACTTTTAATTATTTTTTTTTAATGTCTTGCTAAATAAAATGTTTAATTCCTGTTTTCTCAGGCAGAGGAAGCACATGTGCGGATTCAAGTAAGTGTCATCACTCTTTACACTGAACACATTTACTGTTGCAGTACGTCTCCTCGAACGCCCAGAAACCATCACTTTATCCACAACATTCAACAGCACATACAGCATGTCCTCCTTAGGCCTGCCATTTAAGTGTAATGTTCTTACGCTACACTCTACTCTTAAAACATGCCGTTGGGCATTTAAACTATGAATTAAGATATTATTTGTTGCCTTTATGAATATATTTTCATGTGAGGATGTCTCATCGACGTCAGGTCAGGTTTTTGCTTTTCTTCTGGTGATATGTTTTGATATTTTGCCCCCAGGTCCACAAAAGCACACATCTTCAGCATGCAGCTTTACAGTAATGAGAGTATATTAGGATTAAACATGACGTAAAGAGGCTGACTGATAGGAGGTCATGGGTGGGTCATTGGGTCACATTACCGTCGCACGCGAGGAGTCCGAGTTATCGACTGTTTACCCAAACACAAACATACAGGGAACATTGATCAAATCAGTGGATATTACAGCATAAAGGGCCAGTGTTTGCAGTGTTTTTGAAAGACATGAACCGAACAGCGCGAGGGAGAGCGAGGATGGGTCAGATTCAGGGCTGTGAGACGCGACTCGATGTGATGTGACAGGGCCGCCTGGAAGATACGGCTGGCCCCTCAGTGACTTCACTGCGCTTGCAAACAAACCTGAACTTGGTCATGCCGGAAGGGCAGGTTTTAGAAAGGAGACTCACACTTTTTTTTTTCCTACTGCAATAGGAGCTTGTTTATGAGCTATTTGTCAAAACAATCTATTATTAATCGGTAATTTGCCAAAAAGAACTATGAATTCATTTTTTTTTTTATATTATAAAAACAAATTATCAATAATAATAATAATAATAATAATTTTAGTTTCTCAAACTATTAATCTTTTTAAAAATTTGTATATTATATATTTCTTTATATTCTAAAACAATTAGTCAACTAATAATAATTTGTTTCTCAAAAAAAAAAATTCTAATTCATATTATATTAAATTATTATTCTAAAAACAATCAGTCAAAAATAATGCAAATTTAAGTTTCTCAAATTATTTCTCTTTTTTCCAATTCATGGATTTCTTCCAATTATATTTCTTCATATTACAAATTATTTCTAATTAATATATTATATTATCAGAAGTTTTAATAATAAGAATGATGATTATAATATTAATTTATTCAAATTCATCTCTCTCTCTCTCTCTCTCTCTCTCTCTCTCTCTCTCTCTCTCTCTCTCTCTCTCTCTCTCTCTCTCTCTCTCTCTCTATATATATATATATATATATATATATATATATATATATATATTATATATATATATATATAATATAGTTTTTTCTTTTTATGAATATTCTTAACAGAAACCTAAACACTATTCTTTTGTTGCTCTTATTTTCATCAGGAAGTTCAAATCTTGCTTTTTTGTAATATTGGTTTTGTCCAGGAGTCAGTGATAATGACACTGTCTTTTGATTGGTCGTGATTCCGCTGTGCCTCTAGGTGGCGCTCTGGCCTTGTGAACCGCAACCTGTTGCTGTGTGTCCCATCATGAGTGTGATCGTCTCACCTCAGCCAGAGAAGACTTTCATTTTATAAAGACTCTGTTAGGTAAACGTAACAGTTGTTGTTATTGATTGAGCTGGTTGATGCTCTTTATATTGTCGTGATTTACACAGAAAAAAATAGCAGTTTTCACTTAATAGTGTTCCAGTTGATCAAAATTGCCTAAAAATATGCTTGTATTTATGGCACCTTACAAGAATAGGGTACAGATTTGGTGTCCCTTTACTATTTAAAGCTAATAAGACGCACAACAAATATGTGCGATTATATGTGTTAGTTAGTTAAACCGTTTTCTAACAACTTTTTTAAAGACATAAAACCAGTTTGGCCTGTTCTACCAGTGATCTTCACCTTCTTGAATATATATCCATCAATTAAAATTACATACAGAAATATGATCATTTTGACGTTATCTGTTAAAAATTATAAGTTTTTAATTATTACCATATTTAAATTGTAAAATTAGTGTTCCAGGAAGATGATTAAATGATGTTGTTCTATTTTCTTGTTATATCTTTTGCAAATTTTTACATACATTTACATAATTCTATTTCAATTTTTATTATTTAATTTATATATTATTATTTCATTTATTTTATTTTTATTCTCAACCCTGTTCCAAAGATAATAATAATAATAATAATAATATAATAATACAAATGATAAAGACTTTTTTTTTTACATATTAATTTGATTGTTTGTTTTTTGTTATTATTACCATTTTAATTTGCAAAAACATAACATTTAGCTGTGTCCAATTCTGTTGCTGCATTAAAATTCCCCTTATTTCAAGAATCGACACATTAGAAATGAAATTAAATGAAATATTTTTTATTGTGTTTTATTAAAAACACAATAAATTACATTATTTCTATTTTTATGTTAATTTTTACATCAATTTACATTTTTTTTTTTTTTACCCTGTTCCAAGAGTTATAGTAAGAAAAAAAAGAAACAATATTTGTCTTAAATTTATGGGAAATACAAGTTTATCAATAACTACAAAATGATCCCTTCCTACAATCCAACATTTGGTCACCAACTAACTAGCCGTAACCGAGTGACATCTTTATTTAGGCTTACATTGCAATCCTGTTTTTTTATTTTATTTTAAATCTACTTAAAAAAAGGAAAAAAAAGGATCAGAAGCTTCTTTTGAAGAGTTTAAATCCATATTTTGTCCCCTGCTTGCAGAACGTGTTGTTCAGGAGGGGTTCAGATGAATGGAGTGGCGGATGGGCTCTAGCCGAGCACACAGTGGTACAGACAGTGTGTCACAGTCTCAGAGAGATGAGGATGACCGGGACAGAGGAAGGGATCTAGACACGGGCTCATGGTGGGACACACAGACCAGCCCTGTGTCCCAGGAAGCGAAGTCTGGCCTAGCACAAAGTGGTACAGTCGCCAGACAGCTGTGACTCATTGGGATAGTGAGTGAAAGAGAGATATAGTGACCAGGATGATGGATAAAAAAGTAGCTTTCGTGTTAACTGTTGATTTAATATGATCCGCAGTCAGTGGGACAAAAAAACCGGAAGTCCTGCGTTGACTGGGCTTTTAGAGGGTGTGATTTGTCTTTGCAGGGGATCCACACCTGTTTCAGTCCGCTTTAAGCCTCTGTCTCCTCCTCCTGCGTCCCGACACCCGTTCACTGAGGATGAGGATGCAGACTCATATCAGGAGGAGAGAACTGATGTAATCCGGCTCTATCGCTCTAGATTTCCCTCCGTATCGGTTCTCACTTCCGCTTGGTTTCAGTTCATGTTCTGTATTTGCATGACAACAAATTTTTATTGGCGAGGCGTTTGCAGCTTTAGTTGCAGGTGTACAAACGGTTATTATAGTTAATTGAACTAAAATTATAACTGAAACCATAAAAAAAAGTGTTGTTTAAATAAAATAAATTTTAACTATATATATATATATATATATATATATATATTATATATATATATATATATATGTATATATATATATGTATATGTGTATGTGTATGTATATATATATGTGTATGTATGTATATATATGTGTGTGTGTGTGTGTGTGTGTGTGTGTGTGTGTGTGTGTGTGTGTATATGTGTATATATATTCAACCTTTCTCATTTTAATTTAGTTTAACTTAATGTACTAAAAATAACTAAAATTAAAACTGAAGTAAAAATAAAATAAACTATAATAGACTTGTAAAATGACAAAAAACACAAATAAATTACTAAAATATCTAAAATTAAAATGTAAACAGAATATATTAAAACTAATTGAAAATATTTTAATTGGAATTAATATTAGTATATAAATGATACTAAAATAACACTGCATGGAACAAAGAAAATAATGTAAAATGGTTAAATTATTTTTTTTGAAAAGCTTAACAAAATAATTTCTTAATTTAAAATGTTTTTTTTTTGGAATTAATTTAATAATTTTTTTCATCAAGGATGCATTAAACTGATCAAAAATGGCAGTAAAGACATTCATGATGTCATGACAGATTCCACATTGTTTGGGACTGTTTTGTTTTGCACTATTTTCTCTGTACTCGTGTGAGTGTAGTTTTGTTAAATTTGTCAAGTGTGAATTTGTGTGCATTAATGATATTAAATTCTAGCTTTGAAATTAGCCTTGAGCCTGTGGTTTCACCATGTAACTCGCTTCTGATTGGTTAAACGGATAATGTTACAACACTCCCCTTTCTCCACAGATGTTAGCATAGACAAGCAGTATTAACAGAAGTTTGGTGAGATCTCTCTCTCTCTCTCTCTCTCTCTCTCTCTCTCTCTCTCTCTCTCTCTGTCTCTGTCTCTCTCTCTCTCTCTCTCTCTCTCTCTCTCTCTCTCTCTCTCTCTCTCTCTCTCTCTCTCTCTCTCTCTCTCTCTCTCTCTCTCTCTCTCTCTCTCTCTCTCTCTCTCTCTCTCTCTCTCTCTCTCTCTCTCTCTCATCTCTCTCTCTCTCTCTCCCCCCTCAAACCTCCATTAGTTCTGACATGCAGGACCACTGATGCCGTAAAGGTCAGGCCCTCGCGCAGCAGGTCTTGGCAGGGTTTTAGTCCGGCGTAATCACACACATCTGCGTGCGAGAGTCCAGCGCTGCCCACTGCGTCCCCCCGTCCTCTCCTCTGACACGCTCTCACACCCCGAATCTGCAGAAGATCCGCAACACACTCTGCGCACTTCTCTCTCTTCTCTCTGCGCCTTTAGTTTTGTTTTTAAATCTTATTTTTTAATTCAGTTGAATTTTTTTCAATTTTGTGTTTTTCCATATTTATGATTTTTAAGTTAAAAGTGAAATGTGTACATTTTATAAAGGATATGTGCACTGTAAAAAAAGACTGGAGTATGTTTTACAAGGAAATACTGTTTTCGACGTTTACTTTAAAGTTTCATGTTAAACTTTAATTTCATGTTTACTTGCCATTTCTTTGTAATTAATTGTGGATTTTACTAGCAATTTCTGAGTGAAAATTTGTGAAAATGCACTGAAAAACCTACTCCAATAATCTTTGTTACCCTAGCAACACCCTAGCAACGTTCTAACAACCACCCAGAACACCCTAGCAATGCTCTAGCAACCACCCAGAGCGCTATAGCAACCAGTTTTACATGGGGAAAAAAAACAATAACACTGAAACACATTTGGTGTAGAAACAATAATATTCAAATTGCTAGTGTAAATTTTTATTTATTTTTTATTCTAAATTATGCAGTCTGAAATGGCAAACATGAAATAAAAATTTAACATGAAATGTTTAACTATTTTCTTGTTAAACGTAATCCAGTAATCTTTGTTACCATATTAGCAACGCTCTAGCAACCACCCAGAACACCTTAGCAACACCCTAGCAACCACCAAGAACCACATAGCAACAGCCTGCAAGTTCTGCACGAGAAAACACAAGTGGTGTTTTCTCATACAAAACCCTCAGGCTGTTGCTATGGTGTTCTTGGTGGTTGCTACAGCATTGTGACCTAAATAACGAATTAGTTATTTATTCATTTTAAGAGTAAACATCTAGAAACCACCCAGAAGACCCTAGCAACCACCTAGTACACCAGCAACCACCAGAGCACCATAGCAACAGCCTGGCAACTAAAACCTCATTTGTAAGCATTGCAAATTAACTTCTACACCAAATGTTTTTTGGTGTTAGTGGTGTTTTCCCATGCAAAACTCAGAGATGCCAGAATGCCGAGGTTTTAGTTGCCAGGCTGTTGCTATGGTGCTCTGGTGGTTGCTGGTGTACTAGGTGGTTGCTAGGGTGTTGCTAGGCTCCTCTGGGTGGTTTCTAGATGTTTACTCTTAAAATTAATAAATAACTCATTCGATTTGCCTGCATAGTGACCAAGAAAATCTCACAGTTTCAAGTTAGAAACTGTGATTGGCTGATTGTGATTATTTATCGTAATGTTTTATGAATTGTTGTGACAAAAAAAATACACAAAAAAAGTGTTGTACACTGCTCACAGTAAATCCTCTGGGTATTCTATGCTCACAGAGAATTTTTTGTTCAGTCACTGCAGAAATATCAGTAGTATGTTATTTAAAACAGCCAAAGACTTCCTCCTCCTCCTCCTCCTCACTGAGCTCTGGTTGGTGGGATACACTATAGTCACATGATCCAAATTTGGCATTTGTACCAAAATTGCAGGTGGCTCTAGTCTAGTGGAAAGCAGGAAAAATCCTGAAAAAGTGTGTGTGTGTGTGTGTGTGTGTGTGTGTGTGTGTGTGTGTGTGTGTGTGTGTCGTGTTTCCATATCCTCTCCAAATTCACAAAGTAACTTGTTCAGCAAGACAACATGTTTCTTGTCTCTCGTTGTACAAAGCTGTTTCCACTCATTTAAAAGACTGGCGCAGTGAAGCAAACAACATTATCATTGAGCAAGTGAGTGGCAGGGGAATTTTTTTTTCTCTTTCATTTAAACAAGTTCTCCTACTACAGTATATATGCAATAAAAATGTAGGAAAGGAAAATATTTATAAAATACACAAACCAGCGTGTTAAACTTCACCACTTAACTCCTGTTTTATACAAACATTTTGAAAGCTCAGATTTTATTTGTCAAATAAAAACATCTATTTATTAATTTGTTAAAATTGTGAGATTGTTTTAATCACAGTGCAGTCAAAAATAATACAACATTTATTTATATTTAAGACCAATAAAAATGTATAACACTTTCTCCTACCTTTCCTTCTTTTTTAAAGCAGATTTTTATTTTTATTATTTATATATATATATATATATATATATATATATATATATTTTTTTTAAATCAAAAACTTGTTTGGTTCAGCCATTCTTTGTTGTAATTTTAACATTAATAATTAAAATTCACATGACACTTTTCCCTACTCGTCATTCTTCTTCTTTTTTTCTCTAAAAGCAGGGTTTTTTTTGTTTTTGACGCTCATATACTCAGCAAAAAAGAGAATCATCCCATTTTCAGGATACTATATTTTAAAGATAAATTTGTAAAATCCAAATAAGCTTTACACATCTTTATTGAAAAGTGTTTAAACAATGTTTTTCATGTTCGTTCAATGAACCATAAACAATTATTGCAAATGCCCCGTTGGACCAGTCAGTTTACAGGAGGTAGGTCGCAGAATCAATAACTTAGGACACTAAAGAGAACTTTTTACTGACTCTAAACATCTTTCTCCTGGTGTTTTTCAAAGTTCATGCTGATGCATTAAAACTCCAAAGATGAAGATGAAGATGAAGGCAGGTTAAGATTTTCAAAATAGTAACAAGATTTATTAAACAACTCGAGGCAGAGTGCATAGCAAACACCAACAATACGTGACCAAGACAGAAAGGATATGAGGAACTTAAATACTCAATGATAACAAACTCAATAATAGGGAAAACTAGAACAAAGGAAACAGGAAACGGATGATAAACAAACTAAAAGTCCATGAAAGTGAAACTAACCGAACGTAATCGTGACAGAACGGCTCCCTCCGGGAAGGTGCGGCCTCGCTCTATGAAATGGCTGAGGAGGTGGTGGAGGTGGACGAGGGACTGGTGAAGGAGGAAGCCCTGGTGGAAGGAACCAGGGAGGTGAGGATGGGAGGAGTGGCCAGGTGGTAGACCAGAGCACATCCGGGACGACAGACCACGGTGGAATCGACAGAGGGGGAGTCATGGTGGAGCTTTGGCTGACGACACCCGGGGGGCGACTAATGGAGATGAAGCAGCAGGAATTGGAGACCAGGGTGTAGATGTGGACGGCCGACACCGATGGTACTGGAGGCCGAGGTGGAGGCGTAGCGACGAGCGTCCAAGGTGGAGCCAGAGTGCCTGAGGACTGAGGCGGAGCCGGTGCAACTGAGGACCAATGCGTAGCCGTAAGGAAGGCGGAGCCCGCTGGAGCCAAAGGAGTGAAGAGACGGAGCGCAGCGGACTAGATCAGAAGCTGGAGGCAGAGCCAGGGATCCACTTGCTTGGACAAAGCTGGTGACCAGAAGACCTGAAGCTTAACCACACAAGGGCATGGGGCATGTTCGGCTTGAGTCGTATTACGTAGGTCTGGTATTCTGTCTCGTTTAAAGTCCAAAGATGATGAAGATGAAGGCAGGTTAAGAGTTTCAAAATAGTAACAAGGTTTATTGACAAAAGTGAATAACTAGACACAGAGTGCATAGCAAACACCAACAATACCGGACCAAGACCGAAAGGAAATGAGGAACTTAAATACTCAATAGCCACGTTTCCACCGAAATTACCCAGAACAATTTGTCCCAGGAACCTTTTTCCCCCCAGACCTGTTGCTTTCTGCATTTCCACCGTGGCCTAAAGTACCGTGAAGATTAGGCAAATTAGTCCGCTGACGTAGGACTGCACGCACCGCAACAGATTTAAAAAAAATGGTGGTTGAAATGAAATGCTGTGTGGAGTCAACCAATCAAAATGCGGCATGAACTCAACCAATCAGCATGTTCAGCTCCTAAGTCCCACCACCCCCCCGAAAGTTCCTGAACTTTGAAAAAGTACTACCTCCTACTACGACCTTCAAGTGGCATCGGATGCAGGCCTATGTTCAGTGTTGGTACTTTTGGATCTGAGTTCTGCCTTTGATACTGTGGATCACAATATTATGATTATGAGATTGCGCGAGTGGGTCGGCGTGTCAGGAGTGGCCCTAAATTGGTTTAGCTCATATCTTACAGATAGAAGTTTTGACGTATCTATTGGTGATTTTAAATCTGCCTCGTCACCCCTGCTTTGTGGTGTTCCACAGGGTTCTGTGTTGGGCCCAATATTGTTTATTTTATACTTGTTGCCTCTGGGTCAGATCATACGAGATTTTAACATTTCCTATCATTTTTACGCAGATGACATTCAGCTTCACTTTACCTTCCGGCGAAATGAGTCATTCAAACTTTCGAGGCTTTTAGATTGTATAGATGTCATAAACAGCTGGATGGCCGAAAGTTTTTTGCAGCTGAATCCAGATAAGACTGAGGTTTTAATTGTAGCACCAGACAACGCTATACCTCTGATTATACGGGACATTGGACCTTTGGCATCTGCTGTGCGGCCTAGTTTAAGGAACCTTGGGATTATATTTGATAAATCCTTATCTTTTGAAACCCACATTAAATCTTTGACCAAATCTTGTTTTTTTCATTTACGTAATATTAGTAAATTGAGGTCTGTGGTTTCTCAGTCGGAACTGGAGATGCTCATTCATGCTTTTATTTCATCCCGTATTGATTACTGTAACTCACTTTTTTCTTCACTCAACAAATCTGTTCTTCATCGACTACAATCCATTCAAAATTCAGCTGCTAGGTTACTTACCCGATCAAATAGGCGCACCCACATCACCCCAATACTCTGCTCCCTTCATTGGCTTCCTGTAACTTACAGGATCCAATTCAAAATTCTCACCATAACATATCGAGCCTTATATGGCCAGGCCCCTTCTTATCTTGCGGATTTAATTCATTTTCATACACGTCTCCGGTCCCTCAGATCTAATAATCAAAATCTGCTAGCTACGCCACGTACTCGCCTAAAGACAGGTGGGGATAGAGCTTTTGCCGCTATCGCACCTCGTCTATGGAATGCTTTACCGATCAGTATTAGGTTTGCTGAGAATGTGGACAATTTTAAGAGACAAGTGAAGACTCACTTGTTTAAGTTAGCCTTTGGGTGATCTATGTTGTAGATGTTGTTAATTTTTATCTGTTTCAATTGATTTCAAAGTGTTTTATTATGTTTTATTGTCTATTGTAAAGCGCCTTGTGACCCACTGTGTCTGTGAAAGACGCTGTATAAATAAATTTTACTTACTTACTTACTTACTTACCTCGCAAGCAGGGACTTTCTTTCTGAGGGGGAATTTTTTACCCGGAACTTCATTAAGACCCGGTCCCTAGTTCCTGGGGAAAGTTCCTGCGGTGCAAACGCGGCTAATGATAACGAACTCAGTAATGATCAGCTGCGATTAATTAAATGAATATCCATGTTAACAGATGACTGACAGGAAAACTAGAACAAAGGAAACAGGAAACACATGATGAACGAACTAAAAGTCCATGAAAGTGAAACTAACTGAACATAATCGTGACTCACTCTGGGTCCCTGATCACCCGTGTGAACGTGCAATAGTCCTGCTGCAGGAGCATGAAGACTGCAGATGTGAACAGAGCAATAAACTGCGATGTCCGTAACGTAAGACGCCTAAGCCAGTACCTCGCAGTGCCAAACCGCTTGTAACCATATGTCCATAACCATTTATATCTCAGTTGTTAAATCTTTTTATGTTCATTTAAATATTTACCAGAGCTGTAATGATACCCTTGTCACGATTCGATACATATCACGATACTGAACTCACAATACGATATTATTGCGATACACCAAGACATAAAAGGTTGACAAAAAATGTACTGTTGATTAAAATGCTAAATTTGATATTACATTGTGGGTGTAAATGAATAGGCTTGGTGCTGATAACCCAATGCACAGGACAATAGAGACACCAGAATAACAATATTCATGATTCAGAAGCTGAAAATACAGAATTATTATTTTAGAGGAATATGCTTGCACTCTGTCACTGACTAGATATATTTAAAATAATGTAGGCCAATTTACTGGTAGCATAAGCCATTTGGCATTATCAGGACCCACAAATATTCCCCCATTGCATTATTATACATTTTATTTAACTTTAGAAATAGTAGTTTAATGTAGACACTAAAACTCTGTAAACTAGATTTTTGTCTCACACAGTAATTTTCATTTTGGGTGAACTATCCACGATACATATTGCTGCAGTTTTGTATTGCGACATATTGTGACACGATATATATTGTTACACCCCTAATATTTACACATGACATTTGCTGGAAAAAAAAGCAGCTGAAAGTGGGAAGATTTTTATTAATTTTTTTGCTTAGTATATTACTAACAGCACCATAACTAAATGTTCTCTTCTCTCAGCCTTCTACAACTTTTCACGCTGGTTCTGCAGTGCTGAAGCCCACCTTCCCCCTGCGGCCGGGCGGCGGCTCTCAACTGTTAGTGCCTGCCAAGCTTTCTTGCCTCTTTTTGTGGTTTGCACAAAGGGGGCCGCTGCCCTCTCGCAGGCTACGTTACAGTCTGTCACATGAGGCGGACACTCTGGTCCTGCCGCGCTTTATTTGCTGTGGCACTACAGATTACTTCCACAGTCTCTGTCTGCGCTGCACATCCAATTCAATTAGGGCCTATTAGACCTTCCCCCGCCTCACCGTTCAACATCCCCCCCCGCTGCGTCCGTTCATACACCACATCTGAAGATAAAAATGCGTTACTCTAATAAGCATGGAAATAACACTCAGATATTGAGTACCTATTTTATCAATATTTGTTTTCAGTATTTAAAGTTTTTATGTGAATGTACATACTTCCACAATAATTTTTTCACATAGGTTATAGCACTGCATTATTTCCACAAAGGATGTGATTTTGCCTTAGAATTTGGCCAATAACAAAATTATCGTATGAAGTAATACAATGTTGCTGCTTGCCTTTTTTAACAGACCTTACATCGGGGAGAACAACTGTGTTGCCTAAATTAGAGTGCATCTCACTGGGTTGTGAAACAGTGTATCATTATGTTCAGATAATCTGTATTGATATATTGTATAGTGTCATATGTTCAGAAATTGATTGTTGATTCTTGTGCACATTTTAATTTTGTATCAGTGAAATTTGCACACTTTTCCCTAGTTGTCCTTCTCTTTTCCTCAAACAAAAGCAGTTCAATTTTAGATTTATTTATTTACTTGAAACTGTCAGATTTGATCACATTGCAGAAATAAAAACATAAATTATTGTAATATATATAAAATGTGAGCTTTTATTAGTCATAATGCATTTTAAAAATAAAATAAAAATATTTTATTTATAGCTGCAACATAGTTTTTATTAAGATTCTATGTTAATTTTTATTCTTTATTTTATTTAAATTTTTTATTCAGTTATAGTAATTTAGTTTTTTGTTTTAGTTTGAGCTATTTCAGTCCATCAAGTAAAACTAAATGAAAATGAGAAATGTTGCCTTGGAAATTAGCTGAAATTAAATATATATTTTTTATATTTTATTGTATTACAAGTAATGTTTTGGGGTTATAGTTTTAGTTAAGAAGATGCAGAGTGTCAGAGTAAGCCTGAAGTGCCGATGTGGAAGCAAAAATATGATGCAAGCATTTATACGTGGGATTAATGAAATGGGATTTAGAGAGTAATTGGTAATAAATAATGCAATACTTTTTAGAGAGAGTAATTGGTAAAGTAATCTAAATTGCACGGTTGAAGATGTAATTAGTAGCAAGAAATGATTTACTTTTTTAGAGTAACTTGCCCAACAACTAAGTACTTTGCACGAATTATGTCAGGCAATTATGTGATGCACCAAAGTTATTTTTTTTTTTATTATTCACACGCTCAAATACTGATGAAACAATTTTGGCTCTGGCCCATTGTGGGGGGGGGCACGGCATTCCCCAAACTCCGCCTAAGGATGCGCATCACTGCTCTCTGGCATGATTTTCGGACTCCATTGTGTGGCTTTCATTGTCCTCCCTCCCTCAAAGCCCCAAACTCTGGCAATCTTTCCTCTAGTTCACTGCACGCCCCCTCCGCCAGGCCTCTGCACACCTGGTCCTGGCAAATTAGTGCGAAAGAGAGGGGGCTACATCGGGTCTTTAAGCATTCCTACGGAGCAAAAAGTTAATGACGGGCGCTTCAGTGCAGTTGACAGCGGAGAAAAAAATTATAATTTGTGGAACAGAAAATTGCTAGCAAAAGGAACAACATGGCATAAAATGGAGAGTCTCTCTGAATGTACTATTTACTTAGTTTGACTTTCTTTTCATGCATCGCTATCTGGTATTACATTATGCAGATTTATGTCTAAAACAAGTGGTCGAATTAATGTCAGACAAGCTAAATCAAAAACTCGCTTTGGTTTTAGCCATTCTAAGATGAAATAATTGAAATTTGCACAACACTTTTCTCTACTTGTCCTTCTTTTTTCCCTCTGATAAAAGCCGTTCATATGCCCGCCTTCTCTACAGGGTCTAATCTGGCCTGACAGCTTCCTCTCGTAATTGGTGCTAACACCCAGATGGACGGGGCTCTAATTTGTCGTTCCCAATAAAGAGAGGCGGCTGAGGGGGCGGCGGAGAGGGGGAAGCCTTGATTTGTTGGTTATAGATACAGAAGCCGTAAACACCCCAGGCCTCTGGCCCGACAGTTTGAGCAGGCTTTTGTTCACACGTTTGTTCAAAAGAAGCGCTTCTCTCGGCCTCCCCCTCCTTCTGCCGTTTGCCTTGATGCCTGTCTTTCTCTTTCTCTAGCTCTCTCTCGCTTACACACATATACAGTGTATTCTGTTTCATGCAACCTCTCGTTCTGTAGCTGGTTTAGTGGTGGCGTGTCTGTGCATTGCTGTGTGTGTGTGTGTGTGTGTGTGTGTGTGTGTGTGTGTGTGTGTGTCTGTGTGTGTGTGTGGTGGGTGGCCGTGACCTGAACATTTTTCAGGGCAACTGCTTGACCTCTCGCTATTAATGAGGCCACAGGGAATGAGCTGTGGGTCAATGGTCAGGTAGAGAGAAGATATGAGGTGTTTCTCTGAACGCAGACACATTATCGAGCTGTCGTCATGAACTATTTATTAAAATATGTTCTGTCGTTCATTCCATTTGTCTGTCGTTCTGTCTATCTGACTGTCATTCTATCTGTCAATCTGTTTCTCTGTCTATCTATATATCTATCTATCTGTCGTTCTGTCGTCCTCTGTATGTCGTTCTATCTGTCGTTTTATAGTTCTGTCATTCTGTCTGTCATTCTATAGTTCTATCGTTCTATCTGACATTCTGTCTGTTGTTCTATAGTTCTAGTTCTATCGTTCTGTCTGTCATTCTATAGTTCTATCGTTCTGTCATTCTGTCTGTTGTTCTATAGTTCTAGTTCTATCGTTCTATCTGTCATTCTGTCTGTCGTTCTATCGTTCTATCTGTCATTCTGTCTCTCGTTCTATAGTTCTATCTGTTATTCTGTCTGTCGCTCTATAGTTCTATCTGTCATTCTGTTCTGTTGTTCTATAGTTCTATCTGTCATTCTGTCTCTCGTTCTATAGTTCATCTGTCATTCTGTCTCTCGTTCTCTCGTTCTATCGTTCTATCTGACATTCTGTCTGTTGTTCTATCGTTCTATCTGTCATTCTGTCTCTCGTTCTATAGTTCATCTGTCATTCTGTCTCTCGTTCTCTCGTTCTATCGTTCTATCTGTCATTCTGTCTGTCGTTCTATCGTTCTATCTGTCATTCTGTCTCTCGTTCTATAGTTCTATCTGTTATTCTGTCTGTCGCTCTATAGTTCTATCTGTCATTCTGTTCTGTTGTTCTATAGTTCTATCTGTCATTCTGTCTCTCGTTCTATAGTTCATCTGTCATTCTGTCTCTCGTTCTCTCGTTCTATCGTTCTATCTGACATTCTGTCTGTTGTTCTATCGTTCTATCTGTCATTCTGTCTCTCGTTCTATAGTTCATCTGTCATTCTGTCTCTCGTTCTCTCGTTCTATCGTTCTATCTGTCATTCTGTCTGTCGTTCTATCGTTCTATCTGTCATTCTGTCTCTCGTTCTATAGTTCTATCTGTTATTCTGTCTGTCGCTCTATAGTTCTATCTGTCATTCTGTCTGTCGTTCTATCGTTCTATCTGTCATTCTGTCTCTCGTTCTATAGTTCTATCTGTTATTCTGTCTGTCGCTCTATAGTTCTATCTGTCATTCTGTTCTGTTGTTCTATAGTTCTATCTGTCATTCTGTCTCTCGTTCTATAGTTCATCTGTCATTCTGTCTCTCGTTCTATAGTTCTATCGTTCTATCTGACATTCTGTCTGTTGTTCTAGTTCTATCGTTCTGTCTGTCATTCTATAGTTCTATCGTTCTGTCATTCTGTCTGTTGTTCTATAGTTCTAGTTCTATCGCTCTATCTGTCATTCTGTCTGTCGTTCTATCGTTCTATCTGTCATTCTGTCTGTCGTTCTATCGTTCTATCTGTCATTCTGTCTGACGTTCTATAGTTCTATCTGTTATTCTGTCTGTCGCTCTATAGTTCTATCTGTCATTCTGTCTGACGTTCTATAGTTCTATCTGTCATTCTGTCTGTCGTTCTATAGTTCTATCTGTCATTCTGTCTGACGTTCTATAGTTCTATCTGTTATTCTGTCTGTCGTTCTATAGTTCTATCTGTTATTCTGTCTGTCGTTCTATAGTTCTATCTGTTATTCTGTCTGTCGCTCTATAGTTCTATCTGTCATTCTGTTCTGTTGTTCTATAGTTCTATCTGTCATTCTGTCTCTCGTTCTATAGTTCTATCTGTTATTCTGTCTGTCGTTCTATTGTTCTATCTGTCATTCTGTCTCTCGTTCTGTAGTTCATCTGTCATTCTGTCTCTCGTTCTATAGTTCTATCGTTCTATCTGTCATTCTGTCTGTTGTTCTATAGTTCTATCTGTTATTCTGTCTGTCGTTCTATTGTTCTATCTGTCATTCTGTCTCTCGTTCTGTAGTTCATCTGTCATTCTGTCTCTCGTTCTATAGTTCTATCGTTCTATCTGTCATTCTGTCTCTCGTTCTATAGTTCTATCTGTTATTCTGTCTGTCGTTCTATAGTTCTATCTGTTATTCTGTCTGTCGCTCTATAGTTCTATCTGTCATTCTGTTCTGTTGTTCTATAGTTCTATCTGTCATTCTGTCTCTCGTTCTATAGTTCTATCTGTTATTCTGTCTGTCGTTCTGTAGTTCATCTGTCATTCTGTCTCTCGTTCTATAGTTCTATCGTTCTATCTGTCATTCTGTCTGTTGTTCTATAGTTCTATCGTTCTATCTGTCATTCTGTCTCTCGTTCTGTAGTTCATCTGTCATTCTGTCTCTCGTTCTATAGTTCTATCGTTCTATCTGTCATTCTGTCTGTTGTTCTATAGTTCTATCGTTCTATCTGTCATTCTGTCTCTCGTTCTGTAGTTCTATCTGTCATTCTGTCTCTCGTTCTATAGTTCTATTGTTCTATCTGTCATTCTGTCTCTCGTTCTGTAGTTCTATCTGTCATTCTGTCTCTCGTTCTATAGTTCTATCTGTCATTCTGTCTCTCGTTCTATAGTTCTATCGTTCTATCTGTCATTCTGTCTGTTGTTCTATAGTTCTATTGTTCTATCTGTCATTCTGTCTCTCGTTCTGTAGTTCTATCTGTCATTCTGTCTCTCGTTCTATAGTTCTATTGTTCTATCTGTCATTCTGTCTCTCGTTCTGTAGTTCTATCTGTCATTCTGTCTCTCGTTCTATTGTTCTATCTGTCATTCTGTCTCTCGTTCTGTAGTTCTATCTGTCATTCTGTCTCTCGTTCTATAGTTCTATCTGTCATTCTGTCTCTCGTTCTATAGTTCTATCTGTCATTCTGTCTCGTTCTATCGTTCTATCTGTCATTCTGTCTGTCGTTCTGTCGTTCTATCGTTCTATCTGACATGCTCTCTCTTTCTATAGTTCTAGTTCTATCGTTCTATCTGTCATTCTGTCTCTCGTTCTATCAGCTTTCAAGCATGCTAGAAAGTTTAACTTAAATGGATGTTATAAAGATAAATGGATGAGTGTCAGATAGACTTGAATGCGTTCTTTCTGTAGTTAACTAACAGAAAACTCTTTGATCCATTAGTGATTAGTTCATAGTACCACTGAAAAGCTTTGGAAGTAATGTTGTGTAAGGGGAAACAGGTTCAGTAGTTTATGACACTGCACTGTACAAAATAAGCTGGAAAGAGTACAAGGATGCAAGATTTAATTGATTTTTGAACAAATGTTAGAGGACACAAAGCAAATTCATGGTCTCTGTGGAGGAGTCTTGATCGCACAGATGGAGAAAAAGCGTCCTTGGCTTTTATAGCAGGACTACAAGTGAAAATTGGGGTCATTGGGTCATAAAAATTGATGGATTAAGGTGAGGAATTGATTTGTTCTCAAAGAAAAAGTGACAATCAACGCTTTATTCATCACATTTTTGTTAACATTTGCAGAAAGACACTTTTTTTATTCAACAAAGAACACAGTTCAACAAAGCTTTTATTGTACCTAGTTAAAGACTCATTAAAGTGCAGACTGCTTTGTTAAGGGCCACCAAAAACTTTGTCTCCATTGAGCCACCAATATCAGGAAACTGCTTTAGTTTCTATAGTCCTGCTGAACAAACAATGACGCCCCTGGTCTTTTCACCAGGTGCTCTTCGTTTTAATGCCGTCATTCTCTCTTCAGCTGTCAGGAGATTTCGGTTGTTGAAAGAGCAGCTGTCTGTTCTCAAACCCCAACGTTTGTTTCTCGTTCTCGTTCTCTGTGAAAGGGCTTCAAGTTTGGAGAGGTGCTCATCTCACGGTGGACCAAACCTTTAAACTCAATCCGACCAGACATGCATATGTGTCTTAATGAGCCATTAAACATAGTTTAAAAGGAAACAAGTACACAATCCTCTGCATGGTCTGTTTGTTGATTGACACCTCAAATATTTGACATCTATGAAATGATTTAGAGGTAGAAATTTGAGTAAAAAGTGTAAAATAATATTTCAGACATAAACACTGTTGTACGTTAGCGAACAAAATGGAGCAAATCACCTTTTGAAAGTAACATCATTGAGTTCAAAAACGCTGATTCATCGAGTAATGAAACAAGTGAAGTCTTTATTAGCAAGTCGTTGAATCATTCATTCAAAGCAATTTAAAAAGAAATGTGTTTTTGCACTGCACTACGCTACTTTTCCAGTGTTTTTCTATGTAAACACGCATTAGGCGGACATGTTTGATCGTTGCGCTCTCGTCTTTCGCAGCATCTTGTGCGGCACTCAAGTTAAAAGAACTTCAACTTTTTAAAACCAAGTCTCAAGAGCTTGTGTTTTTTTTCCCCACTGACCGCATAGTTTGTAACTGCAAAAACTATGTGACCCAGCCCATAATCTGCACTTCGTCACTTATAAGGATACATTCACACTATCAGTCAAAATCCGATTATTTGTGTATCTGATTGGAATCTGATTATTGAATGTAAACATTGGCTACGTTCAGACATTTCAGTCCAAATCCGATTTTGTGCATATCCGATTGAAATCTGATCAGATTTAGCAAGTGTGAACGTCAAAAAATTACATGAAATGCGATTTTTACAAATCAGTTTCGATCTACATTCACATGTGGTTCAATTTCCAGAAATGCGATTTGAATAGTATTTCAAACCACACAGGAATGTTTTTTTTTTTTTTTTGCCGTTCACACTGATTGAATTTCAATTTGGATATGCACAAAAAATGGATTTGGACTGACAGTCTGAACGAGGCTTAAGAAACCCAAACCTCTTCCATGTACAATGACGTTGTGTTACCTTTTTTCCAATAATTTCCTCAGCTTTGAAGTTCGGGTTCACCTTTGTTTCCGTGCAGACTGACTGGTTGTTGCCGCGTTTGTGTAATACACTGGTAGGGTAATCCATATTGAGTTATCGACATACGTTTTATTTGCGATCGCGATATGATATAATTTATCACCCAGCCCTTGTTATGCTATGCAGTTTATGAGGTTTCTGAGTGGTTTTTCGTAGGCTACATCACTATTACTTCAATGGATATTGAATATTGTGGTCTTTAGAAATGGTTCACATTCCTCTTTGCTCATTTTATTATCCACCATGAGACCTTGCTTAGAAATGCTACAGCAAATCTTTTCCCATGCGCCAAAAACACACGATTAGAGATTTCATTCACGATACTGGAGAAGTCATGTCCTGAAGTTTAACACTTAGGGTTAGGGGTTTATTCGAGGCATCGTCTGATCATTCTCTCCTTCATTTCACGCCTCTCTTTTCTGTGGAATGCAGTATCGCTCTTTCATGGCGGGGTCAGGCGCTTGCGTGAAGTCTGTCAAAACAAGCAGCCTTCATCTTTTCTGAGCTGAAAAAATCGGCTCATGCTAGGGGGCTCTGCTGAGCCGGCCGGGCCAGGGGTCTTCCTGTAATTAACCCTTAGCGCTCCCTCCTCTCTCGCTAATCCCGAACCTTCGCAGCTGACCCCCCCGCTCCACATGACCTTTGACCCCGCGCACCTCTCGATGGGTCACATGACTGGTGCAGGTGTGGAGAGGACCCCGGCCCCGTTGCCCCCCAATTAGCGACCCTAATTAGTGACGAAACCTCCTGCAGGGTCACTGAACAGGGTCTAGGGAGCGCAGACGGGGAGAGAAAGGGGGGCAGAGAGAGAGAGAGAGAGAGAGAGAGAGAGAGAAAAGAATCAGAAAGGAAAAGGGAGGGTGGCGGTGGTACAGTGATGCGTGGTTAAAGGCGTGAAGGCCAAAACGGCTTTTACACTGAAAAGGAAAATATTGCTGTTGCTGATGGACAGAGTTGCTTTAATGGGACTTTTTTTTTTTTTGCCAAGGTGGCATTTGAATTGTTGCTAAGCTGTACTATTGAGTGTGGATGGATAAAAACTTGTATGTTCTCTTTCATTTTTCTTTTGAAATGCTCTAGATTTTGAAAGTCCAGTGGTATTATGCCATTTTCTAAAAGGGGTTGTATAGTTCACCCGAAGAAATTAAGATTTTGTCATTTATTGATTCTCCCTGATGTCAGTTCAAACCTGTTTTTTTGTTGAAAAATGATCTTGTGAACGAATATGGCATGTTGGTTTTTAATATGCAGAATTGAGAATGAGATTTGAGAGCTGAACAGCAAGTTTTAGAGGAATCATTTCAGTTTGAAATAGTTTGTGTTGCTCACACAAAGCAGAAAAAAAGATATATATTTCTAATTTTAATGTATGCAATGTATGATGTTTGTTTTATCTGGTAAACTGTATGCCACCTTATGTACAGTTAAAAACATGTACTGTAAAATACTGTAAAAATGTTTTTTTGGAAGCACAAAGAAAGAATTACCTTATCATTTACTGTAACAATCTGTATTTGGAAGTTTTTATTCAATAAAACAAAGGGATGCTTATAGGAAAGTACTGTGAAAATTGCTGTATACAAAAATATATTTTGAATATTATTATAATAAATGGATGTATTATGTATTATAATTTGCATTTTTTAAATTTTTACAGCTATTCTATTGGACAACAGTAAAAAAACATTCCCAGAAATCCCTGACACATCATATGACTGAATTTTATTTATTTTATATTTTATGTTGTTTAGATCATTTAAGTTTGATGTGTTACTTTGTTGCTCTCATGTTTTGTGTTAGAGAAACACTGTACAATGTCTAGTCTATACACTGAAACTTGCCTGTAAAATCATGTTGTTTGTTTTTTACAGTACATATTTGGCATCCACAATACAATGTTCATTGGGGTTCTTTATAGAATTTTTAAGAACCCGTTAAGAAAGGTTCTATATAAGGAGAAATGTCTGAAATGATTGCATAATACTTTATCAGGTTATTTCATTTTTTCTTTCCTAGTGATAAAATATGTTTATGAGCTGCTTAATTCATAAAATTGAACTAGAACTAAAAATTTATTTAATTAAAACTAAATCCATAAAATGATCCCATGATGGGACCCCTAAACTGTTCTCAGCGCCTGACAGAACCCTTTGAGGTTCTATATAGAACCTTTTCTTCTAGGAGTTGATTTAACAGAACTTTTAATGTTTTTTTTTATATAATTTGATGATATTTTTTGTCTTTTTTGGAGCAGTAAAGGCACGCTTACTTTGAAATGTTGTCTGGAAAAGAGCAGCTTGAAGAAGCCTGAACAAAATAGTTTGGGGGGGGTGAGTAAATAATGACCATCTGTATTTCTGGAAGAACAGTTCCTATGATAAGAATAACAATATAATATGTATTCTTCTTTAAATTGTTCAAAATTTCAACCCTACATGCCTACAATATATACAATACAATTTTGTTAAATATATACAATACTAATTTAGGGATTGCATTGCCATCACTCCAGATGAAGGGATGTTTCTCAACTGGTGGGTTATGACCAAAAATGGACCATAGGTCTGTTTTATTTAGGGGTGTACTTCAAACAGTTTTGGTCTGGTGTTGGGTCGCCACTTGATGTCCAATATAAAATCTGGGTCCTGGAACGAAACCTGTCTTAAAGAACACTGTTGCTATATATATATATATGAAGAGTTCAGATGCAAAAACCTCTAAATGCCATCTGAAATTTCCTCCTAGAATGATCATTTTTATGAAGCTCGTATATTTAAGTTCAGTAATTTCACTTAAATGGCAATGAAAATTACCTATTAATTGCCATTTAAGTGAAATTATTGAAATTAAATATACGAGCTTGATAAAAATGATCATTCTAGAAGAAAATTTCAGATGGCATTTAGAGGCTTTTGCATCTGAACTCTTCATATATATATATATATATATATGTGTTTTTTACGTACACCCAAACCACCAGGCCACCCATCCAGTCCCCATTCCCTCCATCCATCCACTCCCGTGAAGAAAAGCCGCCAATCATTTTAATTGGCACCCTGGAGTTGATTGTCCAGGCGAGACTCTGAAAGGGAGAAGAGATCGAGGGGACTAAACATGTGGTTAAACATATTGTGTCCGCTTGTCCACCATTTCCTGCAAAATAACCGCGCCACCCCCTCATCTCGAGAAAAGAGCTGGAGGATTGAGAGAGAGAAGGGCTAGAGGAACACGTTTATTCCTGATCAGCCTGAACTCGTATGATAAATATCAAGAACAGAATGAATTTTGGCATAATGCTACGCTGTTATTAAAAAAAAGGAGCAACGTCTCATGTTCTTTGTACACTCTGTACTGTATATATAACTTTTTGCGCATAAATAATTGTGTGTGTGTATATGAATCTTTAAGATTTATCAACGACTGAGAGAGTCACAAGAAAGACACAAGTGTAGGCAAATTACATAGACATATATTTATATGCATATGAATAAAAACACATGTACATATTGTACAATATCTTGGCTTTTTAGCCAAACCAAACCATGAGAAAGGCTATTTTGCCACAGAACACAAACTTCTTTAAATAAGTGCAAATAGTTAATGAGACAAAGAATTGTAAAGCATTTATATGTTTTTCCATTCCATTTTTTTTTTCTGTAAGATCACATACAACATGAACATACTGTGCAAAGACTCATATATTTACATACTGTTTAAGTGTTTTCTTTATTCGTGAGAAGCTGGTGCCATTATGTAATTTATTATTATTATTATTATTATCATCATCATCATTCTATGCGACACGGTCACACAAATGCTGCACTGCCAAAAAGCTTATGGCTTACTTACACATAATCTTTGTGCCACTGACTCTTTAACAATGGAAGGAAATGTGGAAGTGAGATAAAATAAAACAAATCTTTCCACTCAATCACAGCAAACTCATACAACATTTTACAATCATATCTGTGGCACTGCTATTCATATATACCGTCTTTGCTTGTTCACCGCACTGTGAAAACATATTTCAAGCATATGTTCCATAATTAAAGGGTTGAGTTTTTGTTTTTTAATGTAATTGTACAGTGATGGTAAAGGACTCTCTTTAAAGCCGTTTACAAAGAATCTGCTGCTTTTCCAAATGCACAGGTCTGTGAGATGCTTCATTTAGTTGTTTCCCCTCAATAACAGTGTGGGCCAAATGACTAACACGTCTTTAAGGGAACATTTTGAGAAATGTCAGCGATAACCAGAGTGAGAAAAGAAAATGTGTGATGTGTACGGGTGTGTTAAGGTCTTGTAAGCCTGGACTGCATGCGCTAATGTTAGTGAACTAGTGTCTGTCTCAGCGGTACAGGCGAAATTAATTAATTATGATGCTTATAGAAAATAACCGTGTTCGACAACAACACCACCACCTCTGCCTATGAGAATTTTCATGCACAAGTTAAGATTAATTTGCAATCAAGCTGTATAAGAAGCTCAAATCATGTCCATGTCTGTCTCGGTCGTCTTCAGAAAGCAATGGCAGAGCACTTCAATAAGGTGCAACATCTGGTACAGCGTGATAGCAAAGAAAATTCTGTCATCATTTACTCACCCTCATGTTGTGTCAACACTGCATGACTTTCTTGCTTTTGGAGCATTTACTTGACCAGTTAAAAGTTTGGAATAATTAAGATTTAATTTTTTTTTTTTTTTTTTTTAAGTCTCTCATGCTCACCAGAGCAGCATTTATTTGACCGAAAGTACTGTAAAAACAGTGATACTGTGATACTGAACTGTTTTCAATTTGAATATATTTTAACATGTAATCTATTCCTGTGATCATTACTCCAGTCTTCAGTGTCACATGATCCTTCAGAAATCATTCTAATATGCTGATTTGCTGCTCAGTAATTATTGTTACTCAATTATTAATAATGTTTTTTATTATTATCAATGTTTCCATGCAAGTATATTAAATGGGGACTGCACTTTCAAGCTTCAAAAGGCAACTTAAAAGTTTAAACTGCTGTTTCGGAATATAGTGCATCAGTCATTGCTTGTACATTCTTTAATGTTTCTCATTTGTGTTCCATAGAAGACCCAACATTCCATGGAAGTCAATGCGGGTTAAGAATGACACAACGGTGAGTAAAGGACACACTTATTATTTTGGAACTATTCCTTCCACATCCAATCTATGATACTGTCAGAGGATAGTGATGAAAGTACCGTGTTTTAGCTGATCGCCACTAAAGGCATATTCACAATAAAGGGGCATTCACTCTGACAGCGATTTCAAGGGTCAAAATGACCAGAAGTCATTATTTTAGTGCGAGTGAGAGATGTAGGGGTGACATGCTGTAAGTGGCAGCAACTGGTGAGCAACAACGTTAAATTGAATTCAAACTTTAAGCACAGAGACTCAGCAAACTCCCAGCGGTTGAAATCGCTGTCACTGTGAACGCTCCTGAAGAGCAAAACCTTAGTGTTTACCTTAGTGCAAAGCTAAAATGCACTTCACAAGCTATAATGCAAAATACAACCCAGCTCGCTTAATCCAAAATAAAACATCTGACAAGACAAATTTCAACTCAACCAGACAGAGACTGTTCCAGCGGGATACGAGTTGTCGATGTTTTTGCGTTCCCCAGAGAAACTTTGTGTTCACTCGCAAAATGTTTGCATTCCCCCTGAGAAACTTTGCATCAAACCTTTTGAGTTCTTTGTGAGGGAACGCAAAGGTTTTGTGAAAGACCGCAAAAGCATTAAAATGTTGTTTTTTTCCCACCCATCTCATATTTTTTCCATCACCATGTCCCTTTAGGGGCTCCATAGATTCGAGGTAATAAAAGAATGCTGATTAATTGTAGGTTGTAATTCTGCAGTCATATAAAGCACCAAACTGACCCAATGACTCTGAGAAGCATGCATAACTAATGCTGACAGGGTAGGACATAATAATGAACATAATTCCAAAGTCATAATTTGGGATGGAAAAAAAAAAGTCTAAACTTCACTACTACCATAATCTTTAAAGCAATCATTAAGTACCACATCAAAGTACATATTGGTGAGTTTCTATTTGTACGTATTAGCTTTGATTCAGTTTCCAAACCTAGAAGTACTGCAATGGCCAGCAATAGTGCATGTAAACTGTGACTGGTGTTTGATTGATGTGCACATAGTGTGAAACTGATCCTATGCACGCTCAATTCATAATTTAACATTGTTTAAGATCTCCAGGGCAGGGTTGCACCAACCATTCGTGAGTTCTTACTTAAATTGGAACGTAAAATCCACACTAGAGGCTTAGTAACTCGGTAACTAATTCGGTTGCACCATTTGTTCTTAAGGCAGAAAGTAGCTAGCAGTTCGTAAACTCTCTGTAAAGTAATGCGTAGTCGCATAATATGACGTTTACCATCTATGATCCAATAGCAGCCTTCATATACGTCATCAAAAGTTAAAATGCTGTGAGTTTCAGTTTATCCTTCATTCTAACTTCTTTTGCCACACGTAACTAACGGTAAAAATAAGTTTACATTAAATACGATACTAGTTAATCATGAACAATTTAATAGGTAGACTATTTTATATGTACATAACATTGAGAAACTCTATTTGAAATGAATAAGGATCAATAAATAAAAACTGATGCAAAAAAACATAAGAAATGGCATATTTCTGTTATGGCTGATTTCATTTGACATGCACAACACGGACCGATGCACACAGAGGCGCGATTAGCCCCAGTTAGCCCCTGTATGTAGACTGTGTTTGTGTTGAAGAGCTGCTAACAAAGTACGTTTGTTCACATAATGTAAAACAAGAGCTTATTGAAGCAGTTCAGTCAGTCTGCTATTTTATTACAACTGTTACTCCAGGTTAGAGGCTTCCGTAAATATTTAGTTCATACGTAGAGTTACGCTTCAATTAAATTTAATGGTGCAACTTAAAAATATTAAGTAGTGCGCAACTTAGGCAACTTAGGCTACGCTGTAACTTACACACACAGTTGGTGCAACCGGCCCCAGATGCTGAAAGACTCAAAGTGACTGGTGGTCTGTTTTGGAAGTCAATAATTAGCCCTTTGCGTCAAATACATTTGGAAACAACAAGAAGAAGCATCTTAACTTGGGGCAATGTAATGTTGAGCCAGTGGATTAGGGCATCGCTAACACTTTCAACTGAGAATTTCACGTGTTACGAAGAGAAGAGGAAATATTTTAAAAGGGTGTGCGTTGCGCATGTGCATTGCATGTGAAGAGTAATTTTAGATGCTATTATTAAGACATGTATCATTTAAATTAAATTTTATGCAATTAGTGTTGCGTCATTGCTATATGAATTATCATTCTGCCCATTGAACTCTCAATATTACCATCACCAAGGTCCAGTTTGAAGTAAATGCCACAAAATTTGTCAGTGCCTTATTATTGTTATTCACTCAGATAATTCTCTCATTCTTATACTTTCATACAGACACACATTTACATCGACAAGAAGCTCCTCTAGTCTATTAATTTAGAGCAGCATAAAAAAACGTACCACTGTTGATCAATGTCTTTTTTTCGTCCATTTTTTTTTTCTTTTTTTTTAACACCCATTTGGAAACAAACTTGCGAAATAATTTTGCCTTAGTTACAGTTACATTTACAGCGTTTTCCATCATTCACAAATGATAAAGGCCAGTTCACACCAAGAATGATAACTATAACGATAAACATATAGGTTTAAAAATCGTTATAAATATAAAGGAATAGCAGAGTCCACACCACAACTATAGCAATATCGGCAAAGGAAAGCGATATTGTTGGAATCACTTTCAGAATGATTTCTGTCCAGCTGATGGATTATAAAAACATTGACAGCCAATCAGATTCCACCCTGCCTTACAGAGCTCGAGCATTTAAAGCGGCAGACGACAAAACTGCAACGCGTTTCTAATAAACAGAACGTTATCATGCGCTCGTGTGGACGCTTAAATAGTTATCGCAATAGTTTTCGTTCTTGTTGTGAATGGGCCTTATAGGTCTGAGGCTTTCTTCACCACACACCACAAAGAAACCTGTGGACGACAAAATTCACCGAACACAGCGATGCTTAATTACAGGCTTCATCCCAAACGCTCCTCCTTACCGAATGATGGAGTCCGACTGGCCTAAATTTGGTTGTAGGCACTAGCGCTAGAGAGGCCAGCAAGACGAGTATCCGAACTTGAAGACTATGTCGTTCAATCTCTTTCTGTCAGTTTGCAAACCTCCGCTCCATCCGACCGGCTGTTCACGGCACAGGTGAGACCCCTGAGACAGGTAGAGTGGGGGAAGGTACCAGTAGGTAGGCGAACGCTTTTTAGGAAACCGTCTTCTTCCCACCTAACTCACCGTCCTTCCGCTCAATCCTCATGTAGGGCTCGAACGCTGAGGATCCGCACCCGTATCCCGATGGGAGTTCGTGATGGGTGCCGCCCAGGAGAGGCATGGTAAAGCAAAGGGAGGGTGGTGGCACTCCCAGACGAGGCGAAGGTGGAGTCCCACCTAAAGAAGACAGCGACAGTCCGAACGTCCCACCGTTGCCCGACCCGGGAGCTGTGGTGGTGCTACTCACCCCCGAGGAGGTGGACACGGATGTGCTGGCCAGTAGAGAGCCATTGCCGGGGTGCGGGTGAGCCAGCAGAGGGTTTGGGGGAGACAGGAGACGGCCCTGCTCCAGGAGACGCAGGATGTTGCACGTGGCGAGGGATTCGGAGGTGGACGACGAGCGCTTGTCGGTGTCCTTTGTCTGGTCCTTCTTCTGTTTGGTGCGCCGGTTTTGAAACCACACTTTCACCTGCGAAATGAGAGCGAAGTTTTTGAATATATCCACACTATTTTTCAAAGAGGAAGCAATTTTGCTAGTGCTAAACACTAACGGTTTCGAATTCGTTAAGAATCACCAAGACTGCATTTATTTGATCAAAATACAGTAAAAATAATAATTTTTTATAATAAATAGATTTCTTTTGTAACATTATAAATGTCTCCTCATTGATAACAATAATAAATATTTCTTAAATGGTTAGTTAACCCCAAAATTAAAATTCTGTCATTATTTACTCATCCTCATGTCGTTCCAAACCCGTAAGACTTTCGTTCATCTTCGAAACACAAATGAAGATCTTTTTGATGAAATCGGAGCAATTTCTGTCCCTCCATTGACAGCTAATCAAACGAAACTTTGGCACTTCAAAAGAGATGGTAAAACTAATCCACATGAATTTTAGCGGTTAAGTCCAAATTTTCTGAAGAGACTCGATCGTTTTATATGATGAACAGATTGAATTAAGGCTTTTATTCACATTTACACAAACCTCAACAAACCTCATTAATTTTTGCTGAAGCTCAAATGTGATGCGTAACACGAGAAAGAACCTCATTGGTTCTTGCTGAAGCTCAAATGTGATGCGTAACATGAGAATAAACCTCATTGGTTCTTGCTGAAGCTCAAACATGATGCGTAACATGAGAATAAACCTCATTGGTTCTTGCTGAAGCTCAAATGTGATGCGTAACACGAGAAAGAACCTCATTGGTTCTTGATGAAGCTCAAACGTGATGCGTAACACGAGAATGAACCTCATTGGTTCTTGCTGAAGCTCAAACATGATGTGTAACATGAGAATAAACCTCATTGGTTCTTGCTGAAGCTCAAACGTGATGCGTAACACGAGAATAAACCTCATTGGTTCTCGCATGTCAAGTGAACATGTTTGAGCTTACGTTTACCACAACTGATGTGTGAGTTGATGAATGTTTATATGTGAATAAAAGCCTAAATTCAATCTCTTTATTACATAAAGAGATCCGTGTCTCCAGAAAATTTGGACTGAACCGCTCAATTCATATGGATTAGTTTCACAATCTTTTAATGGACTTTTTGAAGTATCAGAATGTAGTTGCGTAGCGGTCAATGGAGGGACAGAAATCTCTCAGATTTCATCAAAAATATCTGCATTTGTGTTCTGAAGATGAACGAAAGTCTTACGGGTTTGGAATGACATGAGGGTGAGTAACTAATGACAGAATTAGCATTTTGTATGGAACTGTCCCTTTAAGGATAATTTGTCAAATAATCACTTCGAGAAATAACAACACAACTTCCTACATTGTTTGAGGTACCATTCATGTCTGTAACATGTATTGTATGAGTTATGTAAAAAAAGTTTAATTTGTGGATTCTGTGTTTGGAAAAACGTGCCTTATCAAGCACCACTAATCAGGGTTTGTCTGTTCAGCAACATTGACCCACGGGATGCCACAGCGAAGCTTCTTCTTATGGCCTTCTTCATAAGCGAAGATCAATGAAGCATGTTGTAAAGTGCTCTGAACTCATGTTAAACCGCAGCTGACCTCAGGTTAAAAAGTGCACTGAACTCTGCATGTCCTTGTCCTGCATGTTTAATTGATACACTGCTGCTTTAGCGCAGAGTGTATTCTGGGGTCGACGATGGGTCGAGATCAAGCTCTACTCGTTAGAAAATCAGGCCTATGAAAAATGCATTTCATCCTGACCGGGTTTTTACCTGTCACCTGCTGCTTTGACCCACCCTGGGGACCATAAAGTAGGACTATACATGCGCACAAACGCATCAACACATCGTGAGCTCTCAGAAATACGCATTCACACTCATTTTCTCACTCTTAATGTTTAGAGCTCAAGAACATGGGATGATTGAGGTTCAGATCCCACTTCTATGAACCACGGCCATCGAGCAGAGCACTTCACACTTGTCTGCTACATAAGACACTTTTGACGCTTTTCTACGTGCTCAAAAAAAAAAAAAAAAAGGGATTTTAGCTTTGCTACAAGTGCTTTAGATTCATGGACATACAGAATAATAGCCAGAGTGATTTTAATGATATGTGTGCAATACTTGCTTGAGGTAATATGAAACAATATTTACTTCTGTGATATAATTTGGAGTGAAATAGGATATTCAACGAGAAAAACCTAGGGTTGGACTTCATTTTATCCAATGGGATCCATTGATTGAACTTTAAAAAAGGTTTGATACACCACCAGCAACCCTTGGTTGAAACTTAAGAGGTCTTGATGACATTAGTTGAAAAGGAACATTATTTCATAGGTGAGGAAAATTATGAAAGAATTAGAAAAAAATAAATAAATTTTTGTCATTTAGTATAACATGCCCCAATAAATCTACAACCTACTTCATAAATGTTATTTCAAATATATATCCTGAAATAATTGTATTGTTTTCTCAACAATATTAAGCAGCACTTCTGTTTTCAACATTGATAATAAGACATTTTTCTTGAGCAGTAAATCAGCATATTAAAATGATTTCTGCAGGATCATGTAAATTACATTTTAAAATATTAAATTATTTTATGCATTAATGCAGCCTTGGTGAGCAGAAAAGACTTCTTTGAAAAACATTTTAAAAATCTTACTGACACCAAACTTTTGAGTAGCAGTGTGTGTGTGTGTATTTATACTGTGTGTGTGTGTGTGTGTGTGTGTGTGTGTATATATAAAATCTAAACGCATCAACACATCGTGAGCTCTCAGAAATGCACATTCACACTCATTTTCTTACTCTTAAAGCTACACTGTGTAGGATTTTCTCCCATCTATCGGTGAAATTGTTTATGACTACCAACTGAATATTACTTTCTAGCCCCTCCCATTCCGAGGGCGTTTTAACTCCTACGGTGGCCGTATTATTTCAAATCTGCCGGTCGTCGCGAGTAATCTCCCCCTCGCATTCGTCACGGTGCCACTGAGTGTCAAAACGCGAAAGGCGAAGCTTGAATTTCCAGGTATGTCCCTCTTTGGCTAATGTATTTTCAAGATGGAGGCGCAACCATAGACAGTAAAAGAAATGGACACAGCGACCCCATTGGAACTCAATTGAGACAAGTGAAGCCCATTTTTAGCGATTTCTTAGCACTTCCTTTCCTGACGCGCAGACTCAAACCGTGCAAAGCGTTACACGGACCACGTGAGCATCCCGTCTGTCTTCTAGTAGCTGTGCCAAGAGAAATCGGAATCATTCCCTTCCGAATCTTGCAGAGACGGAGAGTGTGAGTAGGAGCTGTCCATGAGCTTGGAGCAGGAGCAACTTTTGCTAGGTATTCTGATTAATTATATTGTCATTTTGCCTCCACGTCCCCCCGATTGCCCGCGAGCTTCTCCTCCCGTCCATACGGTAATCTCTCTACTGTGCGACAGAGAGTCGCGTGGTTATGACGCAGTCGTTAGCCTACTTTTACAAAAACTGCTTCTACGGGGCCATAACATAAGCTACAAGGTAATGGAGCATTTTATACATTGTCGTGTTTCTTTAGAAATAAATAATGGACAAATGGAGTCTTTAAACGCCTCAGATGTAAAGTTATTCGCTGTCAAAGTGACGCCAAAATGAATGGGAGTCAATGGGATGCTAACTGCAGGTGAAGTTCTGCTACAAGATGGTGGCACGCGGCCGACTTCAACTTCCGGTCGAATTCCTTACCCCCTGGGCGCAACATGGCTGCCGCCATTCGAGCGACTCGCTCGTATGTATTCTAAATGGCAGATTCCACGCTTACGAGAATACTTGATTAGTTGGTAGAAGTAATTACACATTAATGAGCACATATCATTTTGAAAAGAACAAAGTGGTTTTTTGCTAAGAATCAACTTAAATTACACAGTGTAGCTTTAATGTTTAGAGCTCAAGAACATGGGATGATTGAGGTTCAGATCCCAGGTTAACATGTCAAGACACATGTTATACTAAATTTCAAGCATTCATGCACGTCACACTGTTTCAGTCCCTCTCGTTGGCATGAACTGCATTCATTAGGGCGCTTTAAGAACGAATGACCCCGGGACCTGTATGGTTTACGTGTGTATGACAGTATGAGTGTCTGGTTTTGACCTCCATGGTGACAGCAGCTCTTGTGCTCGAAAAGCACACACAGGAAATTAATTTCGGTTCCTGTAAACCCAGTAAGTCGCTAACAGCTGAATAAAACCCGGAGCAAACAGTTTTGCAAGCAGTAATAAAGCTGAGTTTGTAACACTGAGATCATGGACTCGGCGTGGCCATTAGTGTGAGGATAATGAGATTGTGTAGTGATCCCTTAGAGCTTACACCAGCTTGCTGATGCTATGGGCCCTATTTTAATGATCTAAACGCATGGTAAAGCGCATGGCGCAATCCAAGTCCGAATACACTTTTGCTAGTTTAACGATGGAAACAATGGTTGGTGCGCTCGGCGCATGGTCTAAAAGGGTGGGTGTGTTTTGGGTGTGTTTTGAGCGTAACGTGCAAAAAAAACAATTAGAGTGTAATCATTATTTCCCATTGCCTTTAAAAGCCAGTTGCGCTCGCGCCATGGCGGATTCCTATTTACATGGCAGAATCTGCAAGAGTTCAAAAACTGAATGCGTCTCCAGAGAGGAAACGGATCTGCTCGTGCGCGAGGTTAAAGCGAGCAAGCAAGCAAACCATATACGGGACAAGCCGGCTGAAACTAGCAAAAAACACTTGTGTCGCGCTTGGCGCTGCATTGCGCCGGGTGTATGATGGGGCCCTTAGTGTTCCAAAGGCTCATTAAAGGGTTTTAATTCACACAAAAACAAAATTATCCCTTAATTTACTCGCCCTCAAGCCATCATAGGTGTATATGACTTTCTTCTTTCAGCCAAATACAATCGGAGTTATATTAAAAAACATCCTTGCTCTTCCAAGCTATAGTAACAGAGATTTTGAAGTCCAAAAAAGTGCATCCATCCATCATAAAAGTAATCCAGACGGCTCCAGGTTAATAAAGGCCTTCTGAAGCGAAGCCATGCGTTTTTGTAAGAAAAATATATTTGTAACTTTATCAAATATAATCATTAGTTTCAGGTAACAGCTGTATGTGAGTTGAGTTTGGACTTTGAGAAGAGTGACCTTTGACCCGACGCATGACTAATTGACGAACGCGGAAGCGCAGAGGATAGAGCAAAACAACACAGAAGTCTAGAAGTCTAAAACGAGGATTTTTAAACAGAAATGTGGGAGGAGCTTGAGTTAGTTAGCCAGCCCTGTAGTGTGGTGCAGGTATGACATCACTTTGTAGGCCGAAACGCAGAAGCAAGTTGCATTTTAGCACTTCTGGTTCCATAATCCCGAAGTAAATGTTTTTTTATTTTTTTAATGGGATTTCAGTTAAATGGCCGAAACGCATGGCTTGAGGGTGAGTAAATTATGGGATAATTTTAGGGTAATTCAAATTTTTGGACTGTAACACATCAATGTATTTGAGAGTATGCAAAATATGTATATATTTAAAGGTTGCTATAACATTGCTATAACATGTGTTTGTAGTACTATGACAAATGTTGCTTTTTAGCCTATAGTGGGCGGAGCTTAACTTGCTTTAGATTACAAAACTCAGCCCTAGAACAGCATTCAGCTTTACTGTGATTTTAAGCAGCGTAAAAGAAAAAAAATTGTTTAAAATACACGAGTAGAGGAGAGAAAAGACGAAAGCAAATCTCTTCAATCGTACATCTACACTATTGGAATGAAATCCTCTTTAATGAGATCGAGGGTTCACTGCTGGGGCAGAGATTACCAAACGCAGGATCTGCATGACCTGGATTTGGGGAGTCGTCCCAATCCACTCCGCTCTCGTTCTCCGCTCTCAAACTCAGGACAATGCACTGGTGAACAATGAACTCCAAAGCGTGTTCATCAGATATTTTTGCCATCTGACTGAAACCATATCAGTGCTCCTGTAATTTGAGCTCCTGCGTTCTCCACCATAACCTTCTCTGTGTGTTTGCGTGTGTGTCGTTCTTCTGTGTATGTAGGCATGAATGATGGTTATTTCATGGACTGTAGTCAGGGTAAATGGTATATTTAATGCGACACAAATGAAAATGAGGTTGTAAGTATGTTGACAGGGGACTCATTCATGAAGCATACTTATAATTGTACCTTATTTAATTTGTACATTAATTGATGCACAGCTCATGTGTCATGAATGAGGTCTCATGAGTTTGCATTTTATATTCCTGACTTTTAATTTAAGTATATGCATACAAACTTGAATTCAATGCAATTTAGTATATTGGAGTCAAATTAAAATGACGGACGGACAGATAGATAGAATTTTGCACAACCCTGACCAACACATTCAAAATTCTTTTGTACAAAAGAGTGCGATGAACACCTGTTCCTCTGCTGATCCTTCAGGTACTTTTTTTTTTGTTGTTGAGCCCATCCAGAAACTGAACTGCCCACTCGCTGCCCTCTTGATCCCACACATGTGATAAAGCATTCTGCTTATTCCTCCTGACCATTCTCTGACCTCTCTTCTTTGAAAAGCTATTAGATCATTAATCTCATGCATCTTTACTGAGGGATTTCTCCTTTAGCCGAGGCCTGAGTTGATGTCTTTACTCTGTGTCCTAACCAGATGCGATAAGATTCCAGCGACAAATAATTTGTCTGTCCACACTAGACGCGAAGCGACAGCGAGATGCGTCAAAATCAATCAGAACAGTGTGTGGGCGGAGTCTCGCGGCGAGTGCACAGCACTAGAGAGTAATCTTGACGGCACTTGGAAGAAAATGGATAAGTAGCTACATAACCAAATTCACAAATATTACTCCATTTAAACATTATTAAAAATACATAGGCTACTGAGTTACTGAGTGTTTGTTCACAGTTTGAACATTTTTGTTTCCATTTGTTTAATTTCAAGATCTGAGGTGAATTGTCCATTGTTGCTTTTACAGCTACAAAGCTGGAGCACTAAATGATATTCAAAGTCACATTGCATGATTTTAACATTAAATAAAGCACACAAAAAGTACCTGAGATTATCATTGCCACACTTTATGTTTGTTGTTCCAGCCGCGAAGTCGCAGAAAACTAGAAACCGTTTCTAAAATAGAATCGCGCGTGTCGCCGTCGCGGCCGGTTAGGACAAACACTCTGAATTATCTATTTTATCGCGCATCGCGTGTATAGTTAGGACACGTGTTAGAAACTCTGTTGCACACACAGTGTGGGCTATGGCACAACATATATTTTGAGGTGAACATACTTGTGCTAGAATGTCCATGTTAGATGTTGTACACACTCTGTAACATGCAGCACACGCGTGTAATGGTTATGGAAGGGAAAATGAGCATTATTGCATGCATATCTAATTTGTTCTTCCTCACTTGCTGATCATCCCAGTTGCACATGACATGTTTAACCTCTTGCCGTCGTACCCTGACACTTCTTTCTTATGTTATAGAAGCACATGTTCGCGCAGGTTCAGCCAAGGGTCAACCCGGTCTTACCGATGGCTGGTAGATATGGCTCTATAATCCTCCTAACAGCAAAAGCATTTGGACTATTATTAGTCCCCTTCCCCCAGCACTACTGGCTGACGGGACCCGCGTGCAAGTGTGATCAGGCAAATTAGGCTTACCCTGTGTGGGCAGATACTGATAGATAGTGCCCTCTCAGTGGATTAAAAGGCATCCCTGCTGAACCACAGCGCCTCTAGTGGTCCACATTCAACAGTACAGTCTAATCTCAAATGCAGCATTTGCATTCCCACCTTAATTCAATTATTTTAAATTATTTCATGTACATTTAAAACACTGTACTTTGTTATAGTAATATATTATTATATTTATATTATTTTATATTTTAATTATTTTATGTACATTTTAAACACTGTATTTTGTTTTATTAATATATTTATATTGTTATATTTTATATTTTAAAATCTCTCTCTCTCTCTCTCTCTCTCTCTCTCTCTCTATATATATATATATATATATATATATATATATATGTATATATATATATATATATATATATATATATATATATATATATATTGCTGTTGGAGCAAATAAATGCTGAAAAAATTGTTTAATATTTTCTAGTATTTAAAAAAAAAAAGTTTTCTTTTTCTTTTTCTAAACCCGATAGTATGCTAGAAGGTTAGAAGGTTGTGCAAGATTGCCTTCCTTTTAATTAATGAGTGTGAATTAAATCCTAAATGAACACCCAACATGAAGTTAATTTGGAATGATAGGTAGTGGCATTCTGAGAAATAAAGTAGCCTATTCTTCCAAACATTCAGTTTTTAATATAATGAACTATATAAACTAAATGCAAATTATTGATTCGATATATCAAGCGCCACTAATATTCACTAGTCCTGTCAGCGTTCAGATCCGATCTCTTAAAGCAGAGTTAAATGTGTTGTATTTTTCTGTTCTGTCTGTCTGATCCTATCAGATAATTGTATTACAATCTGGCCAGCGAACGACAAACCAAAGACTTACATGCAAACACCGTCAGCCCCTCAATCTCATCAACTTTTCCGCTCTTCTGAGGTGTAATGTAATGGCCTGGCCAGTGCTGGTGAAACGTTCACATGGAGCGAATGCTGAAGGCCGACTCTACTTTCTGTTTACAGAACCAACCACATCCAGCGATGAAACTTACCTAACACTGTCCCCTTTAAACTTTCAGATTGTCTGAACTGGGGTCTTTCTTGTTCTTCTAGACCTCATCTCATCTCATCTCTTCACGCCAGACGTTACGTTACTTTACATGCTGTCTGGGTGTAGAAGAGAACAATGCACAACAGAAGCATTCGTACGGTCACCAGCTCAGCAAGACATGAGTGAGTAAAAAGCAACCAGCTCTGTCTTTCTGGTGAGAGTCCTTCTGTCCTAGACTGAGATATTTTATTTTAAAAAAGGAAAATGGCAAGTCTTTGGCTTGATTAACACAAAACCAGTGAGAAAGACTGAGACTGTGGACAGTGTTGAACACCTTCAACCCACTTTATATAGTCTGACGTATTCCTGAGTGAAACAGGATGATGTTTCTTCTCCCAAAACATTAATGGAAACCCTTCATTTCAAGGTAAAGAGAAACACAACCGGCTCAAAAGAGTGTTCCACTATAGCAAAACAAAAATGGTATTCTTATATATCATTAGCACAAGAATTTATGTACATGTATGAGAGTGTCTGAGTCCAATGCTTTGAGGCAACATGCAAAGTCTTTTCATATCAAATTAAATAAGTCCTTCTGTTCTGTCCTTGACCGAGATATTATATTTAAAAAGACGGAGATAAGCATTGATTAACTCAAAACCAGTGAGAAAGACACAGACAACTGTCAACAACACCTTCAAACCACTTTATAATAATTATAATAATAATGCATTTTATTTATAATGCACTTTTCTAAAACCCAAAGCGCAACAGTAAAAAAAAAAAAAGGACAATACAACAATTAATTAAAAATGTCTTAACTTTTTAAAGTGTCCCTACATTGATGTGTTTATATAGTCTAACATATTTCTGAGAGACAGGGTGTTTCTCTACCCAAAATATTACTGTAAACCCCTAATTTCATGGTATAAAGAGAAACCAACA
>NC_140211.1:8216921-8219987 GCF_951802725.1 Rutilus rutilus
TTAATTAAAACTTAAGTAAGCAGAATATTCAGATTATTTTAATATTTCAAAGTTAATGAACTCCGTTATGCTGCTATAATTTAAATAGTCCATGGTGCTTTGACAGAACATTTAACACGATTTAAAAAAAAAAAATTTCAATTAAGAAAAATCTTAATATTAGCGATTACAAGAATTCTATGTGTTATACAATAAATCTATTTGCCAGAGTTATTTCGACTGAGCCAGTAATACACCGTTTAAAGCTGACTATAAGTTCTTGATTTGTTTTGATTCATCCATCTATTTTCCTATTTGACGCATATATTCATGGATCATCAAGAGATTAATGCTAAGAGAAGAACTGGACTGGTCACTTCTTTTGTTTTTCACCATTTTCATTTTGAATGATCCCGTAGTTTGAAAAATATACATTTTTTAAATTAAAAACTGTATGCATAATAATTATAATTTATAATTTTAGATGGACTATAGCATATCGCAGAAAGTATAGGCTATCAATTGCCCATGCGAGCCATACTCGACCAAAACGTAGGCTACAAAACATACTTTTTATTTGTTATAACAATAATGCTGTTGTGTCTGTTTTTTCCCCTCAAACTCCATGTGTTTGTATGAAAATATATATCTTCGTGTTTTACAAATTCACGTTAATATTTCCAGCTGTAATAATGATCTCAGTCATGCGCCCCTAGTGTTCAAATTCTGACCAAATTTATAGCCTACTAAAAATATATTTTATTGGCATTTTTTTCTTCATTTTAGAAAACATAGGCCTATTTAATTGTACAGTATGCAACTGCGCAGATCCATAAGAATTTGGAATAGGGTTTTTTATTAATTCATTCATTCGTTTCAATTCATTCATTTCTACTTTAACAATTTGCCAGTGTTTTGTTTGGCTCAGATTAAAACATTATAGAATATAACAGGCGGGTAAGTCAAGGTTTGAAACCATGACTGCAAACATCATAATATTTCTCCATTAATCGTTCCAAAATATTTAAATAACCTCTTGCATGTGGCAGCAATGCGGTCAAACTATTGTTTGAATTAAATCATTGCCAGTTTATATTTACATTGTATTGAATCATCTTTTTCATGGCGATCTAAGACCCGTGGTCTGTGCAGATAATATAGTGGAATTGCTTTGAAATTGCTACATCATTGTGTACTATTCATAAAAAATACCGCTTTAAACCGAAATTGCTTGTGTTTTGAAAATTGAGCCATGTCCACATAATGCAGTGCGTCTACACACGTGTTTGTGTGATTTATTCAGGTGATTTATAAGGTAAATATACAGGATATTCTCTGTGTAATAGTCTGTTTTGACACATGCCTGATTTAGTCATGTCAGGTGGATCCGTGAGTAACAAATTAGTCGTTTAATCGTATCAATTTTGTCCGAGGAAAGTGATTATTCGATATTTTTAATCACTTGGATAATACCATATGGCTAAAATCAGACTAAAATAAATGCAACTTTATGAATTCCGACACCTAAAAAAAAAACGAGACAAGTAAATATTCAATCTGAAGTGACGCAGTTCGTAATGCATGAAAGATGACTGGACAACTGGGGCCCCCTTTTTTTTTTTTTTTTTCACGTCTGGATAAAGAAATGCTCCGCCCACTAACGCCCACTGTGCGAATACTAATTATGAGTATTGTGCTCATAACAATGGAAGCTGACATGCAGCATTTGCAGACAGGAGATTGTTAACTCTCGCGCAAGATTTGACGTTAGATTTTTGCCAGTTTCCACACCATCTGTAATCAGTAGCAATTGCGTTGACAAAACAATTAACTTAATAAAACGAATTATTTATTTATTCATTTGTTTGTTTATTCAATCGTTTGGGTGTCCATTTATTCATTAATTTACTTACCTTCCGTTTATAGGCTATAATTCTATTATTCAGAATCATGCAACGATAATGTTTTTCATATCCCAACTTATATGTAGCTTATATATGTGTGTGCGTGTGTGTGTGTGTGTGTGTGTGTGTGTGCACATATAGACACACATATACATAGGCCAAAATAATTGCCCTATTATATATATATATATATATATATATATATATATATATATATATATATATATATATATATTATATATACTTAATTAATCGTCCATTTATTTATTCATTCATTTTTTATTTATATACTTATTTTCCGTGTATTATTAATTCTATTATTTATATTGAACAATAGATATATGGTTGTTTATTTATATCCCAACTTATATAGGCTATTTATTATTTACTTATTTAATCGTTGGTGCGTCCATTTATTCATTCATTTATATATATATATATATATATATATATATATATATATATATATATATAGCCTATTTACTTATTTTCCGGTTATTATTAATTCTATTATTCAGATTCGACGGTCGATTTATGGTCGTTTCTTCATATACAAACTTATTTGTTTATTTACTATTAATTAATTTATTTATTTGGACTGTTTATTTATCCCACACACCGTCCTTTGTGTTAAACTTTTACATTTATTTTCATTTAGCCTACTTCAATGTTGCATTTTCTTTGCGTTCATTGTATTTTGACAGTCACTGAGGATATTAATGCACTCTCACGAAAACAATGTGTGTAGTTTTATAAGACAGTAAATAGGTTTTGTGTTACTCGCACTGTAAAAATCAAGAACAATATGCATATTAAGAGTCATTTTTAAATAATCGACAGTCTCCAAAAGAAATGTTGAAAATTGACCCAAAGAGCTGATGTAAATGCTTGTTTTTCAATCTACTGATGCATCTTACATACACCACCATTAGGGCTAAATCTAAACCCCTTAACCGCTATACATTGGTACAATAATAAATAATAAATAAAACACTTAAAATCGATAAAACAACTATGATCTGATGTCATTAAACATATTACATGAAGAAGAATTCTGCTGAATTCACAATCAAATTGCAATTTGAACTGTTGGCATATATATATATATCCATATATATAGCCTAATAATAATAATAATAATAATAATAATAATAAATACATCAACCATGCAACAAAATATTTT
>NC_140211.1:8220187-8492687 GCF_951802725.1 Rutilus rutilus
GTAATTCCAGAGTATATGTATAGTTTTTTTTTTGTTTTTTTTTTGACTGACAGCAGTGACGTCATTTCCGGAGTGTAATCCATCAATTGATTGATAAACAGAGACGAGTAAGAGCACGAGGTGCCTTCAGCGCAATGCGAATGAAACTATCCCTGTTGTCTTTAGACTTTATGCTACTCGGTAAGTAGAATAAACTAGACCGTTTTTTTAAATTCATTTAGCGCTTCCTAAATAACGGACAAGGCAATGTGTTCGAATGCGTCATGATTATAAGCGCCTAAAAATACGGCACGATTATTTAATTAGGCTAAGTCTTTTTTATCTTTTTTTTTTTTTTTTTTACTAAATCATCAAGGAGAGGCACGCCGAGGGACGTAATATTTATTTTGCAGAGATACATTAATAAACTTAAGTAGCCTAAACTTAAACTCTTTCAAACTGAACAAAATATAGTCTAGAAAAAAAACTAAAGAGCATAATTATTGACACTATTGTTTTAGCTACCTTTTTATTTTTTAAATTGACAAATGCACCGCTAATTTCCTCACAACGTCTGTGCAAGGGAGAATGCGCCTCTACAAGTGTTATAATTGAGAGAAGGGTCGGTTTGTATGGAAAAGGTTGATTTATCATTTATCAGCGATGCCATAAGAACACTTTTAGTTCCCCAAAGAATCTTTCAGTGAACAGTTCTCAAAAGAACCATTTTATCTTAGTGTGAAGAACATAAAGAACATTTTGTATAATGGAAAGGTTCCATTTACTTTAAAGGTAGCCTACTTCATGGAACCATATGCCAACAAAGAACATTTATTTTAAGAGTGTAAGATGGAATACACATTATGCGCGTTATTGTGCAAGTGTGAACGAGGGGTTTATTTGTGTTTACCTCACGGTACACGAACCGCAGGTGTTCATCTCATCATTGAACCGTTGCCATAATACACACAAAAAAACCTAAATTAGAATCTTTTATCTGAGTGCGCAATCCCATTACGGAGGCCGCAATGACATAATTGCAGTTTTGCCACTTTCAGCAGTGTTTATCACTCAGTGCCGAAATGGCTCATTATTGAATTCAGCTGTTCAGCACAGATTAAACAGTGAACGTGATGAATGGAGCTGTCACTCACATTCCTCAAACCAACAGTACAGTCAAGAGAGGTTTAATTGCCTCCACTGCTCTCTGGCCCCACAGTCTCACACACTGGCCCTTTCCTCCAACACACTAATGTTGCAAAACAGCCAAATACACAAACAGACTTTCCCATTTTGGGTTTACTTGACTAAACCAAGAACATGCTCAAAAAAGGTCTCTCTCACACACACACACACACACACACACACACACACACACACACACTATACACTGTAAATGATTTATTACAGCTTTTTATCGTTTGTCATATCAACTTCAATACATAATGTGGTTCAGATAACACAATATTTTAAGTTTATATTTATTAAACCAATCTCTATTTAAAAATAATAATAATAATAATAATAAAAATTAACTTACTTTTATAAGTTAAACCAAAAATATTTTTTACACTCACACTCACACACACACACACACACACCACTCGGCCTATATCTTTTTTCTTTTCTTTTTTTTTTTTGCAATAGCCTTACATAAACAAAAGCACATTTTAAATATTTTCACAGATTTTAACCAAAAGTCGTTCTTAGGAGAATATTGCTTAAAAAAGGTTATTTTTAGTCAGATTTATTTATTTATTTAATAGTCAAGGCTTTAAGGTTTGTATACAGAAATGTACTTTTAAGTGTGACAACTAACCCCGGTCTCTCCGTTCTGCAGCTTCTAAAAAGTTATATGTTGGATATTTAGGCCTACATGTTTGCTCGGGTTTCAATAATATATGACTTGAAGTCTTAAATGTGATTTAATCTGACTCAGTCAACCATGACAACATACATGAATAATAACCCTTAATAATTCCTTAGTTAGGGTCAAAGCAAGACGCATGTTACACAGTTCCTTAGTTCTTAATTCTGATAGAACTGTGGACCAAACCTAGATATTATTAAACTGTCAGCGTGTTGTTCATTTCCTTAGTAGTTTATAAGAAAATTATAGAACCTAAGAGAAGACTATAATTCAAGAAAATTTGATCTTCTAAGGTGACCAACTAAAAACGTCTAAATTACAACAACAAATGCAATAGAAAACGTTTCAATAGAAATAAAACGTAAACATGGACCATAGTAATTCAGTCATTTACAAAAAAAATTGAATTGTGAATAAGATGTGAAATTTTACCCAAAATGATACAAATAAGGGTTTTGAGTGTGTGAGGGAAACTTCTTGTTTTCGCTAACACGTTTAAGTTTCACTTGAGTTTATTTTTGGCTTTAATGACAATGTGTGATTGTGCATCAATCAAAGTTAAAGGGATAGTTCACCCAAAAAATTTACTCACCATCAAGTTGTTCTAAACCTGTATGAATTTTCTTTAGAATTTCTTTTAGAATTTATTAAGGAGATATTTTGATGAATGTCGGTAACCAGTTGACTGTATAGCCATTGACTTTCATAATATTTTTTTCAACCCATAATATGGATGTCAATGGGGTCCATCAACTGTTTGGTAACAAACATCCTTCAAAATGTATTCTTTTGTGTTGATCAGAACAAAGAAATGCATGGGTTTGGAACAACTTGAGGGTGAGTAAATGATTATAGGGTTTTCATTTTTCGGGGGCGAACTATCCCTTTAAGTCAGATTTGCGTTTCAAAAATGATAACCAAAGCAATAGTGCAAAGGCGCTGGCAGCTCAAACCAGCAGTAGACTGGTGCACTATCATGAGGAAGCTGCCACATCTCCATAAAACTAAGATTATAAGAGTTCATTTGGCTTTAAGCAGACTTTTCTGCTTCAGTCCATCAGTGTTAGATATCACTGAGACGCACAAAGGTATAGTGACACTCAGGCATAGAGACAATACTGTTTCCCTGAGGGGAGAGATCTTGACAACGAATGACTGACAAACCTTGACGTGCTGATTCGGGCTCGAGATAAAATACGATTTTCTCTTTGTCATTGGACAGGTGAAAATAAGATGTTAGGGTGTCAGATTTGGACAATAATTTACTTATTTTTTCTTTCTGCAAATTTTTGCTCGCAGATTTTTTTTTTAAGTAGGCCTAGCCTAAATTTCTACGGAGCCCCCAAGGGGACATGGTGTATGTCAAAAATAGCAAGTCAATGCGACTGCGTTCTCTCGCAAATGCTTTGCGTTCCCTCGAGAAACTTTGGTTCTTTGCGCGTGAACGCAAATAGTTTGCAAGCGAACGCAAACTTTCTCGGACGAACGCAAAACATTTGCGAGAGAAAGCAAAAGCATTGGCAAATAACTTTTCCTTTCCTCTCATATTTCTTTTCTTCGCCATGTCCCTTTAGAGACTAGATACATTTCACATATGGAATTAAGTAGCCTACAATCTAAGTTAAGTAAAGTTTAAAAAAGAAAAATAAGTAACTTTAACTTGGCAGATTACTTTGCAATACTCTGTTTCAAGTACATTTTACTCAAACAATATAACTTTAAATTAGACCATGCTTTTAAAGTGAATGCTTTACTAGAACATCTAAGTAATTAAAACAGTATAGTGTGAGTAGAAAATCTACTACATTATAGAAGTAATACCATCCCGAACACAGAGACTTTCAAAAAACGGTAAGATTCCTCGGATCCTTTTTGAAGATGAATGCGTCATTTTGAGTATAAAATAAACACGTCACAAAACAGCAAGTTACTAAACCTAAACCAATGGTAAATATAAAACAGTGTAAACACAGCTGTGAAACAGTGAAAAATGCAACCTTATTAATTTTTCATGCCTAAGTGCATGATGGGAAATCCAGTATCAGAAAGTTGAGTAGGACTTACTTAATTTTTACGTTGATGTTTACGCGTTGATTTCTACAGGTTTAGATTGAGTAGGCTACTAGAATTTACCTCTTTTTATTCTTTTAATTATTGCCTTATCCAGGTAGAAATTTGCTGTAGTATTCTGTAGTATTTACTTCACCGAATCATTGTTATCAGTGCATGATTAAAAATAATACACATACCGCGGCTCTAGAAATGCAATAACCCTATTTAAATTAATCTGATTTGCTACTAATTTAGATTTGGCTACGTGAATAATGGATGTTTGCACTCTAAAAGTAGCTACCCACATCTTATGAAATGAGGATTACACATTTTTATTTTAGGATGAGTAGAAAATAAGATTTAATCTGAAATCATTATTTCTGAAGGAGCTTTAACTTCATTTCAATGAACGCTCACCTGTCAGCTTTTCATCACATTGAAAACAAAAGATATTTCTCATCTCACCTGTTCTCACTAGACAATGAGTTTTAGTTTTCTGCATGGATGTATTGCACTTATTTGGAAAATACATGGACATTGGTGCATTTGTATATTCATTATTTATTTGATTATCAAGCATGATCAAACGCAGTAGGATTTCGTGTTTTTTTTTGCACATTTATCAATTACCAATACAACACCAGAAGTTCAATCCTAAACTGTGAATAGATCCATTAGAGTACACTGACCACTAGTGGCTGTTCAACGCAATGATTCACTAACTATTACACCACCACACTAATTATTATAAAAGCATTTTAAGTCAACAAGTCAATTTTATTTGAGAGTAAAAAAAAATAATAACAGTAAGACACAGGGAAAAAAAGCTCTCAAAAGTGAAGAGTCAACCGTATTATTTGCTCTGGGAGCAATCTTTTCTGGAAATACTTTTTTGGGGGTTTGACGCCGTTTGAAAAGCAGCATTCACTTTTACAGAGATCCATAAATGCAGTTCAATGGACAATACAGTAGCTACAACGGACATGGTGAGGGGGAAATTAGGATATGGGATAAAAAATAATTTGTCAATGCTTTTGCATTCTCTCACAAATGTTTGCGTTCCTCTGAGAACGTTGCATTCGCTAGCAAAGAACGCAAACGTTTTGCGCGCGAAGACGCGAATGCTTCTCGGTGGAACGCAAAAGTTTTTGAGAGGGAACACAGAACATAGAGTAAGAAGCCCCTAAGGGACATGGTGGAGGAAAAAAAATTGAGATGGAAAAAAAAAATTGTCAACGCTTTTGCGTCCTCTCTCAAATATTTTGCGTTCGCTCGCAAAGAGCTCGAAAGGTTTTCTGAGCGAACTTAAAGATTGTAGAATTTATTTCTTTTTTGCGAGGAAACGCAAAGTTTTTAGCGATTTTTATTTTTATGCGAGGAAACGCAAAAGAATTTACGTTATTTTTCCTTCAATCTCATATGTTTTCTACCACCACAATGACCCTTTACGGGCTCCGTACGACTGAGCACAAAAGCATTGACTTGATTTAATTCCTATCTCATATTTTCAGGGGCTCCATACAATACTACGCTGCAAACATTCAGCATCAGTCAAATAAACGAAGAATGTTTATGATTTCAGGCACTTCGGCTCTACAAAACAGACCAATGTTACACATAAAAAGATTTATGAACAGCCCTTAAAGTGGTGATCTTATTAAAATAAATCAGGGCAAACATGGATCTAAAGTGAAATTTGACCCGAGTAAATAATTATCAAATCAATTGCAGTTCATGAATCAAAACATTCACACTTTTAAGCCACAATGCGATAAAGTTCATGGTGCAACATCTAAGATTGATGTTGTGGTCAGCAGCGCCCCCTACTGGTACAAACAAGAGGCTGATTCACAGTGAGCACAAGCATCACCCTAGATTATACCTGTCAACATTGGGATTTGAAAATAAGGGAAAATATTTAGACGTCATGATAGCGGGATAGCAAGGTAAAATATGGGAGAATCCCGGGAAAAACAGGAGGGTTGACAGGTATGCCCTAGATTGAGTTTAAAAATCACAGATTCGAGTAAGAAAGTGCAGTAACACAGACATAAAAGCATGTTATATTTGTTTTATCTAAAAGAAACAATCAGTCATAATACTGGAATTCAGCGCAAAACACACTATTTGATTGTTTTTTTTCCCCTCCAAACCTGAAAAACGACAAATCACAGAGAGCTACAGTAAACGACAGATCATTCCATTGTAACAGTAAAGAAGCCAGTGACCACAGTGTGTTTTCAAACGCTGCGAGCAGAAAGCAGTGTGTGGCACTGAGAGGGAAGTGTGTGTGTTCAGGCGTTTAGTCGAAGCCTTGCCAGTCGCTTTGCTCAGAGTCGTACTCGAGTTCTGCTCCTACACACCGCACACCTTCCAGCAGCATCGGGGTCCCGTGGAGACGGTCTGACAGAGGAGAAGAGTCACTTAAGTGAACGTTATCAATTGTGCACACAAAACAGGCTGTTTTAACTCTTAAAATGCTGCCGTCAGTGCAAGTTAAGCTCAATTGCGAGCATTTGTGGCATAATGTTGTAATAATGTTGAAATAATTTTGACTTGTTGCTCCATTTCTTTAAAAATTGCAAAAATCTAGAGATTAAATCACTTACATTGGAAATTAATGGGGCCTATTTTTGTCAAAAGTAAAATACTCAACATGTAAACAATGTGTGCTAACATGATTTTAGTGTTTCGGTCTAAAGTTTCAATTTTACAACCCCATTAACCCTAAAACGATTAAAGAAATGAATCCTAAAAAAAAGTCACAGAATCACAGTTTTCACAAAAATATGAAGCAGCACAACCGTTTTAAACATTGACGATAATCAGAAATGTTTCTCGAGCAATAAATCCTCATATTAGAATGATTTCTGAAGGATCATGTGACTCTGAAGACTGGAGTAATGATGCTGAAAATACAGCTTTGATCACAGGAATAAATTACATTTTAAAATATATTCAAATAGAAAACGGTTTGAGATTGTAATAATATTTCACAATATTACTGCTTTTACTGTATTTTGGTTCAAATAAATGCTTCCTTGGTGAGAAGAGACTTAAACACTTTAAAAATCTCACCAACAGTAGTGTAATATGCACATTTTAACTGAAGAATTCATGTAAATACTTTTAAGAATGATACGCTTCACATTTATGCTTTAAACCCCTCAAAAAAGCCATTTTAAGGTTTTTGCTTAAATTATTAAGCAAATTGAAACAAGTTTAAATTATTTAGTGCTGATGAACATTATGCCACAGATTTTCTTAAAGGGATAGTTCACCGGAAGAATAAATGAAAATTCTGTCATTTACTCACCCTCATGTTGTTCCAAACCTGAATGAGTTTCTTTGGTCCTGTTGAACACAAAAGAAGATTTTGTTGGTAATTAAACAGTTGATGGCAGACACTGACTTCCATAGCAGGAAGAAAATACTTAGAGTGCCGTCAACTGTCTGGTTACCGACATTCTTCAAAATATCTTCTTTTGTGTTCAACAGAAGAAAGAAACTCATGCAGGTTTGGAACAACTTGAGGGTGAGAGTGATAGAACTTTCTTCTCTTTTTTTTTCCCTTCTGGTGAACCATCCCTTTAACTTGTATTGCTCCTGCAATATTCCTTTAGTCAATGTTTGCACCAGAACGCCAGTAGAGGGCAGCAAACAACCTCACATCGGATCACCTTCATTCAGGGTATCCTTTAACACAGTGTCCCAAAATATCACAAGAACCATAACTCTGTTATTAGCCAGTTTGGCTGTTAAGATCCGTCACTTACCCATGACACGGGCGTGAACTTTGACCTTCACACACACGTCCTCTTTGCTCTCGCTAAGAATCTGCACCTCCTCACACATCACTCCCTCCTGATGGGCCATATATTCACACGTCACCCTCAGACCTCCTGAGCACAGACACAGAGGAACATCATTTATACAGGATGAATGATGTAAAACGATTTTTATCTCACAGACAGAAAGTGTCGATTAACTCCATTAATGGGCACATCTCCGGTCTGATGTTTATGTATCATTTCCTGGAATCATGCGCACACAATCTATAGTAGTAGCAATGGAAAATGCCTGAAGCTGATATGAGCTGTCATTCCAGTGGCAAACAGGTAGCCCCGCCCCCAAACTAACACGATTGGCTGAGACAGAAGTTGACATGTTGGGACTCTCCAACAACAAGTTAAAGTACTGATGTTTTAGTGGTCGTTCACAAATAACGCTTTTGGCATTCTATTGCACTGTTTTATCCATTGTTTGTCTATGTAGACATGCGCTAGATGTTTTTTAATGTTTATTTATTTGGTGATGCCCAAGAGCACCGCTAGTCTTCCTGGGGTCCACACAACACTTACATATTATTTCTATATAATTTTTTTTTAAATACACAAAACATTACAAATACTGTCAATGACGAATCAGAGTACAACAACATAAGCTTAGCATTCAAGATTTACAAACATCTGTGAATGTACTAACACTTATAACTCATCCAACTAACTTCTGTGCATAACCTCCTAAAAATATGATAATCCAATGGTGTCAAAGATGAACATCTTTGGCATTGTGTTTTTGAAGGCAGAGTCGTGATACTTCCGCTGTCCCGCGTCTCAAGTTTTTAAACACACATTAAACTGCAATATTAGAACGTATTAACCACTGAATATGACACACTTAACCTTTAAATTCACCAAATGTTGTGCATATTTGCCTAAAAGCTACTTATAGCTGCGCATTGAATAACCTGTAAATGCTTTGTTCTTCTAATACCTGCAAGTGCGTTTTTAAAAACATGGTTTTATTTCGTCAGTAGATCAACAGCACTCAAAGCATTGTGTGATCATACTTTCCTCATACAGCGCTTGCTCATTCATTCACATTAAATAAACTCTTAGAAATGACTGGTTGAAACCGGTTCTGAGAGCCTTTCACTGGAATATCCTGTATCTCGACCATAGTTTACTTGCGGGGGAGAGTCTAGACACACTTAAAAATGCTGTCATAAAACACACTTCTTTATGTGTATTAATAAAAATAAAAATAAAGTCCTCATAACAATAAACAACAACATAATATAAATATCCTATTTACAATCCAATCTATTTTCTTCCAAAAATAAACAAATAGAAATATCTATCTATCCATCCATCCATCCATCCATCCATCCATCCATCCATCCATCCATCCATCCATCCAACCTTCATCCATCCATCCATCCATCCATCCATCCATCCTCCATCATCCATCCATCCATCCCATTGCTCTAACCATCCATCCAACCTTCATCCATCCATCGCTCTAACCATCCATTGCTCTAACCATCCATCCATCCATCGCTCTAACCATCCATCCATTGCTCTAACCATCCATCCAACCTCCATCCATTGCTCTAACCATCCATCCATCAATCCATCGCTCTAATCATTCATCTATCCATCGCTCTAACCATCCATCCAACCTCCATCCATCCATCGCTCTAACCATCCATCCATCCATCCATCCATCCATCCATCCAACCTCCATCCATCCATCCATTGCTCTAACCATCCATCGCTCTAACCATCCATCCAACCTCCATCCATCCATTGCTCTAACCATCCATCCATCCATCCATCCATCCATCCATCCAACCTCCATCCACCCATCCATTGCTCTAACCATCCATTGCTCTAACCATCCATCCAACCTCCATCCATCCATCCATCCATTGCTCTAACCATCCATCCAACCTCCATCCATCCATCCATCCATTGCTCTAACCATCCATCTAACCTCCATCCATCCATTGCTCTAACCATCCATCCATCCATCCATCCATTCATTGCTCTAACCATCCATCCATCCATCCATTCATTGCTCTAACCATCCATCCAACCTCCATTCATTCATTGCTCTAACCATCCATCCAACCTCCATCCATTCATTGCTCTAACCATCCATCTAACCATCCATCCATCCATCAATCGCTCTAACCAAAAGGCTCCTAAAGGATTTGGACACACTTAAAAATACATGTAATTGCATTAAAACCGTGAGGGAACTGCAGGGCTGAAGTGTTGACGAGTTATGAAAAGCTAATAATTAATATAAAAACCTAATGATTAATGAAATCATAAAAATGTCAAATTAAAATATATATAAAAAAATAAAAAAAGTGTACCAGCATGTCATGTGACCATTAAATTATTGAAATATTAACTTAAATATTTTAGGTTAAAGGGCTGACAAATAAAAGTTTGGGAATCTCTTCACTAAGCCACCAAACACCAGAACTAACTTGACGTTTCTTCATCAGCATGTTCAGCCGTGTTGGGTCAGAGAGTGATGGGACGTACCATCTGAGGACGCGGTAATATTAGTGATCCGCAGGTGTGGATTGGGGACGGGGGCTGGACACACGTCTTTCCCGAGCTCTGGCACCTCAGGCAGTGTGAACACGATCTCATAGCGGTGCTGCGCTTTCAGGAAGCCCACCTGAGGAGATCGAGAGAAGCAGAGAGGTTATGAGTGGTGTCATCGGGTCTATGATGAAACGAGTCAAACTGCTGATCAACACTTGATCTGCTACTTTTGATGAAGATCATGGTTTACTGTGATAACCAAGTAATAAGTTCACCGTTAACGTTAATTAAATCTTAGCTGACTGATGAAACCATTGTATGAATCATAGTTTACTTATTATTAACAAATTCATGAATCATAGTTGATTGCGTCATTGATGATGTCATAGTTTGCTGATATTATTAATGATATTTGCCTTGACCGATCAATGATGAAAATATAGTCAACATATTTTGAGGAATTTAGAGCCAAATGATAATTTATAACATCATAGTTGACTAATTTCTGAATGGAATGAATTGTAGGTGCAGAAAAAATAATCTGTCAGATTAAATGTTCATTACTTGTTGAAGATCTTATTAACCAAGGAAGGAAAATGGGATAATAATTTGAGGGTTGAAAACTAATGAGCACTGGTGGAAAAGAGAGTGACAGAACTCATGCCAGGAAACCTTCAAAGTGCATCTGGGTCTCAGCGAAAGATGACAGAATCACATGACGTCTAATCGGACCAGAGTCTTCATCAACACATAATAATCGAACAGAGAGACAGTCCAGAGGTGCAGGTGTTCATATACTGCTGTCTCCATGGCAACACAGGGCAGTAATGGGACAGTTAGATGGAGGGAGCGAGAGCATGTGCGATGAAGAGAGTCACAGAATATGACACCCACTGTGGGGTGAACGTTACGCGAGCAAGTTTGTCTATCTCGTCTCAGATATTTGCGAGTAGGAGGAATGAAAAGACTCTGTGCGTTCAAATATATTCAGAAACTCACGGTTCTCACAACAACAAGCAACTTGTGCACAGTGAAGAGTCACAACAAAACAGACCCCATTTACTTTTAGAAAACACATTCATCTATTTAACATCCAACCAACCATCTACCCATCCAACGAACTATTAGTGGTCGACCCGATATAGTTTTTTTGATGACCGATGCCGATATCTTAGAGAGCAGGGTGGTCGATATAAAGCCGAAATTTTTATATATATACTTTATAGTTATTTTAATCAATATTTAATAAATTAGAAATAAATTAGAAAACAAATCTTTAAAATAAACATGCTTATACTTTTTAAAATGCCAAATATCGGCCGATATATCGGTCGACCACTACTAACTATCCAACCATATATCTATCCATTTATCCATCCATCCAACCAACAATCCATCTATCCATCCATCCATCCAACTAACTAACCATATATCTATCCATCCAACCAACCATATATCTATCCATTTATCCATCCATCCAACCAACAATCCATCTATCCATCCATCCAACTAACTAACCATATCTATCCATCCAACCAACCAACCATATATCTATCCATTTATCCATCCATCCATCTAACCATCCATCTAACTGACTAACTAGCTAACTTACTAACTTACTAACTAACCAACCAACCAACTAACTATACTTCCATATATCTAACCATCCATCCAACTATCCATCCAACTAATAACTATCCAACCATATATCTATCCATTTATCCATCCATCTAACCATCCATCTAACTGACTAACTAGCTAACTAACTAACTATCCAACCAACCAACTAACTATACTTCCATATATCTAACCATCCATCCAACTAATAACTATCCAACCATATATCTATCTATTCAACCAACCATATATCTATCAATTTATCCATCCATCCAACCATTCATTCATCTAACCATCCATCCATCCATCTATCTAACCATCCATCCATCCATCCATCCAACTAATCATCCAAACATCCATCTAACTAAAACGAGAACCACTACAAAAAAAGAATAATTCAATTCGCTTGATGGCAATCCATTGCACCAAAAAGTTATGGAACAACTAATCAGAGATAAAAATAGTCTCATCACCGCCGTGGCCGAGCGGTTAGTGCACATGCTGACATACTGACCTGAGGAGCTCATATGCAACCAATCTGGCTTGTGTCATTTCCTGATCCCGTTCGCTCTCTTCAAATTCCAGATGCAGCTCTTGGCATGAGTTCTGTCAATGCCTTCGCATAATGAGGCATAACAACAAAGAAGCTGAAGATTTGACGTGAGCTGAGAAATAAACTCAGTGTTCTTCCTGTAATATGAACTCATATACTTGACTAAATGAATAACCTCAGCTTTATAACTCGCTCTCACCTTAACCAGGAAGTTCCCGTTGGATTCGGGTATCACCATGACGACGGAGTCGTGCAGTTTCTCGTCAAAATGCACATGCGAGTGAGCAGCGGCGGCCGGTTCCTCAGCGAAGCGAACACCCCCCGTCTTAGACGACGCTGCAGAAGAACAAAAGCAAAGCACTTACAGCTGCTCTAAACACACACTTGCCCACAGATTTACACACATCCAGATTGTGAGGCGCTGAATGAAAAATGCTCAACAAGAAGCTTTCAAAAGTGCAATTATTCAAATCGACCTTGCCATTTGACACCCGAAAACCCTGAAAGCCCTTCAGTCTAATATCAGAGATCTTTTCATTTCTTTAATCAAAGAAAGTTACAGCAGAGTGGGCTTACATTCAATTTAAAATTTCATTTAGAAGTTTTTCTGCCAGAATTCATAAACTTTATTTAAATAGACTAATGTATATTAAATAACTACATTTAATTTCTTTAATCAAAGAAAGTGACAGCAGAGTGGGCTTACATTCAATTCAGTTTAAAACACTTGGATGTTTTTAATTCAAGCTTTGGATCAAACAAGCACCTAAAAATGAGTATTGGGCCTAATAAATGGTTTGTTTCCCTCTTTCCCAAAGGATTTATTAGGGATTGAAAACTGGTTTTAAGTTCACTCTGTGTTTTTAGGGGATGTGTATGTCTAAGATGTGTTCATGCATTCAAACATGGCTAGATGGAGCACAACAAAATGAAACAAGAAAGCAGGAGTTAATCAAATTTAAAATATGCATCTTTTCTGAGAGGGTTTTACTGTGCAAGCTGTCTAACACCTTCAGCACATTCAATGTGCCAGTTACAGCACCAGCACTAAAAATATCAAAGCTAAAAAAGAAAAGAAAATCCCTAGCAATGTTCTTCCTGGCTCTCCTCTTTTACAGTCTGATTTAATAAAGCAGGTAGTCAGGCCTTCAGGGGTGTGTTTCTCACACACAGATCAAACTGGGTCTTGAACTAAAGTGCAAGATCAATGCTAATTCTTCTTTTAAAATCCATTTGTGTTGCAGGATTAGGGCAAAACTGCTTTTGAGAAATCACATATTCAAGTACAGTATAGTTACGTTGTAGTAAATTCACTTCCATTCAAAAGTTGGTGTGTTTTTAAAAGAAGCCTCTATTCTCACCAAAGCTGCATTTATTTGATAAAAACAGTGTTTTTCTATTTGAATAGATTTTAACATGCAATTTATTTTTGTGATTCAGAGATGAATTTTCAGTGTCACGTGATCCTTCAGAAATCATCCTATGCTGATTCGCGTCGATTTCTAATTATTAACAATATTGCAAAAGTTGTTTTCAAAAATGTTGTGCTGCATTTTGTGGAAACCTTTTTCTCTAAGATTTTTGATGAATAGAACGTTAAAAAGAACAGCCTTTAATTGAAATAGAAATATTTTATAGCATTATAAATGTGGTCACTGTCATTTTTGGTCAGTTTAATGCGTCTTTTTGAATCTTATACTAACCCTAAACTTTTGAGCGGTCTCCAAACGCTCACATCTGGACCAACCGAGCACAAAGCCCACTGTAATGAACATCAGCTTTGGGGATTTGTCCTTCATTTTCACTCTAAAATCCTCCATGTCTGTTCAAAGCCTCTGCAAAAAAACTGCTTTTATTGTAATTTGGCGATAAGACATTGCAATTAATTTCCTTTTTATGTGTGAAGTTTTTTTTTAATTTTGAATCTAAATTAAATTATCAAGTAACTAGATTAAAAAGATAACTAGATTTTTACATTTTCTAAAAAACGCGTGCACGCTGATTTCTCATGGTAACCGTGTCAATTCTAGGGTGTTTGTAAGAGCATTTCTATGTGGTTGCTAAAGTCTTCTGGCGGTTTCTTACATTTACATTCATGCATTAACACTTTAATCTAAAGCAAATCAAATTGCATTCAAGTTACAAATTTGATCAGTTCATGCCTTCCCTGGGAATCGACCCATGGCTTTAATGCCCGGCTGCACTGTTTGAGCTACGGGCTTCTTACTTGTCAAAGTCAAAAGAGCCCCCTTCCAAGATATTCTAGTTTCTAGATAGGATTCAGTAAATAACGTAACAACTCACCTCTCACAAAACACCACATGATTTAAAGTGCCCCCATTAGGCTTTCTTGGATATTACCTTCACTGTAATGTGTAATATAGCCGTTTGTCAATGTAAAAGGTCGGTTTCAAAGATCAAAGAGCACGATAAATGGAGTTATTGTCTTCCAGTCTCAATTCCTGAATGAACCTATGTAGGTTTGTAACAAATTCCCATAATGCCAGTCTGGTCTATGGCTGCCTGCAAACGTCTACTTTGACCCTCAAACACTGGAGTTGTAGCTGAGACTGGAAGAGTTTGGTTCGTGTTGTTCATGTCGAGAAGACGCTGTTTTCAGTGCTGTGTGAATCCACTGTGATGCTCTTCAAAAGGAAAAGGACTTGTGCTGGAATTGATCTGGAAAAAACATCATTCGTATCTCTGTGCATCAAGTGCTGAGAAAGATCCAGGGCTGAAATTCAGATATGGCAATGGCCGTTTGGCTTCAGACACGCACTGTAAGCGGTAGACCGATCACAACAGACTGGGCCATTTCACCAACAATAATAGTGGCAATATTACAGACATTAGTTATAAAGTATTTAAATAAGTGTCTTATCACACATGGCAATCGCACAATAAATACTTTGCTGTTAAAACTGAGTGGGCTGTAATGTAGCATGGGCACTGGGGACTCATCTCATGAAACGAGCGGACATTGACAGACATACTGCTGATTACATCAGGGACTCTTTGGATCCCTGCCCTACGAATAAAAATAAATGACATTTTAGATTCAGAGGAAGTCCAGTGAGATGAACAAGAGCGATGAAACAACAAGATGGTGCCGCCAAGACACATTCACACTCAAACTAGCTTCAATAAACATGTACATTTACATTTTATCCAAAGTAACTTACGAATGAAGAGCATCACAATTTGCCATAAGAGCACAATGCCAAGTTTAGAGTATGAGAACGATTATCTCACAAACTGGAGCAGAAGTGAAATGCAGAAAAGAGAAGAGCCATTTTAAGAGAACTATATTTGAGTATATTTTAGTATTAGTATATTTTACAAATATAGAAATGATATGAATCTGGAGGGTCAGTGTTGACCCGGTTTGCCTGCAGCTGTATGTCATGTGGCATAGAGGTAAAATTACACAATGTAATGTAATCTTGCATGGGACAGGACGACATTTGTAGTATGTGTGATCACATTATTGGCCTCATTACAGAGGCTATGGGACTCCAACTGTTCGCCCAATGTAGAGACTATAAAAACTCTCACACATGACTAACAGACCTGCCAACCAGCGTCTCATGGTCTAGATGACCAACACAGAGCGTTAAAATACTGTCCTGGAAATCTAGATATATATATCTTGATATATATATATATGCACTGCAGCCTACATTTTATAACCTATGAGCACAACAGACTAGAATCTTATTATCTTATTTATACCCACGGGTCCACATGGATCCAAAAACCCAAGGTCCGACCCGAGAACCTCGGACACGGGTCGGGTTCGGTATTAGTTGCCTTGGGTTTTGGGTAATTTAAAATAACTATGCTTTTTCCGAATGGACCCAAGAAGACCCAAATTCTTTTCAACTATGTTGAACAGTTTTCAACATTTAACAAAAGTGTATTATTTAAAACAATTCTATGACAACGTTGTCATCTCACTTTTACTAAGTTCTCTCTGAATCTGAATTGCTTCTGCATTTAGACTCAGTTGCTCCACATTTTTGCCTCCCGTTTCAGCGAGCACCGTCAGCATGGATTAAAATAAGCTTTAATCATCTTATGATCACGTAAATAACATTGCGGCAAAAGTTATAGGATGTAATGAGGATACAGTGATGATGAGTGATTGACATCGACAGCACTTCAGCTCGAAAATATCGAAACTCTTTGGTCATTTTTTTGAGAGAGATGCTAATGGTCTTGTCCGATTCAATGATCTATGCTAAGCTATGCTAAAAGTGGTACCGCCAGACCCGGAGATCGGCTGAATGGATTCGAAAACACTAAAACTCAATTGTTTAACTCTGGGGGAGTTGTAAAATGAGCCTATTTCCGAAAATAGTGGAGTATCCCTTTAACAGTGGGATTATGTGTTTACAATCAATTAACACTGCTTATGTAATTTTTTTACAAGATGGACAAAATTCGTCACTGAAAAAGTCATTCGGTTTAACCATGAATAAATCTAAAGTTATTAATTTGCAGATAATTATTCATGAAAAAAAACCTGATTTGACATTGATGCTGAGATAGTATACAGTGTCACGGAAGAAATATAAAATAACATTATCACTGATTTCATGAATGTAATCATTTTACTGGACTACTCTAAACCCTCCTACATCTTCAAGTAAAACATTGCACAGGGAAATGCAGAAAAAAAAGCCTAATCTGCTTTATATTTGTATTATTGTAGTTCCTATAGTTATTAAAAACAATATTATTCTATTTAAATATTTACTATATATTGGTTTTACTGAACAACCAAGGCTGGTTATACCGAATGACTATGTCTGCTGCCCTTGATATAATGGCAATTTAAGACAATACACAGACAAAAAGAATTACAAAAGCACATTTTATTTTGATAATAATATTAATGTAAAAAGCACAGCAAACATGAAAACATTTCTGTCAGGACCACTATCATTAAATACGACTGACATTTACCACACAGTTTGGATTGGCGGTATGGTTCTGTTCTGGGCAAGAACTCCCTGCGCATCCATACGATTCATCGAAATGAAACCACACGCAGTTTGGCAAAGGCTGTGATTATTTTATGTATAAAATTTCAATTAATTGTGGAGCCCTGGTTTGTAACCTCGCACACAGAAATCCATCTTATAGCTAAGAGATCCATCAGGAAAAGCCACTCTCTTCATTACGCTGCGTGTTCATGCGGGGCTTTTCTTTTACCACAGACAACACTAGCGAATCTATGATTTATTAGGCTGTCGATTTAAGCTATCACGTGTATTTTTCCGAAATCCCCTGGTCACAATTGAAAGGCGAACTCAGAAATAACTTGTATCCATAGGGCAGGCAATAATATAAAGTAATAAGTAAATAAATAAATGAATGAAAGTAATGGAGCAGCGGCCAAATCAGTCAGAAGGACAGCGGGATTTTTCCTGACTGACTGCGGGGCCGTGGACACGTCAATGCCGTCTACGTTCGGGTCCAGTCAGGGTTAGAAAATAAATACCGTCGGGTCGGACTCGGGTCTAATTTTATCGACTCTGTCTCGACTCTTGTTCTGTCTTCGAGTCAATTCGGGAACAGATTTCAGGACCCAAGAAGACCTCTAGTAGGGCCAAAGGAATTTATGTATTTATGTCCATGACTTTCATGGCCCGAATGCCTGATAAATGTCTGAAAAGGTGGATTGGACTAAATCATATTTGTTCTTTATAAACGATCCAAAAGCAATTTCGTTCTTCTGATTGAAAGCAGAAATGCTGCCGTCTGGCAGGGACCAGAGATCGACAGACTCTCTATTAGGCGAATGCTCAGTGGTGCTGTATAGAGGTTTAGATTATGAACCTCATCTAAAACTTCACACCGTAGCCATGGCAACGACCAGAAATCTGGCCCTTGAGGAACAGGACATTTCCAAAAAGCTGTTCTGGGGTCAGTTTCGTGCTTTAACAACACACAACAACACAGCCTCGAGCAGGCTGGGATGGGAGGATGCTTTGTGAATGTCGCACAGCTGCCTGAGCTGAAGAAACCGTAGATGTTCTGCTGCAACAATACACAGCATGACAACAGACCCTCTGCCTTCATCCAAAATGAAACTTTATCGCATTCATACTCACAAACAAAATGGAGGCCATCTTTGTGCCTCCAGGATGGATTGATTACCACAATAAGTGATGGAAAGACAGCAGCCAGACATGATCTTTTGGGAGTTTTTCCGACGACTCTGAAAGGCTTCTCAGACAGACGAGAAAACAGACACGAGCTCTTGCACATTTCCTGATAATAAGAAACAGCCCACATGTTTAGCAACTGCTGAGTCACCACCAACCGAGCAAGAATTCATTATTGTTCTCGCTTTATTAAAATCTCTGAAGCCTCATTCCTGAGAATGAAAAGCCAGCAGGTTGTCAAAACTCACGATAAGCAGATTGCCATTTTTGAAAGGCAGTTTAAAGTCAGTGTGGTGGGAATCGGGTTTATTATAAAAAAAAAGAAAACGCATTCAACTTCCTAAATTTCCTTCCTAAAAAGCATTTTTTTAAAAGTTGTCATACACTACCGTTCAAAAGTTCAAGTTATAATGTCTCTGCATTATTTGCTCAAAAATGTAATATTGTGAAAAATGATTACAATTTAAAATAACTGTTTTCTATTTGAATATATTGTAAAATGTGATGCAGAGCTGAATTTGTGCTCAAGAAAATGATTTAAAATAATAATAATAATAATAATAATAACATTCTGGGTTCTTTGATGAACAGAACGTTTGACAGAGGAGATTTTATTTGAAATGGAAATATTTTGTTACATTAAAAATGATCACTTGTGATCAATTTAATGCATCCTTGCTGAATAAAACAGACAAACAAACAAAACCAGAAAATGCATATAACTGAAGCACCACTAATAATTAATGATAACGTTCATTTATATAGCAGTAGTACGGTATTTATAGCATTTGATAATTCACCAAGGAAGTGAGTTTCTTTACATATTTGATTTCTGGCAAAGCTGCTAAAAAAAATGACCAACTTCAGCTGTGAGTGTGGAAAAGAGAGAGACGTACCTTTCTTAGCAGTGGCCATCCTGGCATCAATCTGGAGCAAACACTGAATTAGCTTCTGTTACGACCTCATCGTAGACCTCGTCTGACCTCAAAACAACCCTGAGAGAGACAGAAGCAGAACGAGAACAAGACATCAAAAGACGGAAGCTGATAGATGATATAGAAAAAACAAAACTATTGTGTATAGATGGATTTTTTAAAACTGAGAGAGGGGGACTATCATGCTCTTAGCACAGTTAAGAGGCTTGCATTTCTTTTGTTAAATCTGCCACATGTTTCCATGACACGAAGTGCCGCCAGCTGTACGGACCATAATGCAACAGGACAGACACATCATAGAGTAGTGAATTATGAAAGAAAGAAAAACACTCAGTAAGAGAGCTGGATTAAAGCATCACAGATGTAATATGACCAATCGTGGCGATTGATCTCTGTGGTCGTGGATCCTAAACGCTGGATCTACGTCGTACAGTGAGAGAGGCTCAAAGACGACTGTTGTCGCGGTCTTGCGACCAAAGATAGCCTGCGATAATTTCCTGACGATTTATCACGATCATCTCTCAGTGTGTTTGCTGCTACGACTCGTCTACTGACTAGCCAATAAACATCCAACATGAAATGGCGTATTGATCAACGCGACATGCGCTAAAACTTAAAACTGTTTTCCTCAAGCTCCATTTGTAAGATTGGCGTGGCGGTTTCCCAATCCATGACCACGTCCATATTCTCCTCTTTCACTTCCTACTCTTTTTTTTAGCGCACATAAAAACACAATGACCATAGTGTGATTGATCTTGCTCTGTTTGTTCACCACTAGCTCATGCTGATGACGTTTTATTCTTCTATATTAACTTGCGTCGTAGCCTACCATTCAACAGGTGTCATCATCATACAGTCTACATGCATGTCGTATCCGAGATTATTAGATCCGTGTCGTACAGTGTGACTTGTATTGATCTTTGGATTGCCAAAATCACTCAGTCTGTAGCAGGCATTATGCTGGTTCAGACTTCAGATGCTGTTTGAACACTCAGCGTGTTTTAAGTTTCAGTCTTTGTCTTTCAATTACTCCACCCTTATTCATCTCTGGGTGATGAATGTGCCTTTATTGGATCTCATCTTTCCGCAACTCGTAAGAAAACCGCTGTGACTGGAATGAAAGAATATGGAGAGACTTTCTAATTCACCGGGGAGCTGAAAAACTCCCTAGCCTAGAGAGAGAGAAAGAGAGAGAGAGAGAGAGAGAGAGAGAGAGAGAGAGGGAGAGAGAGGGAGAGGGAGAGGGAGAGAGAGCCTAGGGTGAAGAAGAACCAGGGTGTCAAGATGTTAAATACACATCAGAGAGAAGAAAGCTTGATGACGTGATTAAGTGGCAGAGAGCTCAGATCATCATAACCACAGCAGACGTTCAGCACTGGAACATAATGAGAAGTGCAATGATTTTTTCTTTTATAACAAAACACTCAAGACTAGCCATTTAAGAACGACTGTTCCTGTTTATCAGAAACTGCAGAAGGTAGACAGTAGAAAACAATCATTTTTAAGGGAAGCCTCACTATTTCTTTTGCTTCTGCTTAGGGTTAGTGATCTGAACAAACCCCTGCTGTAAGAAGTGATTAATGTGTTACTTTTCTAAGCAATCATACTTACATTTTTCCCCAGGCAGACGATACAGACTTGATGGGCTCTTTTAATTTAACTTTATAAATGTTTTAGCACCCACTAAGAATACCTTAGCAACCACATAGCAACACAATGGCATTGTAGCAGTGACTTTTGCATGGACCAAACACCATCACATTTTCTTATGAATGTAAAAAATGTATTTATCTATGCATTTGGTGCACACCCAGGTGAAGTTATTGCACCAAATGCAATAACTATATTTTTGTGCACCAAATGCAATAAACTTGTTTTTAATGCACCAAATGCAATAGATATTTTTTTGTGCAGAAAATGCAATAGCTAATTTTTTTATGCACCAAATGCAATAACCATTTTTATGCACAAGATGCAATCTTATTGCTTTGTGCAGCGAATGCAATAACTCATTCTTTTTGTGCACCTATGCAATAACCATTTATACACAAAATACTATGATTATTTTTGTGCACCAAATGTAATAAACATTTATATGCACTAAATGCATTAATTTCTTTTGTGCACAAACTGCAATAAATCATTTTGTGCATCAAATGGCAAATGCAGCAACAATTTGGTGCACAAAAAAAAGGTGTTATTAATGCTTCATATGCAATAACTAAATCATACTTTTAAAAGGGCGTGGTTGCTAATTCCAAAGTCCACAAATACAAACCCCTGCTATCCTTGACTCACTCAGTCTTTTTACTTTAATATTATATGTTATTATAATAGACCCAACTAAAGTTTAAGATGCAAGGGAAAATATCCTGTTGAAACTACAGTAAAAAACACATGCAGCGTTGGTTGGGTGTGCCCCTTAATAAATTAGTCTTTCTTTCTCCCCTGTTCTATATTCACAAATGACTTAATACATTTAGAAAAAGAAGTGCAGAAATAATACGCAATTGCACATGTAATCCGATACCAAAAGCACAGATTTCCTCCATCATCTCTACATCACACACTTCGGCTGAAGTGTCAACACAAGCGCAGCAACTGATATGAACCAGTTACAGTCTGTACTAATAACATGGCACAGAGAGAGAGAGAGAACTGGGTCAATGTCTCATATAGATTGCTTTAGCGAACACATTTATATGCTCATGTTCACCCTTTACAACCAAAACATACTCAGCATGCATCTTAATCCTGAAAGCCATCTGGAAAAACACGAAATCCCAGGAGAATCTGCTGTGGCTTGCTGTCTGTCATGCATTCTTCGCTAATTGTACACTGTGACTATCCTGAGGCAAAACACTTTGAGAAGAATAAGCCCTAACCTGAATTTATAGGTCGCAAATATTATCCATTTAAATTTGCATCAAGCTTCCTTCAGTCAACGGCATTCTGTCTGTTGCATTACCAAGAGCTTTGATGAAGCTTTCAGATCCTGCTGATGTTGAGACAGAAATCCTGCTCTGTGGGATTTTGGACTTGAAAGACTTCACGGACAATCAAACAATGAAATACTGACTTCTAGCGCGTGGATCTTCTCGAGTCCTCTTCTGATAGTCGATCACAAACTTATGCAACCTCGATCATTTTTAAAAGCATGGCTTGAAATACTCACCTATTGTCATATAGTGGGCTTCTGCTGTGGTTGCTTACGGTCTATAACTTCTCGAGATGTTACAGAAATGAAACAGAACCCGCTAAAAACCCAAACCTCCAGTCAGAAGCGACCGACCGCTGTTCTGCGACTTCGCACACACGCACACACACACACACACACACACACACTTAATAGAGGCACAACTTCCGCGTTAATCACGTGGTTTCTGCTGTTGCACTGTGTTATTATCAACGCCTGAGTTGTGTCTTTAGTGGTGGTGGGGATTTTTTTTCATTACAGTAATAACTCGGACTTTATACCGTTTGTATCTCACAACTCTGAGGAAAAAGGGTCATTTCCTGGTATTCGCCTTTTGGCCATCATAAAATGTAGAAAATCAAACTCAGTTTTTAAAAGAAGTTTTTGTGTAGTCATGATAGGATGATGAAAAACATTTGAAGAAAATATTCTGGTCAAGCTCGGGTAAATAAATGTAACTATTTATGAAACAAAATAAATTAAATGGAAGATAAAAAATGTCCACCCTGTTAGGGACAGATGTTTTTACTCTTTAAAGTAGCCTACTACATTATTGATACTACAGTAAATTCTCTCGCCACTGAATTATTACTAGTATAATAATATGATTATTATATGATTTTTTTATGATATTATTTAAAAAAAAACCTGCTTAACAGGGTGGACAAACTGATAACAGGGTGGACAAGTGGTATAAAGAATGGATGGATGGATGATTTCCTGCTCATATACAACCTGTTACGATTTAGATAGGAAACATATGTAAAACATTACCAACAAACTTTAAATGCACTACTTCTTCAAGTTTAGACATAAATTACTTTCACAATCACTAATGTAGACTCTCACTGATATAACAGGGTGGACAATCAGTCCTAAAATTAGCCACTGCATCGTGTCTGAGCAAAAACCAGCTAACATAGAAGGTTTATCGAATAATGAATTGCATTGTCTGTAAAACTGTAATTTAAAAATTTGTATTATTTCTACTAACCTTTTTTCATATTTTCCTTAAAAGGGTGGAAGTAGGCCTACCATCAGATTTGAAAGATAAAACTAGTAAAAAAAAATAGACAGTTTAAAGACGTGATGGCTGCTTTATGATATTATGTCATTTATTTTTTCCAACATTCATTTAAAGGGAAAGTAATCAAAAATAACAGGGTGGACAATAAATTGAGGGACAATCTAAAATTCTTGGTTATAATTGTTAAAATAAATTTAACCATCGTAAATAAATACATACATTAGAGAGAATCGTGATATACCCAACTATGTAAAAAAATGAAAATAGGCTACACAGGCCTGGGGACATGAGAAAATTGTGATATATAACAGTTCAAAATGCTGTAAAATGTTTCAAATATTTTTTATTAGAGTTCAAATGGTGTTATTTATGACTAAGACAAGTTCAAAATTGATATTGTACAAGATTTTAAGGCAGTAAGATCATGATCTTTACTGGGAACACAAAAGGAATCCGAAAAACCGAGTCCCAGGAATGACCCACATTTTTTTTACTTTTTTTTTACTTTTTTAATAAACTCGTAATTTTTACTTTTCTAAAAAGTCGCAATTTTTACTTTTCTAAAAAGTCACAATTTTTACTTTTCCAGAGTTGCAACATTTAAAGAAAAAAAAAGTCAGAATTGTGAGATGTCACAATTAAAAAAAATGTTTTATTCCGTGACGAAACAAGCTTCCATATTACGCCAATACCGTGAAGTGAATCATTATTTTGTCCTTTATTAATTTTACAGGCAATGCCATTCTTCTATCCTTGTATCACAGGACGACCCGCCTGCGCTTGTCAGTCCTTGCTAGAATCAACACTAAATTCCACTAAATTCAACACATTTTCAAATAATTCACTTAATTCAATCCATTTATTCATTGACTCGAACTGTGCATTTTCAACAGCAGTATTGTGGTGTAAACTGTGGTTAAAAAGATACTCTGATCTCCTGAGATATGGACACCACAGACACACACTGCCATTTGTCTCCACACCCCAGAGTGAAGTTCTGGGAAAGCTTCTTTCCCTCCTGTCCTTCCTTCACATTTGTTCCTTCTCTCCCCACTTCCTTTCCTTTACACATCCTTCTCTTCACTCAGTTCACTTAGAAAGATTATATAAAAATGATTATGTTCTATGTCAATACAAGTGAATTAACAGTCATATTTGGTCTCATTTCAAATGTGTAAGGGCGACTGGAACAATGGTCTCACTTCCAAAGAAGTAAACCAAATGTCAATAAGGGTTAAGAGATACTTTGCTTACTGCGTGTGCACTTTATCCCAGAGTCCTTCATCCAAATTACCTCCTGTTCCTCGACAAGGTGTGAACTCCCTTTGTCTATAACTCTAGTCAATGCAAATTCCTATTGTAAGTTCGTTCCCCACATTGGGGGATGTTTTGTCTTGGTCTGAGGATCTAAAGAAATGTCTCAAGAGCCAGATCAACCCGTAATGCTGAATGTCCTCAAGATACTCAGCATTATGTATCTTTTCAGGTCAGGTATAGATCTTTTACTCTTTATCTCTGAGCATTTGATGTTATGTATTGATTATATTTAAATTTATTATGTAATTGTCATGATGCATTTACCTGACCATTAATAAATTGTTACATTTGGATTTATTCTGACTTACTTATTACTCCAGTAGATTACATTAAGTCCATAACACCACAATTCTACGAGCAGGTTAGTAAACGGACTGAAATCCAGCTTAGGTGGAAATATCAGAGATCCGACTAACGCATCGGCACAATCTATACTTGTATACTTAGAAACGTAGAAGCTAATAATGGGTTTTCCGTTTAGAACAACAGAATGTTGTTACATTTACATACATTTGGCAGATGCTTTTATCCAAAGCGACTTATTATTGCATTTCAAGGTCCACATTTTTACATTCTTATCAGTTCCTGCTTTCTCTGGGAATCAAACCCATGACCTTGGCGTTGCAAGCGCCAACTCTCTACTGTTTGAGCAACAGGAAAGTTAGACCAATCTAAATAGGGTGAGCCTCAACCTCTAATTATTGTATAGTATTGTTCTAACTAAGTTTATGTGGGAAACCACGGCATGATTATACAAAGTTACCGTTAGAAGTAGTTAAGTTGGTCAGCTTTGCTTCTATGGTAATGGTTGAGAGTGAGACCTCTGGTTAGATATAATCTTACCTTAGTTCAGTGTGTTCAGATCTATGGGGACTAAATAATATATTCTAGAATGAGCAAAGTGGAGAACGGCCGTCTAGGATATTAGTCAATCGCCTCTGTCTAATGACCGAGACTGACGAGTTTGTGATTGTGAGATCGTATAACCAGCCGGTGCGAGACTCGAAGTGTTATAGGAATCCGGATGGATGTAATTTCAATAGAGTTCAATTGATTAATCAAACATTCACCTAAATTTAAGGATTAACAAACATCTATTGACCTTTTTTTATTTTTGGAGTCAGATGAAACAAAGAGGTAATTAAATTAATTTGCCACACTGAAAAGACAGTAACACGCAGTAATCTTTCACCCGCTAATCGGAAACTGTTGTTGGACCGATTGGGCAGGGTCTTACAATACTGTTTTTCAACATATGTCTCATGGCAAAATCAAAAAAAAATGTGTCATTTAAAAAAAATTGCTGAGGTAAGGCAGCACACATTTAGAGAATATACAATACACACAACAAAACAATACTTTTTACAATAAACCATTACAATGACACTGTTTTAAAGCACATAACACATAATAATAATAATAACAAAATAATAAAATGACTGAGCTTAAATAACATTTCATGTAGTGTACTTGTGTATCTGGATGAATATTCCAGGCATGATTTAGGCATGAATCAAGTTCACTATGGTTCCTCTTCGTAGACTATAATGGCACACTCTCTCGTTCACATCCAGATGTTCTCCTGAAAATAAATAATGCTAGCAATTACTGATTTGCAGGCTTACTCATCAAACTAAAGTTTTTAAGTTTGGTGCATCAGATCAACCTCAAGAAACAATTGACGAATGCTGTGTTTACCTTCATAAACCAGAGTCATTCTCTCTGGTTTCTTCCCTGCCATGTCACAGGCCTCCTTTAGTAAAACTGAGACTTTTTCCTGTGGGAATATGCCCACTTCCGTGATCTTCCCAGCACATTTTACATTGAGGTAGATCTTCTCCACTTCGGCAATCTCATGGTCAGTGAGAGAGTTTGGGTAGTACTGTGATGGGATCTGATGAACTGAAACCACAGAGTAAAACAATGATTTGATATAATGACCTTGAGAACACATCAAGATCCCAGAAGGATATTGTGCATCATAAAACATAGTTCAGTTCAAACAGGTTTGAAGGCCTCTAGTCAAAGAAACATAGCATGTTAATGTGTAATATGGGACATTTAGATCAAAAGCATTTAGATCAAAATGGTTTTAAGAAACAAATTCAGTCCAGCGAGTCCAAACCTTTGACTGGTATAGTGTTATGCACAAACACAACAAACTGAACATAATAAGCTATAAGTGTATGGACTAGATGTGCAGCGTACGTTTGTCTGAACTCTCCGATGGCTTCGTCTGATCAGGTGTTGAACTGCTTCCCCAGAAGAATTCGCTGATCGCCTCCCACTTCAAAGCATAATACAAATCAAAGGTTATTTTAAAGTAAAGTAATGTTAGAATGAAAAGTAGTCTACTGATTTTTTAGTAGGCTTGCACAGAAATGTGAGAACAGATTTCAGATTTCCACAGAATTGTAACTTTTTCTAAATCCTGCACATGCCCATTACTTGTGCTTCTTTGTTTTAAATACAGTGAAAATTTTAAAAAAAGTGAAAATTACTTTATATTAAAGTGGTGGGCTATTAAATAGCAGTCCCAAACTAGTTGTTGGTAATAGTTGGTCATTTGGTATGAGCAATCAGTCAAATATAACTGAAAAAGGGTAAAATAAAGCGACATTTTGGGGTTATGGGAAAAAAAAGTTACCATGGTGAATAGGCTACACAACATGAACTTTTAATGAAACATAAGTGCTCTGATGATGAATATAATAAACATGCCTGCATACAAATCCTTGGTACTTTTTGGTAATTTCATGACTAACTAATTGACAACATAACTACGATGTTACATGCTTTTGCGCTTTGTTGACTATAACAATTGCTTTGCAATTAAAGAGCACAACCTAATAGCCACAACGGCTGACAGGACTTTTAATTTCGTAAGTAGTTACGAAAATAACTTTAGAATAAGGACACAGACCTTCCTAACCCTGACCGCAGATACTGAATCAAGACAACACGTTTCTCTCAGGCACTCTTTACTTGTGGTGGTCAGATCGAGGCTTCGTGAGACACTGAAACAGAAGCAAATGTGCCGTATTGTGTCGAGGCTTCGAAACACTCAGGGTTTCTCAGGGTTCAGACAATTTTCAGGGTTTGTTTTGTTTGTTCTATGAATGGCTCAGCTAAACAGGCCAATAGACTATTAACTACCATTATACATTTTAATTATAAATGTCTAATTGAAACGTCTACAAATGTATAAAACTGATCAGAGATCAGGTAAAACCCACAGACACTTGTTCATTGATTCATGTGTAATATGAATTGTACTGGGGTTAAACATCCATGACTGGTGGTCCCCAGCTCATGATCCGTTTATGCCCAGAGAGGTGCTCAGAGGAGCACACCTGCACAAAAGGCACCGGTGGTGCAGGTCGACCATGATCAGCCTGTATTTCTATAAGACCTCATCATCAAACGACTAAATAAACCCAATGTAGGCTACTATTTTCGATTGCTGGACATCGTAATACATCTGATTTAAGATTTAGCATTGTGTTAGCAACGCTTTTTTATTGAACATTTTTATCCATCGTCTTTCAAAACATGACCTGCGCAAAAGAGAAAATAAAATGAAAGCGTCATTGTACACTTCTGAAAATGCACTTCCGAATGCGTCTCTGTCCCCAGCACATTTCAAACCAAACTGACGCCCATGAGGATATGCTATAGGCTTATTTATAAAAACAATGTTAGTAAATGGACTTAAACTTCAAAAAACCTGTAGAGTAGTGGTTTGGGTTCAAACATTCTGACACGCTAAGAAGTGAAGCATTCACGTGAATGGAAAGAAAGAGAGGCTTCGGTTTTCGTTAATCACGTGTTTTTCTGAAAACGCTCCGACACGGATCTTCATGAGAAATTGTGCTGTAGGCTATACTCGATACGTGCTTTGAAGCGTCAGTGTCATGTAACATCACTATGAGAAACAATGTGCTATACTTTATATTATATTAGGCCTATATTATATTTTATGATATGATCATGTTATACACTTTAAAAAAAGTAATTAAAACTAGTATTTCTAAATGTTACCACCATAGACTGTATAAAACAAGGTTACCACTTCATTTTGTAAGTAAAATGTTAATATGTGTAGCTATTCTGATAATGCTCTCAGTTACCACTAAATACTCTCAGCTCTGTTCTACACATTTTACCATAGTTAAATCCAATGCAAAGAATCTTGTTTGAGATTAAAATGTAGTCTTACCAGACTTGTGATATAGCTGTAGATGCCCATGTCTTCTTCCACACTTGTAGCAATATCACTGCTGGCTGAAACTCACCTGCATATCTTTCACTGCAACATACTTTCACTTTCTTTCCCCATATGAAAAAAACCTGCATGGTTCATATACAGCAACCATATATCTTCCTTACTTAAATCGGCCAGAATTACCTTCTGTGTTTCATATAAGGCCAATACATGTCCTATACAAAATCAGACCGATTATGGCCACTTTCATACTAAATAGCACACATACAACTTGTAGGGGATTTTTGCGTTGTATATGAATACTGTTAAAAGACTTAAATGAGTTTTACATGACAAAAGTATGCAAATGTGTATGGTATTAGTAGAAATATATAAAACTCATATAAAATTCATATATAAATCCTTATATTGAATCATATGCTAGTCAAATTAAAGTCATATAGAATTTATACACATTTTGTGTAATTTGTTTATGTGTTTCATACATATTTCATGTTTTGATGACCAACATCTGATTCACTTATATGCAGTTGGCAAATTTTTAAAGGGATACTCCACTTTAAAATGAAAATTCTGTCATCATATACTCACCCTCATGTTGTTTCAATCCTTTATGAATTTCTTTCTTCTGCTGAACAGAAAGTAAGATATTTAGAAGAATATCAGTAACCACAGTTTCTGGTCTCATTGACTTCCATAGTATATTTTTTTCCTACTATGGAAGTCAGTGGGACCAGAAACTGTCTGGTTACTGATATTCTTCTAAATATCTTCCTTTGTGTTCAGCAGAAGAAAGAAATTCATAAAGGATTGAAACAACATGAGGGTGAGTATATGATGACAACATTTTCATTTTAAAGTGGAGTATCCCTTTAAATTGTACAGTGCAGAAGCCGGTTCGAGGATTACTAGCTGTCAGAATATCACTGACCTTTATGAAGACTGTTAATTTTCCTACAGGATTTGAAAGAGCAGCTATAAAGCAATGACATTGTAAGACCGTGTATTTACATTAACTGTGAACTGTCTGGGCCTGTTGTTTGTGAACAAATCATAACATATTATTGCAAATTAACAAAGTTGAGTCAAATATGTTTCTAGAACAGTGATTAAAATGTTGAAAATTGGCTGGAATATGTTTTTGTATATGTGACATGAACTCTGGTGGTGATGCACTCTAAAAACTGTTAATATTATTTACCAAATTTTTTTGGAGAAACATTTTACACTTAGAATATTGATTAGATTTTTAAGCAGTGAAATAAATTACATACACTGTATTAACTGAGTAAATGTAAGTAAAACTAATTAAATAGATCTGAGTAACTGCATTTGTTACATTAACAAATAAAATGTAGGGGGGGCATTTAAAAACAAATATTTGTGAGTAATATTAACTTTTTTATTTCCTCTAAACCTTTGTAAAAAAATATTCCATACAACCACCGGTATAACTACATGGCATTGGCCTTTATTGTCGATGAGTAGCCTACAGCAATACAGCATATTTTTTTATATTTTTAACACGTATACAATATTGCCTACATTTAAACTCATGCAAGACACATTTTGATAGTAAAAATTAAACATTTAAAACCTAAACATTCAAGTAATTCAAGTGTAATCAACCGGTCTGTTATCCAGTATCCACCGGATCAGCGCTGGTTCGCGTGCCGGAGATGGACTCGCCTCTGCGGGGGAGCCTCTAACTTTACACCGCCGTCCTGCGTCACTCACAGCCGAGAGATGCTGCGACGCGACTGACTCCATAACCTGCCAATAAACAAACAGTGCACAGTTCTGAAGACATTTTATCATCCAAATAAGTTATATTCATTATCTTTAGGAATATAGTCGTGTGTTTTTTATGCAAGGCGTTACAATCACGCGAAAAGGCAGACGCGAGTCGACACTCGTTTAAGGTGAGTAACATTGCGTCTCTGTATGTTCTTTCGCATAAAATAAAATGATTTAAAGCACATTAATGATTATACAGATAAAATAAAACATGCACGCACCTGAATTTCACAGAGGAAATGCACCAATTCTGCGCCGCTGAGAAGAGAAGAGGAGAACTCTCTGAAGACTGAAGAGAATTCAAACAGCGCGCGCTCACTCAACCGCTGAGCTGTCGTCTCGTCAGGGTGGAGGGGGGAGGGGTGCGCATTGTTTTGATTGAGTAAAATTAATTTCTTATGCGTGTTAAATATTAATAATATTGATTTTATTTAAGTAATATTTGTGGTTCTTAAAACAGATCAGTTTAATTATCCATTCTCAAATATGGTGATGGAAATTTCACAAATATATTAGCTCAGTGTATTTTAAATAAATAATTGGTTAGTCAAATACTAAATTATTTTAGTGAAAAACTTCAAACTTAAATATAACTGTAAATTTCAGACTAAATTAATTGTTGGAGTTTTAGTCAATTATTTCGGTATGTTCAACTCAAACTATCAAGTAAATGATATTCAGAGATTTTATTAAGTGAATAAAGTTAATTATTGCTGTGATATTTACTAAGCCACTGAATTTTTTTTTTTTTTAGATTCTTTAGAATTTATTTTTTATTTTACCAATAAGAATCACTTCGACATTTAGGAAAGTTTTATGTTTGTAGGTTAAGAATAGAACTGCTGTATACCATAGTAGTACTGTGATCAAGTTTAGAGAAATTGTCACAAATGAAAATGAAATCTGGTGATGCAGGATTTAAAATGAAAACTATTTATATGTGAAATATGCCACTGTATCTTGTAGAACACACTCTAATAAATGTGTGCTTGTGTGTGTAGTTTAAATGTTGTGTTTCATCTAAGGCTGATTATACAGTATATACAGTAACCATGATTGACTACAGGCATAGGGCTTGACTTAGGACAAGATAAGAACAAGCATGAGTGAAGTACAGCCTTACACTGATTGATAAACTGCACTGTGTTTTATACACGTCCATGCTGGACATTCATATTAAATTAGCATTATTTTCCTATGTTTTTACATCATGAAAATCTATATGGCTTCAGTTGTATGTAGGACATATATGACATAATATGATTAAAAATACACTAATATTATACAATTTATATATGTGTTTTTTGCAGCATATATGTCCCTTACAATATTCTGTTGGAACATATAAGAATCACAGGAGTTTTTAGCAAACCTTTTCCATATGGGTCAGCCCACAGGATTTCCCTAGGATTCCCTAGGAAATACCCTAGGATTCTGCATAACTTCTTTGCATTTGTATTATGAATGCAGATTATACCTTTAAATTAAATGTCTTAAAGGAATAGTTTACCCAATTTGATTTCATTTATTTTAGTGTATAAAAAGGATCACATATCGTCACCTTCCTAAAATAATTGCCCAAATTTTTTCAGGTTTCTCAGAAAACACAAAAAACTGAACTATTAATTGAGGTTGAGTACATTTTCGTTCTTCTTGATGCAGCTGCCATCTTGAAAAGCTTGTAAAATTGCGTAAGTCTCATTGTCTTTTGACATAGGCCATTAACAGGGCTAGAATTGCATGATCTGTTCAACTGAGGATGTGGGTCATGAGGAGATGACTTATGCAAAAAAAAATATATATATAATAATTTGTCAAAAAATGACGTAGGCAATTATTTTAGGAAGGTGACGATATCTTTTCCATAAAATGAGTTTATAGTGACCACCACATCATCCAAACTCTAAAAAGAGTTTGCACATGTTTTTACAGTTTCATAAAGTGAAATAATTATGTAGAGGTGTATTTATTTAAGTATTCCAGTTACTTTTAAACAGAAAGAGAGACCTGATCACATGCAAGCATGATTGTGTTTAAGTTTGTGTTAACGCAGACAAGGACCATCTTTGTTATCTCCATAAAATCCCCTGAAAAACACAAATAAAAGGCATTCAGTCGGTTAGTGAATTAGGTAGCATTATATATATATACACTGAACAAAATTTTAAATGCAACACTTTTTGCCCCCATTTTTCATGAGCTGAACTCAAAGATCTAAGACTTTTTCTATGTACACAAAAGGCCCATTTCTCTCAAATATTGTTCAAAAATCTGTCTAAATCTGTGCAAGTGAGCACTTCTCCTGTTCCGAGATAATCCATCCACCTCACAGGTGTGGCATATCAAGATTAGACAGCATGATTATTGCACAGGTGTGCCTTAGGCTGGCCACAATAAAAGGCCACTCTAAAATGTGCAGTTTTATCACACAGCACAATGCCACAGATGTCTCAAGCTTTGAGGGAGCGTGCAATTGGCATGCTGACTGCAGGAATGTCCACCAGAGCTGTTGCCCATGAATTGAATGTTCATTTCTCTACCATAAGCCGTCTCCAAAGGCGTCTCAGAGAATTTGGCAGTACATCCAACCAGCCTCACAACCACAGACCACGTGTAACCACACCAGCCCAGGACCTCCACATCCAGCATCTTCACCACCAAGATCGTCTGAGACCAGCTACCCGGACAGCTGCTGCAACAATCGGTTTGCATAACCAAAGAATTTCTGCACAGACTGTCAGAAACCGTCTCAAGGAAGCTCATCTGCATGCTCGTCGTCCTCATCGGGGTCTTGACCTGACTGCAGTTCGTCGTCATTACCGACTTGAGTGGGCAAATGCTCACATTCGATGGCGTCTGGCACTTTGGAGAGGTGTTCTCTTCATGGATGAATCCCGGTTTTCACTGTACAGGGCAGATGGCAGACAACGTGTATGGCGCCGAGTGGGTGAGTGGTTTGCTGTTGTCAACGTTGTGGATGGAGTGGCCCATGGTGGCGGTGGGGTTATGGTATGGGCACACAGGTGCATTTTATTGATGGCATTTTGAATGCACAGAGATACCGTGACGAGATCCTGAGGCCCATTGTTGTGCCATTCATCCACGACCATCACCTCATGTGGCAGCATGATAATGCACGGCCCCATGTTGCAAGGATCTGTACACAATTCATGGAAGCTGAAAACATCCCAGTTCTTGCATGGCCTGCATACTCACCGGACATGTCACCCATTGAGCATGTTTGGGATGCTCTGGATCGACATATACGACAGAGTGTTCCAAGTCCTGCCAATATCCACAGCCTTCACACAGCCATTGAAGAGGAGTGGACCAACATTCCACAGGCCACAATCAACAACCTGATCAATCTATGCGAAGGAGATGTGTTGCACTGCGGGAGGCAAATGGTGGTCACACCAGATACTGACTGGTTTTCGGTTTTCTGCTTAGAACAGAGTGTTGTTACATTTACACATTTGGCAGATGCTTTTATCCAAAACATTTCAAGGTCCACGTTTTTACCTTCTTATCAGTTCTTGCTTTCCTTTGGAATTGAACCCATGACCTTGGCGTTGCAAGCGCCAACGCTCTTCTGTTTGAGCTACAGGAAAGTTTGACCAATCAAAATTTTTGCGTTTATTGATTATAAAAAGTTACCGTTAGAAGTAGTTAAGTTGGTCAGCTTTGCTTCTATGGTAATGGTTGAGACCTCTGGTTAGATATAATCTTACCTTAGTTCAGTGTGTTCAGATCTATGGGGACTAAATAATATATTCTAGAATGAGCAAAGTGGAGAACGGCCATCTAGGATACGAGTTTGTGATTGTGAGATCGTATAACCAGCCGGTGCGAGACTCGAAAGTGTTATAGGAATCCCGATGGATGTAATTTCAATAGAGTTCAATTGATTAATCAAACATTCACCTAAATTTAAGGATTAACAAACATCTATTGACCTTTTTTTTTTTTTTGGAGTCAGATGAAACAAAGAGGTAATTAAATTAATTTGCCACACTGAAAAGACAGTAACACGCAGTAATCTTTCACCCGCTAATCGGAAACTGTTGTTGGACCGATTGGGCAGGGTCTTACAATACTGTTTTTCAACATATGTCTCATGGCAAAAAAAAAAAAAAATGGTCATTTAAATAAAATTGCTGAGTTAAGGCAGCACACATTTATTTTACAATATAGAAAATATACAATACACACAACAAAACAATACTTTTTACAATAAACCATTACAATGACACTGTTTTAAAGCACATAACACATAATAATAATAATAATAATAACAAAATAATACTAGACTATACATTTCCTGAAGAAAATGTGAGTGGTGCATGCAATGGCAAAACTCGACACTCGGTTGCTAGGGTGTTGCTAGGCGGTTACTATGGTGTTCTGGGTGTTTGCTAGGGTGTTCAGGGAGGTTGCTAAGGTATTTTTGGTGGTTGCTATGGTGTTACTAGCTGGTTGGTAGTTGTCACATATGGTTACTATTGAGTTTTTATAGAGTTCTTAAAATCTTTAGTAACGAGTGCCTTTAGTATGGCCGAATCATAGCCATGCTGATATACAGCGATATCGCAAGGCTACGAGTATGATATTGCTCATTTAACATTTAGTTAGTCATTTGGGGTGGTTGCTAGGGTGCTGTAACTGGTTAAAGATTTTAGGACATTACTTATTGGCTGCTTGATAATATAAATCCTCTGTGAGGGAGAGACGCAGGGTTGTCAGGCCCTTTTGGTGTCTGTGTGTGTGAAAATGTCGCTATGGATTTGAATTTCTGAACATTCCGCAATGTTAAGTCAATGGGTCTTTTTTGGCCGCTTTTTCGTCCGCTGTGCGAACATTGTGAGTCCGATCACTCAGAAAAGAAATAGCACACCTCTCCTCAATGAGCCGGTCGATTTGACACCTCACTCAGGGGTCTGTGACAAACGCTGCAGGAGGAGTATTGCGCCAAACTTTTGTCCATAATAATAATAATAAAAAGTATGAGCAATAACAATAGTGATGCCTTGCCTTTGGCAAGCACCACTAAAAATGATTGAGCTTAAATAACATTTCATGTAGTGTACTTGTGTATCTGGATGAATATTCCAGGCATGATTTAGATATGAATCAAGTTCACTATGGTTCCTCCTCGTAGTCGACTATAATGGCACACTCTCTCGTTCACATCCAGATGTTCTCCTGAAAATAAATCATGCTAGCAATTACTGATTTGCAGGCTCACTCATCAAACTAAAGATTTTAAGACATAAAAGTTGTTTTGTGCATCAAATCAACCTCAAGAAACAATTGACGAATGCTGTGTTTACCTTCATAAACCAGAGTCATTTTCTCTGGTTTCTTCCCTGCCATGTCACAGGCCTCCTTTAGTAAATCTGAGACTTTTTCCTGTGGGAATATGCCCACTTCCGTGATCTTCCCAGCACATTTTACTTTGAGGTAGATCTTCTCCACTTCGGCAATCTCATTAGGGTCAGTGAGGGAGTTTGGGTAGTACTGTGATGGGATCTGATGAACTGAAACCACAGAGTAAAACAATGATTTGATATAATGACCTTGAGAACACATCAAGATCCCAAAAGGATATTGTGCATCATAAAACATAGTTCAGTTCAAACAGGTTTGAAGGCCTCTAGTCAAAGAAACATGGCATTGGTAATGTGTAATATGGGACATATTTCTAAGTGAAACTCAGTCTGTATTTGATCTATTGGGAACTTCATCCCAGAGTGCAGACAGACCTGAATGTGAGTTTACGGTGGATTGTGCGGGACTGTTCCCCTCCTGGACCACCGACACCAATGCTTGAGCAGGTTTAGTGACTGGGATGTCATCTGAAAAGAAAACATTTTTGATTCAGGATTCTGAGGACAACCCTATTTTATTTGGAATAACATAAGACTGATTAATTGTGCATAATAAGACCATGAATTATGAATTTATGTCAACTTTAATACTGCATTTAAACTGCTGAGATGGCTGCATTAAATTGTATGAATCCGTGGTTTCATACTACACATCCTGCTAAAAACACGACTAATCTAATCAATTTAATTCAATCTAAGTCTTTAAACTATAAAATAACACCAGTGGAAGAATGGGAATTATGGGCAAAATTATCTTTTTTATTATTAAAGTATATGCACAATTCATATGAATTTGATTCAAATTTAAGCAAAAGCATTTAGATCAAAATGGTTTTAAGAAACAAATTCAGTCCAGCGAGTCCAAACCTTTGACTGGTATAGTGTTATGCACAAACACAACTAACTGAACATAATAAGCTATAAGTGTATGGACTAGATGTGCATCGTACGTTTGTCTGAACTCTCCGATGGCTTCGTCTGATCAGGTGTTGAACTGCTTCCCCAGAAGAATTCGCTGATCTTCTCCCACTTCAAAGCATAATACAAATCAAAGGTTATTTTAAAGTAAAGTAATGTTTGAATGAAAAGTCTATAGTCTTCTGATTTTTTAGTAGGCTTGCACAGAAATGTGAGAACAGATTTCAGATTTCCACAGAATTGTAGCTTTCTCTAAATTCTGCACATGCCCATTACTTGTGCTTCTTTGTTTTAAATACTGTTTACACTGTAAAAAAAGTGAAAATTACTTGGTCATATTAAAGTGGCGGGCTATTAAATAACAGTCCCAAACTAGTTGTTGGTAATAGTTATGAGCAATCACAAAATATAACTGAAAATAAAGCGACATTTTGGGGTTATGGAAAAAAAGTTACCATGGTGAATACACAACATGCACTTTTAATGAAACATAAGTGCTCTGATGATGAATATAATAAACATGCCTGCATACAAATCCTTGGTACTTTTTGGTCATTTCATGACTAACTAATTGTCAACATAACTACGATGTTACATGCTTTTGCGCTTTGTTGACAATGAAGGGACATACAGCGCGCGCCGCCGCACATGCGCATGCAATTAAAGAGCACAACCTAATAACCACAACGGCTGACAGGACTTTTAATTTACGAAAATAACTTTAGAATAAGGACACAGATCTTCCTAACCCTGACCGCAGATACTAAATCAAGACAGCACGTTTCTCTCAGGCACTCTTTACTTGTGGTGGTCAGATCGAGGCTTCGTGAGACACTGAAACAGTGAAGCAAATGTGCCGTATTGTGTCGAGGCTTCGAAACACTCAGGGTTTCTCAGGGTTCAAACAATTTCAAGGTTTGTTTTGTTTGTTCTATGAATGGCTCAGCTAAACAGGCCAATAAGAGACTATTAACTACCATTATTAATTTTAATTAAAACGTCTACAAATGTATAAAACTGATCAGAGATCAAGTAAAACCCCACAGACACTTGTTCATTGATTGACAGAGATCTTCGCCCCCAGCGACGAACTATTGAAATTTCTAAGTATTTCGACCTATTTTTTTACAGTCTATGATTTCGACACAGTTATGACGCGATGAAAGCCTCCTTCACTGAAATCACGTGACTCTGGCAGTTTGATACGCGCTCGGAACCATTCGGAACAGAAGCTTCGTAAATGTCTCGAAGCTTCATGAAGGCAGCAGTGTTTTGAAATCGCCATCACTACTCTTTACTTAAAGGGTTAGTTCACCAAAAAATTCTGTCATCATTTACTCACCCTCAAGTTGTTTCAAGTATGTCTTTGTTCTGCTGAAGCTGAACACGAATATATTTTGAAGAATTGCAAGTAACCATGGGTGACGGGTCCCATTGACTTCCATAGTATGGTTTGGAACAAATTGAGGGTGAGTATTTGACAGATTTTTTGGGTATTTGTATTTGTATTTGACACAGTATTTGACATTGAGTATATGACATAATTTTCATTTCTGGGTGAACTATCCCTTTAAACTGGGTCTGAAAGCTTTCACGCAAGTCTTTCACAATAAAAGTCTCTCATCAGAAAAACAGAATTACGTTTGTTGTCGTTTCTTTGACCGGAAACTCCGCTACCCACTTGAGAAACACTGTCATATACTTTATATTATATTATGATTTTTTATGACTTTTGTCATTTTATACACTTTTCTTAAATTGTAAATAAAACCAGTATTTTTAAATGTTACCACCACATAAACCGTATAAAACAAGGTTACCACTTCATATTGTAAGTAAAATGTTAATATTTGTAGTTATTGTGATATTCTGATAATGCTCTCAGCTACCACTAAATACTCTCAGCTCTGTTCTACACATTTTACATAGTTAAATCCAATGCAAAGAATCTTGTTTGAGATGAAAACGTAGTCTTACCACACTCGTGATATAATTGTAGAACCTGTCCATGTCTTCTTCAACAGTATCCAGACTTGTAGCAATATCACCGCTGGCTGAAACTCACCTGTATATATAGCTTTCATTGCAACTTACTTTCCTTTTCTTTCAGCCCATGGGGTTCCCCTTAGAAATACCCTAGGATTCTCCATAACTTCTTTGCATTTGTATGGGCATGCAATTATACCTTTAAATTAAATGTCCTAAAGCAATAGTTTACCCAATATGATTTCATTTATTTCAGTGTATAAAAAGGATCACATATCTTTTCCATAAAATTAATTTATAGTGACCACCACAGCATTAAAACTCTAAAAAGAGTTTGCAAATTGTTTTTTACAGTTTCATAAAGTGAAATCATTATGTAGAGGTGCATTTATTAAAGTATTCAAGATACTTTTTATATCATCTTCATGTTTTCCATGAAATGTATGTTTTCCATGATTTTCATATTTAGAGGCTGTTGATGTCCAAAATGTGTTTTGTCCCACTGTAAAGTGCCTGAAATAGGAGGATTTGAAACAGTTTTAGTTTGAATGTCTTCACAGTTTTATATTAATATAAAATAATCTATTAAACCTGAAGTTTTCAAACTGGAAGGCCTTGAGTATGTTAACATTTCTATGGACATTAAAATTGTTTACAATTTTTTAATTTGGTGTATCAATAAGGCGATTGGTGATATATACGGAGATGTCAGTGCCAGTGACGCAGTGTTAAAGAAAACAAAACAAAAAGAGAAACATTTACATCTTCAAAATAATACCTGTCCTGTTTGGAATTTACCTAACTTTTATGACATCATCTCAGGTTTAACTTTCACTTTGAATTTGTTTGTCAAGTTCATTACATCACACTAGTGTATTGTCGAGGGAGAACCTGGTTCCTTTTCTTCTGCCTGCTACCTATAAGAGTTTCTGAATTATTTTGCAATTCGTGGTTAAAAATGCTGTCTAGCTCAGACGGTATAGCACGACACTTCCTTGTATTGTTGATCATCCATCATAGATAGATCCATTTTCATCCATCATCATAGATCCATTTTAGATATGGAGGAAACATACCTGAAAAATAAAAAAAAAAGAGATAAATGTGAATATCATTAACATTTATTTTGCCATTTTGAGTTAACACAGTCAGGATGCAAGCCCGGCTAGCTCAGTCGGTAGAGCATGAGACTCTTAATCTCAGGGTCGTGGGTTCGAGCCCCACGTTGGGCGCATAGTTTTAACTTCTTAGTGCATTAAACATTTGTTATGTAAACATTTAGAAAAAAACACACCAATCGACCCCTATAGAGGCACACTGGTCTCAATAATAATTCCCGTGAAAGATATGATGAACAATGCGCAGGCGAACTCGCATGCTTGCAACTTAATTTCATGTGCACAAAAAAAAAGCACAAAAAGCAATTCACGTGCGCAAAATAAAAATAAGAAAGCTTATTATATTTCACTTTGATAATATTTTTTTGGAGTTTTTTATTTTATTTACCTTTAAAATACTATATTTAATCAATGAATAATAAATAAATAGTAATTTAGTAATGTAAGCACATTCCTCACATTCTTTCAACTTAAATGAAAAAAAAAAAAAAACTTACAATTTTATGCCTAAACCTTTTAATTCAGCTCAAAATATCTTACATTGAGTGTCTTTGCCGACCTCTTGTGGAAAGAAAATAATATAACATAATAATTTTTTGGTAAAGGTTTGGCATTTTTAGTTAGAATTTTGAGCATTTTTAGGTTTTTCTATGTGTACTGAAGCATTCCTCGCATTACATTCATTCCTATGGGGGTCAATTTGACCCGCAAGGGAAGGATTTGTTACGTTTTTAAATTTCAACAACAAAACTCCTCAAATTCATAAAAATATTTTTCAATCATTTGAATTTTGAAATCATTTGACCCGAGGGAAGGATGAGGGTTAAACTATATTATGTTAAAGTTTATTACTGAAACACAAAACACCTGAATTGTTTTTTGTGCATGTAAATTAGATTTCAAATTTGGCTACGACACTTGTGAATCGTCTTTTGCGTGAATTATTATTTAGATTAATCTCGCTCCATATACCAGTTGTTTGTTGTTGCTTGAGCGTCTGTACAAAACGAAAGCAAATAAAAAGAGTAAACAATGACATCACAGTAGAGGTTACCTGCATCTCTGTGGCTTTGGCGGTACCTGGATCAGGATTGGCTGTTTCCACCACTATCTCCTCATCCAATCGCTCTCCATTGTGAGATTGGAAGGGAGCCAATCGCTGAGGTCGCTCTCCATTGTGAGATTGGAAGGGAGCCAATCGCTGAGTAATGTGGAAATCAGTTGTGATTTTTAATGATAAAACATAATTCACAGCATAAAATAACAACCTTCATTTCAGGCAACAGTGGGATTCGAACCGGGAACCTTGTGATCAAACTTTACTCCCACATAAATGTATAGGGAAAATATTTTTACGATAATTTATGATAAACGTAGACTTTCTAAAACACTGGTGTTGGAGGACAAAATCATAAAAAAAAATTCCTTGTCCTTTCCTCTCCTTTTCCCTTTTTTCTCTTTTTTCCTGTTCCCCCCATCTCCTTTCTCACATCCAAGCCCCCTCCCCCGCCCCCCTCGAACAGACTTTCTCAAAAAAAAACTAAAAAAAAGGAGGGCATCAATAATTTATTTAACAAAAGCAAAAATTAAATCACAACTATACCTGGTTCGGTTATGCTATTGAATTCCTCTCAGTCCTTATGAATCAAAAGTCATTTCGTCCCTGGGTGGGCTCGAACCACCAACCTTTCGGTTAACAGCCGAACGCGCTAACCGATTGCGCCACAGAGACGGTGTTGTCTCCGCACTCAAAGCCGAAGCACTTCATGTTAAAGCATAACGTTAGCATGTTAAAGGACAAATAACAATGGAAAGTGTTAGTACAACAGAAGTGACTGTAGCCCTATTATGATTATTATTAAGACATTAAATGGTAACACTTACAATAAGGTTTCATTTGTTAACATTAGTTAATGTATTAACTAACATGAAGTAACTATCAATACATCTGTTACAGTATTTATTATCTAGTATTAACATTAGTTAATAAAAAATACAGATGTTCATTGTTTGTTCATGTTAGTTCACAGTGCATTAACTAATGTTAACAAATACAACTTTTGATTTTAATAATGCATTAGTAAATGTTAAAATTAGCATTAACTAAGATTAATAAATGCTGTAGAAGTGTGGTTCATTGTTAGTTCATGTTAACTAATGAAACCTTATTGTAAAGTGTTAATCATTACATTTATTTAGCATATTTTCATGTTCTACCATTTATGATGGCTGTATATAATGATGGCCACTAGATGGCAGTGTAGATTATTACATAGATGATGTTGGCAAGTTCCTAGTTTGGGGTAACACACATGACATTTTGGATTAAACATTTTGTTAATACTTTTCTTTAATCAAAATAAAATAATTAAAAGTTCCTCTATAATTTTAGTTAATACAATGAAGGAGATTGGTTTAAATAACAGAAACTCAAAATATTATTTTATCTAAACCACATTCATTATCAAAGTTGATTTGACAAAAGACAAAATGTTGTGATAACATCATGAAAATATTTTGTACAAAATTATATGATCAATAAGTTATGACAACATATGTTTTTCCATTGCTTTAACTCATCAAAATAAGTTTAATGTAATTTAAGCTGAAATTAAACAAGTTGATTGTACTTAGAATTTAAGGCAGCAATTTTTTTTATGCATACCTCTCCATTTCTCCTGACGGGGAAGAGCTTCAGAAGGTCGATTCTCTGAGGATGCAAACCGCTGCAGTCGGGACACTCGTTGCCTTGCGTGACTTTGATTGGGACATTTTCTGAAAGCAAACACGAAGAACATTTTTCCTCTTCTACTTTCAGCATCCAACACCTGTTTTTTAGTAAGTATGTTTGTTTTATCAGTACATGCAAAATTATGCAAACTTGTCTATATTTGCATTGCATTTGATTTTGTTCAAAACCCAATGAAATGGACCTGAGGTTTCTTGGAAACGGGGTTAAAACACATTAGGCTTAAAATAAATACACTGCAAAAGATTTGTTGCTCTAATTTTGGATCTCAACCTTTTTGACGTCCTCAAGGTCCTCCCACTAGCCACTTCACAACAATATTTGTTGTGGACAATTTCTAGTCAATAAAATATTTTAGAGTTTGGCATAACTAGAAGGATCTATATTTGTTATATAAAAAAAATGACCAAATACTATGAGATATATTGCTTAATACAATGCTTGTTTTGTCTTATTTTAAACCATTTGAAGTTATCTTGAGGACCCATTGAAAGTTTGTTCAGAACCATTGTTCTTTCATACTCTACTCATATTTCATATCACTATTTCAGAGAAGGGTGTTAATTAGTAATGCCATCTAGTGGCCATCACAGCCATGATAAATGGTAGAACATGAAAATATGCTAAATAAATTTAATGATTAACACTTTACAATAAGGTTTCATTAGTTTAGTTTTATTAGTTAACATGAACTAACAATGAACTGCACTTCTACAGCATTTATTAATCTTAGTTAATGTTAATTTTAACATTTACTAATACATTATTAAAATCAAAGTTGTATTTGTTAACATTAGTTAATGCACTGTGAACTAACATGAACAAACAATGAACAGCTGTATCTTTATTAACTTTGTTAACAATTAGTCAAAAACCGTCTATAGACTGTAAAGAAATGGAGGGGAAAAAAACAACCCTGAAACTCCCGTGTGTCAAGGTTTGAGACTTAAAAAAAACTAGTTAACATATGCAAGCTGGACAACTTTCTGTAAAACTATATCTGCATATAATCACGCTAATTCTTCATGCCATCGACCCATCGCTACTTTAGTCATACAGTAAAGTTAGTAGGCTACTTATATGACTAAATTCAAAAATGTATGCATGCTTTGCTTTTAACTTAGATAAGAAAAGTAACTTGTTAAATAGCTGTGGAATCATAAATGGCCTCACATGAACTGCAGCAACAAACAACTCGAGATTTAAAGATGACAAGAAATAAAGGAATCCAGATTCTGAAGATTTGCCAAGTAGCAGACGTCGTGCGATTGAGTTGCAAATGTAATATTAATACTTTGCAGCACGGATTTGTGTAACATTAGGAACTCACCCGATATATTTTCTCTGAATGTTTAATGTTTTAAAGCGATAAACTACAGTGACGCAGTTCTGAGCCATTAGACCTCCTCTTCTTCGACGTTGACAGAAGCCGTGGATCTGGAGTAAACAATGAAAACAGATCTGTTCGCAACTCGGATAACTAGCCCGGCTAGCTCAGTCGGTAGAGCATGAGACTCTTAATCTCAGGGTCGTGGGTTCGAGCCCCACGTTGGGCGATACATTTTTTATTTTGCATAATATAATTTAATATTATTAAATATTTATTGTAAATTAAATGTACACTAGATGTAACCTATGGCCCTCTAGCGGTTAAAAACGGTATGCATTTTGCGGAAGAACATTGTTTAGGATGCGCTTCGGCTCTGCGTCACTGTGCGGATGAATAGCTAAGTTAGTTCTTTCTTATAAATTAGAACTAAAAAAAGAGCGAGATTATTCTACTGCTCATAAAACGTTCACTATAGGTTAAGTTAAGAGATATAACCAGTTTAGATGGAAAGGATCACAAGCTGAATATAGACAAGATACTTTTGAAAAGAAATTCCAAGAACATCGCTACAACAATCATAATCAAATGAGCCTTCACAATAGATATTCATGCTTTACAGTGAACTCTGTTCAGTAAAATACTTTACTCACCTGGGTTTATGTTTGCACGAATCATTTTACATCAGACTGCTTTGTGAACGAGGGTCGGTACGAAGCAGGCGTTTATTAATTAAGACCTGAATATATTTGTTTACTGTTAGTTGTATCGAGTGTTTCTTGTGTAATTCGCTGTGTATGTTAATGATAATTCAAGGGAGAGAGAGAGTTTATGGATAAGACTTTAATGCGCACTTCTTATACTATGATTATTCAGCTCTTACAGTGATTATCTGGAGTAATAAAACGCTTCATATTTTTGTGTTTAGTAGGCTACAATAAACATCCTAAAACTCGTCGTCAGTAAATTTTTGGCCATCATTCGGACGGTTCCGCTACTACTACAGCACTGTAGCCTACTAATACTAATAGTGGGTAAAAGCAAAGTTATAACCGTAATTAAACAAAACTATACCTGTTCTATCTCCATGCAGCATATTTCTGGTCTGATATTGTCATTCCCTGAGATGAGATCGTCCTGACACTGAAGCACGAGCTCTTGAAGCTTCGCCCTCTTCTTGAGAGGGGCCAGTGTTTCAAGGAAACTGGAACTGAACTGAATATTAACAGAGCCCGTCTCATTCTCTGATATTACACAACACCCGGGGCACCAGATAATTTGCATTTAAAGGATCACACACAAAAACGGCGTGTTTTGCTCACCCCCCAAAAGTGGCAATTTTAACATGCTGTAAAAAAACAAAAACAATAATCTGTTGGGTATTTTGAGCTAAAACTTCACACTACGGGGACATCACTTATTTTACATCTTGTAACCACCTTCGAAACTGAAAAACAGCAAAATGGAGCGAGCTTTAGTGAAAACTAAGTGAATATTTAATGACTAATTTCTCGTTAGAAATGACATGGTGGAAAACAGAAATGTACATTTACACAAACTGACGATCAGCCGCAACTTTCAGTCGCCATCTTTATTTTTCTAGCTCAACTGTCACAGAATGGAAAGCACAGGATTGTGGGATATCAAAGACAGCGAAGGATACATCTACGCGGCCTTCAAAAATCAATCAGACGATCAAGTATCTGCAGGAAAAAGGAAGTGAAACTAAAGGTGATGATACACAGGGTAACTTTTTGAGCAATGTTGCTGGGCAATGTTGCCATCAACGGGCAACCAGACACAGGGCCCACGACCAATCTAAATTATCCAGATAGAAATGTATTGACCATTTTCAATGGGAGAGTGCCCAAGCAACAATCGCTCGGCAAGATTGCCCAGCAACATTGCTCAAAAAGTTGCCCTGTGTATCATCCCCTTAACACTGCATTCCTTCCGACCCAGGAGGAGTGCAGCATTCTTCAGTTTTCTGACGCAGCCCTTGTAGCCTTTACGGTTTTTCTATCTATCCTTTCATCTCGGATGATGACGCTTCAACTGGCACATGACTGACATGTTTGGCACACCTTTAAACAGTTAAACTTGCACGCTCATTCAAAACGATAGTGGCTGTTGATATGACAACGCCATTATGAGCGGAACAACAACCTTCCCTTTGTTGAGCGGGGGAGCAGGTACAAGTAGACAAGAAAGGCAGTGCGCAATGCTCGGTCACATAAACACAGCATCATTCTCTTGCACTCCCTTAGGATTTATACACCCATAGGAAGCCTCTGGCTTCCCCTCGGTTCCGAAAAGGTAAGTTTATTAAGATTTAGTAATTTAATAGCACAGATTTGTCATTTTACTTTACATTTGAGCACTTATTGCCCAATCAAACACTCATAAAAAGCTTTCCTTTTTAGGTCATTGATACTTGTTCAGAGTGACCCTAACTATTACTGTATTAAGTAAGTAATTTTACTGTATAATTTTTTAGATACAGTTAAGCCTAATTGAAAATTAAGCCTTTAAAGGAAAATGTTTTATGAGTGTTTGAAAATGGTAGCCTATATTGTGTAAGTGCTAATGCACTTTGATGTTTGTCTTTATAAATGTCATACCTTTACAACCGGGGGAGTACACCACCCTACTCCCGCTGTTAAAAAGTAACTCAGTGACTTTTACTCTGAGTAAATTTTAAATAAGCTACTTTTTACTTTTACTTTTACTTGTAGGCTACTTAAGTAAAATTTCATTGTAGTAGTACTTGTACTTGAGTAGAATGTTTGGTAACGCTTTAGATTACAGCCCAGAAAATACTGCGTAATTAAAGCGATTTTACAGTGTAACTTTCAGTAATTATAGTGTACCTATGAAGTACTTACATGTAGCCTAAGTATAAGGGAACAATATGTAAAGTTTGGGGAATAAAGGGGTAACAACCAGGAGAATTAACTAATTATTTATACTGTAAGTATTATAGAACTAAGAGGTAGGGTAGAGTGGTGGAAAACGCCCCCTGGGGTAAAACGCCCCCGACCTGTTTTTCCCAAAATAACCACTAAAAGTAGTCAAGATACATTTTTACTGTTGCTATGCACTACGTTGATAACGGGGATATACAAATCTCTATGGAGAAGCTGACACCAGCGACACATTTGAAGAGAAGAGGATTACATGGTAAATGCTATAATTTTCAGATATTAGTAAATAAGTGTTTAAGAGAATATTGTTCTGCAGGATATCGCAGTGATGTATGATAGATGAATAGTGAAGTCTGTAGTTTGAGATCATATGTTATTTATAAGGAATATAATTATATTTTAAAAATTAAACATTTTTTTAAAAACTCATAGCTTGTGGGGTAAAACGCCCCCCCTACGGGGGCATAGTTTCTCTATCATAATTACTATAATAAAATATTTCTGTCTATCAAATCCTTTGTTTTACACTTAATGCAGTATAACTAGGTGGTAAAATCTAAATATTTGAACAAAACATGAAAAAATTACCTCAAGTGAGCATTAACTAGCTAGCTTGCTAGCACAGTTAGCTCACTGATGGAAGGTAGTTAATTTTGCCTATTTTGAACATTGCTGAAATAAATATTAATATATATACATGTTGATACATTACTTGCCTTTTACCTTTAGAGATTAAAAACTATTGTCTGTTAATTTTGCTGTTTATCTATGAAGCAAACTGGTTGGTAAGAAAGGGGGCATTTTACCCCACCTTGGGGGGCGTTTTACCCCACCGCTGGGGCAAAACGCCCCCTTTGTACAAAAATATTTTCAGTGAAAATACTAATTAATTATGAAGGCTGAGCAATTTTAATATTTGGTGAATAACTCCTGCCATAGTCACTCAAAACCGGGATGGCAATTCTAGTCACATTTATGTTTTGTTTCACTGTAATGTCACATTTTCCTTAAGGGGGGCGTTTTCCCCCACTCTACCCTACTTATTATGATACAACAATCTTACATTCGGGAGCAATTATCAAGAACACTGCGTTCCTTATACCAATATATAGACTTTTTTTTAAATTACAACATATCTATGCATTTTATACAGCAATCTTTTAAACAAAAGTGCACCTTGTTAAAACCAAAACTATTGCAAATTTTCTTAAATATTGGGAAAAGATACTCTTGTTTCATGTAGTTACAGGGTAAGTACAATAAAAATACACCATCTACTACACTGACTAGGAAACCTTTATTTGTAAAACAACTTAATTCAAACCAAACACTTTTTAAACTGCTTTTTTAAATCAACAATTCATTTCAAATGCTTTCTTGACAGAAAGTAGCACGCTTTGTCTCCCTTTTTTTCTCATGCTTGGCTTCTTCCTCTTGTTCCTCTTCTTATTTTCTTTCTTTCCACTGATGAATCTTAAGGAAACCATCTCTTGCTATTCTGTATTATTAAAAGAAAATGCAGTACACCCAGAAATATGTCCTCAGCATTTCCTCATCTTTTCTCCTTATGCCATCCGAGATGTATAGGCCTACGACATTCCTTCTTCAGATTAACGCAAATTAATGTTTTTAGAAAAATAAATCATCTCTGGGATTACACATAATGCAGGCTCATGTGTTCCTAAAAGTTGGGGCATCAAACAGCACACAGGCTACTGCAATAACTACTGTAATCCATACGACCCTAATGGAGGGATCAATGTCTTCTGAAGTGAAACGATAAGTGTTTGTAAGAAAAATACAAATATTTTAAACTTTTCCAGCTGTAGACTATCGCTTCAGACCAACTGTGACTGTCACCAGCGCGTGCACGAGAGGGTTGAGTTCACACTCTTATCCTGAACGTAATGTAAAGCGTGTTGCTTACAACAAAATACAAAGGAATCGATAACAGATAATAACAATGAGAAACAAACAAGACAGGAGGAAAGAGCCACCAGCTCTCGCGCGAGTTTCACAGCGTGTTTGCGTCAAGCTTCACATTGTGCTTCAAGACCAGGGGGGTAATCCAGCACCCGCAAAGCGTACCATCCCCGGGCGCCGCCATTGGCTAACAAGCCATCACCTGCTGTTAGCATTCCATTGACTCCCATTCATTTTGGCGTCACTTTGACAGCGAATAACTTTACATCTGAGGCGTTTAAAGACTCTATTTGTCCTTTGTTTATTTCTAAAGAAACATGACAATGTATAAAAGGCTCCATTACCTTGTATCTTACGTTATGGCCCCGTAGAAGCAGTTTTTGTAAAAATAGGTTAACGGTTGCATCATAACCACGTGACTCTCTGGAAATTACCGCATAGACAGGAGGAGAAGCTCGCAGTCAATCGTGGGGACGTGGAGGCATAAAGTCCGATAAAATCAAGGGAGAAGCCCATAGAGAATCATAAAGTTGCTCCTAGCTCATGGACAGCTCCTACTCACACTCTCCGTCTCTGCAAGATTCGGAAGGGAATGATTCAGATTTCTCTTGGCACAGCTACTATAGACTTACAACTGTCAGACAGGTTGTGCACGTCACATCTATGTCGTCAAGCTCAGTTTGAGTCTGCGCAGTACGCTCAGCCATCAGGAAGTGAGTGTTTCTAATTTGCTTAACTTTTCTCCGTTGAAGTCTATGGGGTCGCTGTCTCCATTTATTTTACTGTCTATGTTCAAGACATGCTTACATGCACGCGCTGGTGACAGTTTGTTGGAAGCGAAAAGATAGAATAGCAAAAGACATGGTATTACTTCTTAAGATTCATCAGTGGAAAGATTAAAAAAGTAGAAGAGGATCAAGAGGAGGAAGAGGAGGAAGAAGTCAAGCAAGAAAAATAAACAAAGGGCAAAACGTGCTTCTCTCTGTATTTGAAATAAAAAGTTCATTTTAAAAAAATAATCGTTTTTTAAGTCTGTTTTGAAATAAGTTGTTTTTCAAATAAAGGTTTCCGAGTCAGTGACATTAGATTGTGTGCATGTACTTTTAATGTACTTACCCTGTAACTACATGGAACAAGTGGGTAACAAGCACCACTTTAAGTTACAGCCCGCAATGTCACACTTACCCTGTAACTACATGGAACAAGAGTATATTTCCCCAGTATTTCCCCTTGTCCTGAAACATGTAGGTCCAAACTAAAACATCAGCACTTTTGATATAAAAAAAACTGTACAAATGCATATAGGTGTGTACCCTATAATTTAGGTACGACACAAATCTAAAATGGGTTGGTCTGAAGTAGCTACATTACTCATAGGTGTGGTTTGGGCATAACGTGAAATAAACCAATCAGAGCATCATCTCAGATTCTCTTTAAGAGCTTGTTCCATGGTGGATTACTATTATAACGGCGGATTTGCCAGGCGCACGCCAGGAGCGGTTCACAGCCGAGGAGACCGACGTTCCCGTCAGGGCCGTAAAACACAGAGAAGTGACATTGTATGGGGATGGGAGAAACCCACCCAAATTAGCTTCGGTTAAACAGCCGTATAATAATTTGGGTAAATGTGTAAGTTAGATTTATGGCAATTTTTTCACATCTTCATGGACACCACAATGATTTCCCTCGTGTGGAATATTTTTCCTTGTAATTATATATGGTTTGCAAAAATGTCAACTGCTGCGTCTGTGTAGATGAGAGAAGCAAAGTGTATGCGCGTTGTGCACACGCTACATTATGGCCAAGCATGCACCCTTAAAATAGCATCTGAACGCGCCACTGACTTTGGACTAGGTTTTTCCTTGTCTGTGGCGGAATTGTTTTCTCGAACTGCAAAATAGCACCAGGGAACGTTTACGCCAGAACACGCCTCCTCTTTTCGCTAAACCGCCCCCGGGAGCGCAAGTTCATTCCCTAATTGACCGACGTGCGTCTGTGGAGGGAAAAGTCCGCTTTGCGTCAGGTGCAAAATAGGAATGAAACATGCGTCGGTGTACAAAGTCAATTGCGCTGGGTGCAAGATAGGGCCCAATGACTTTATTCTGCACATTTTCTTCATAAATGCAATTCATCCACTGTGTGGCTCAGATGCCGGGAGTCTGTGGAGACGCTTATGCTAATGTGCTTGTTGGTAGATCCAATGACAGAACATTTGTAATGTTTATGTGGCTCAGCCGACATTAAATATGCTAATCTAGCATCTATGCTAATATTGCAGATCATCAACAGTCATGGGCGGGGCTTGCTCCTACTCTTACATAGCTTGTTTGGAGAGACTGTTTATGATTTATGTGGATTATAAAAAATTAGTGTGTGGATTTGTACCATTATAGTCTGGTTGTTTACACACATTGTGGACATTTGTGTTCAAACACCTTAGACAAGTGAATTTTTCTATAATAGGTCCCCTTTAACATATTTGTTCCCTTCCTGTTTGCTGTGTATGTCTCCTTGTCCTTAAGTGCCTAATGACTTAATCTGTGTTTCCAAACAGGACGGATATGGAGACCTCAGAGAGTGAGTCTGAGTCTAAATACGATCTGCAACCCTGCAAGGAAGATATTGAAAAACTTTTGACTACCAATCCAAATGTCTTTAAACACTGTAAACTTGAAATAGAAAGACATGACCAGGCATATGCCAGGCCTCTTGATAAACCAATGCTCTCTATCAAAATCTATGGAAAAGAAAATGTTGGCAGATCTTTTCCTGGAGATGAAGTCTGCGTAGAGATCTTGAGCAGAGAAATGGGTCTGCGGGAAGGTGAAGAGATACAAGGCAGGGTCGTTGGATTAATACATAGAGATGAAAACTCATTAACCTTTATCTGTAAGATGGTGGAAGACAATCCTGAATATGTTAGACCCGTTAACAAACGCATGACCAGAATACGTACAGTTCAGTTCAAGCAGAGGGACATGAGCAAAATTGAAGTAAGACAATACAAACGCGGACACTGGGTTAGAAAGGAATTTGTAAACAAAGCTGAGAATCAATTGTTAGTTGTCAAGGTTTTAAAATGGGACAATCTGAAAACATTCCCTCTTGGTGTGGTAACAAAAGTAATTGCAGAGAGTGATGCTTTGCATGAAATGCTAGGCATTGAACTTGGCTCTGAAGACACACCACCACCATTCAAACTACAAGAACCTGAAGATGATAAGGCTTTAGGAAGGGAGGATTTGCATGACATTCTCACTTTCACCATTGACCCAACTACAGCTGAAGACCTGGATGACGCCATTAGCGTGACTGAGCTTGGTGATTCCTACCAGATTGGTGTTCACATCACAGACGTCGCAAGTTACATTACCAAAGATAGCGAGCACGACAAATTCGCTAGACAGCTCGGCAGAACAATTTACACTTCAGAGAAGAAAGACGTGGCCTTCATGTTCTCAAGAGATCTGAGCAATGACCACTTGAGTTTGATGCCTGAAGAAGATCGGAAAGCCATATCCTTGCTGATAGACATTGACAAGAAAACAAGCATAATACTAAACAGCCGATTTGCTCTAACCCGCATTAACTCTAACAGACGGATGTCGTATGAAGAGGCAGACCAAATTATTCAGAAGTACTACTACTCGGATGACACAAAGCCTCTGCGGGTCTCATGTGTGGAGGATTGTGTAGCCGTTGCTTACCGTTTCTCCGAGGTGCACCGAAAATGCAGACTGGAAAGCGAATGGCCGTATGGGAGGCAGGCAGGGCAAAGTTACTCTCACGCCATGGTGGAGGAACTAATGAATCTCTACAATAGTGCCGCCGCTGAAGAACTCATATCTACAGACATCACAAAAGATCTCACACCACTGAGGTGCCACCGCGAGCCGGACCCAGAACAACTGAAGCAGTTTAGAGAGAAATACATTAACCTAATTCCCATGTCACTTTACTTTTCAAACATCTGCGAAGTAGATACTGAAAATAGTGAAGAGGATGTTTGGTCCAATGCAGAATATGACAACATGGAGCATGCAGGCAAATCACTGAACATTTTCACCTCCGTATTTCACAAGATCGAAGAGTTTGCACAGAGAAAAGACTCTTATAATCTGATGCAGTTAATTTTTTCAGATGAAATCCATCCGACATTTATCCCCATGGTGCGGGAGTTTCGTGACATTCAGAAGAAAGCCTTCATATTACGCTCGTGCTCCTCGACAGATTCCAGGTTGGGTCACTATGATTTACAGCTTAACGCATACACCTGGGCGTCATCTCCTATGAGGCGTTATCTGGACATTATCTTGCAGAGACTTCTGCACACTGTGCTCTCTAAGAAATTCCTTAGGCAAGCTGACTACACGCAAGTTGAAATCAGCAAGTTTTGCCAGTCTGCATTGGATGTAGAAGAGAAGGATGCCCAGCTGTTGAGACTAAGAAAGGTTCAGTTTGAACCCAAAGATGTGGTGAAGCTCGCAGTAGTGGACCAGATCACTCCGCAGGGGCATGAATTCACAATATCGTTCCCTCTGCATCCTATGTTAGAGGCGATTACTATCATGTACAAGCATCTCAAAGTTGTGGATCAGCCAAGATACAATGAGGACGAGAACTCCGTGACTCTTCACTGGAAGAGGAGAGTGTATTCGTTCAGCAAATCATTCAAGATTTCAGACCCTTCAAAGCCCATGAAGAATGTGACTCCAGTGTCAAGTATACTGTGGAAAAGACTGGTATCTGCCGTAAAACAGCAGGATTGGGTTAAGACTGAGCAATGCCTCCGAGACATGAAAAGAGGGGAGAATGAGAATGAAGAAAATAAAAGACTGAAAAGTAAGGTTTGTTCAGTGGATCAACACCACTATAAGGAACCAACTATGGAGCTGGAGTTAGGCACGGTTGTTCAGGTGCAACTTGGGCCCGAACTTAAAGATGGCTTACCAGTTCATGTAGTTCAACTGCTCAGCATTAATGAATGCTTTGAGATCTGTTTGGAGCACACGAGAAACCCCACTGTGTGCTTCTCAAAAGCAGAATGCAATGCATCTAAGACTTTCTATAAGAGCTACAAGGAGTACCAGAACATCTGGAGACAACTATGTCAGATAGACACCGCTTACAATGCTTTGGAAGAAAATAATAATGTCATCTTAGAGGATGTGTCGATAAAATGGAGCGGGGATGAAACAAATCTCCAAGGGTTTTTTTATATAACCAAGACTCAAAAAAAGGAATGGTCTCTGGAGTTTGACCTTAGGAACTGCTTCTTGTGCATCAGACTAAGACATCAGAAACCAGTGAACGATGAGAATGATGCAAAACATTTGCATGGTTCTGCAGTTTCAGATCTGCAGGGTTCACTACCTTTCACATGGGTTGCTCACGCAGTAACCAGCAAACCAAAGAAACAGAAGGATAAAGACAATGAAGACCGGATTCAGTTTCAGATCACACAAAGATCTATGAGTTACATCCCACCCGAGGTTAATGCAGAGGGAACCAAATTCACCATTGAGGTCATTCCCAAAAAAATTCCATTTGTGTGAGTGATCATTCATCCAGCTGTTATATTACAGATTATTCACAAATATATACATAGTTTGTACCTAATGCAATATTTTTGCAGGCTCAGGGAACAAGCGATTGCAAACCTAAAACTGGCTAATAACCTGGTGAAAAATGTCGCCACTAGACAACAACTTGAAGCACTGAATGATGGTGAGTGAAGCAAAATGGCAACTATATTCAAAGCAGATGGGCAGATGGTTTAATGCAAATTATATCCATCTGTGTAGTACAAAGTGATTTGCAATTAGCCTTGAATTGAAGTTCAAAAATTAATAGTCAGAACATTAACACATGACTTCGTGCAGCCGAACAAATGCATGCCTGAGGAAAACAGTTTAAATAGAATTATTTTGCAGGATTAATAAAAGGTTCTAGCTAGTAAAAAGTTGCTGGGTCTTCTTAAGTCACTGTTATAGTCGTATTTTCTAATGTTATAATGGTGAATGAAATTAGGTAAGAGCACATTTTAATGTAGGCCTACACTTTGAAGTACCGGTGTCCAAAGTCTGGCGTCTGGTGATGAATTTCAAACATGTCTATTAAAATATATTATACGCATAATTTATAAATCAATCAATTTCACGATCAATGCAAGGCCACAGCACTAGATTTCAGGCCTGGGGCTCCAGTGTCCACAAGTTGTGTGCATCCATCCATCCATCCAGCATTTAAATAAATCATGCAACATGAAAGTGATTTACTGAGGTTTAACGCTCAAAAATGTTTGCTCAGGAATGCTAGAGGAAGTCGTTATCCGAACGTATCATTTGCCAAGACGTTATTTTGAATTTGCACTGTTCTTGGTAGATTGTGCTGGTCATTATGGAAATGATCTGGCTGCGTCTGTGTTCTTTAATTTGCGTGGATCATCCGCAGAATATTCCACTCCCATCAGGGCTTTTATGGGATACATTTGGCTCTCTATCTTTTTCATTTTGGTTAATTTATATTAGATTGTGCTAGTTCTCAATGATGCTACATCACTGTTTTTAATACTACAAATGAATTAGTATACGTAAAAATACATATAGCCTACTTTAAAAGTTTTGTTCATGTATTGTTGGTCCGAGTTCATGTTCACTGTTGTGTAATGTATACACAACCTTCTTGCAGTGTTTTACCGATACATTAAATAAGCAGCAATCCGATGATTTTTCCATAGATTAGACTACCCTAGAATCTCAAGCACTTTTCCAACTAATCCTAAACTAACTCTCTTTACTAAATAGTAAGACATTGCCCTGTTTGTTCTTTCTCTGGCTCATGTCTTGAATGCATTATCTGAGCAGCTGATAGAATTGAGATGCGGTAGAAAGAAATGTTATGCAATTTACTCGGGTTGATTTTCTAACGACAAACTGATGCGAGTGCTAAACGATGAGTGACAGGACAGTACAGATCCGTAAAGCCTAGGCTGTGTCCGAATCGCCCCCTATATCCTTAAAAATGGCACTATTTGAGGGGACAGCCATTTTTAGTGGTGTCCGAAACCGTAGTGGATGTTATTAAGTACACTCTCCCATAATGCACCGCAATAACGAGTGTACAACCGATACGCTCAACAGCCAGAGAATACCCTTGCCTAATATTTTTTCCTCCATCTTATATATTTTTTCTTCACCTTGTTCCTTTAGGGACTCTGTACAGCCCTGCACATGAGATTTGTTTTGTAGACAAATATAAATGCCATTGCAATATTCTGCCTACATGTCAATTTCTGATACAAAAACTACAATTAATTGGAAAAAAAAGGATGAGTTTGAAAAGAAGAAAAAGCATACAATACATGCACTTGGTGCTTTTGAGACTTTCATCTGTCCTGATGCCAGATGTTGAAGATTTTCTGTACATTTGTAATGGGGACACCTTGAATAAAAAATTTCCATGCCTTGTCTATGAATATCTCATGTATGTGTTAACGTGGTCAAAACCTTCTTGTGTTGAATTAGATGCCGATGTAGAAAATGTCAACTTGTACAATGTGGACGAGAGCCTGAACCTGCCACTTCTGAATGAGAGCCAGCAGAAAGCTGTTGAGGAAGCTATGAAGAAACCTTTTACTGTGATTCAAGGCCCACCAGGTATTAAAATACTGTAGCCTACAATGTGTGTCCTCCAGTATTTCTGTCGTATGTTTGAAACTAGTGATGGCTATGAATTCGCCAAAGGGGTTTGCAGTTCATTGAATCATTTGGAAGTTGTTTCGGTTTCTCAGTCAGTACCAGTAATCAATACAGTGCTGAATAAAGTGGATATGTATCTGCAATCACTTGAAGTAAAAATATGCTTTTATTTGAGAAACTTCAACTGCTGTGTCATGTGAATAAGGTGCATTCACTCTTAAAGTGTTTTTGTGTGTGCTGCACTTTAAAAAAAAGTATTAAAGTATTTTGTAAACACAGTCTTAATGAATGTTTTTGACAACTGCACCCCGTTCACTGTTTTTACCCTTCAAACAGGAGCTCTGCATTTTATAATGCCGAGTGAAGTTGAAAAGAACTTCAATGGTTAAAAACGTGTATGGAAGCACATTGGAATTAGCCAATCAAGAAAATTAAAGATGCTTATCTCAGGTGTAAATTCAACATTTTGGTGCTTATTTATTTATTTTTAAATATAAATCTCATAGGAACAGCAATACCCCGAACTTCCCCCTGCACAATATTATAGGATACATTTTTTTAGTTTGTTGGGGGGAAAAATTCAGCATCTATCTTGTCACAAGTTTCCTGAATCGATATTTGATTTCACCATTGCAGACTCATTTTGTTCCTGAGTGATGTGAATTGTGTTAACACTAACATTATTGCTCATATTTGAGGGTTAGTAATTGTATTTGTCTTAGTGTTTTATATGGACATTAATGAATGAATCAGTAAATCCAATGTCTTGGCAGCATAGTCAACTACAACTCTAATATCTAATGGACTGTGTTGACAAAGGTGGTGTGTTTTGTGTCCTCATGTGCCATACACCATAGCATTTTTCATCCACAGGTACAGGGAAAACAGTGGTTGGTATTCACATTGTTTACCAGTTTTTCATGAAGAACAAAGACTTTCTGGCCACTTCTGAATCTTCCAAATCAAACCCTGATCAGAAACCCCCCAAAAAGCCTGCCATCCTGTACTGTGGACCTTCGAACAAGTCTGTGGACATTGTTGCAGGTGAATTGTGTATAGTGTTTTTTATTTATTTTTTATAGATAGCACACCCTAGCAGTCTGATTATGCATACAAATATAGCTAGGGAGCCAGAAACATACAGTGTGCAAACATACATAAACATGTGGACAATTGTTGAATGTGTGCTGTATTTACTAAAAAAGAAAACTGAGCATGAAAAGAGATTTATAAAATCAAACTTGTGAGAAGCATTTGCATTTCCATGCATGTGTAGAGTATGTTTCAGGCTCTGTTTTACGTGTTAAACAGTTTATTCACATTACCTGTTGATCTTGTGTCCCAGAGCAGTTGCTAAAACTCAGGGGAGTCCTAAAGCCTCGGAGAATCTACTGTGATCAGATGGAAATGCGTGAATTTCCATATCCGGGCAGTAACCTGAAGCTTTGCCGCAGATCCCTCCGTGATGAAAAACCAAAGGAGGAGCTCAGGTAAGAGCTTCCTGTAAATGAAGCGTAAAAGTTGGACAAAAATGGGAGTGAAAAAGCAAGACAATGCCAGCATGTACAGGGTGAAAAGCAACGGTCCTAGTACTGAGCCTTGAGGCACTCCATACTGAACTTGTGATCAGTATGACACACAATTCATTATTACTACAAATTGGTAATGTTCAGATATGTACAATTTGAACCATGCCAATGCAGTTCCACTAATGCCAATGTAATTTTCAAGTTTTTTTAAAGAATGTTGTGGTCTATTAATATCAAATGCTGCGCTAAGATCAAGTAACACTAATATGGAGATACAATCATGATCAGATGATAAATGCAAATCATTTGTAACTCTGATGAGAGGAGTCTCAGTCTCTAGCCAATGATAATAGTAGTATAATGTAGTGTTGTCACATGACCTCATTACATCACATGTGTAGGTGGTGCACTTTACAACATTGGTGGTGGTTGAGGAGATCCCCCCCTTTCTATGTAAAAGCGCTTTGAGTGCTGAGAAAAGCGCTATATAAATGTAATGAATTATTATTATTAATTACAACAGATGGTGTGTGAATAAACCCATTAAACTTCTATTTCTGTTGCAGGGATATTACTCTGATGTACCTCGTCCGTGAACCTGAAAATCCTTTTTCAGAAAAAATAACAACCTTGGATGGGAGTTTAACAGAGGATGAAATAGATGAGTGAGTAAGATTAAAGTTTACATAAATGCCTGTGTGATGTTGGTAGAGTATGCTTTCAGAGGGTGGAAGTGTAGTAGACTGTTCTTGTATTTACTGCCACCATGAGGCTATTTACAAAAATACTCCAATGAAATAAAAATCTAGTAATATTAATTAATTAATTAATCTGTAGGATGGCAAGTCATGATTACTCAAATGTGAAACAGAGGTAACTAGTAAGATATTATGTGATGAAAAGCTGTGTCAGGAACAATGTTCAGGGGGAAAAGATAGAAGATATAAAGTCACTAGAAAATACAGTCACAGACATATCGGTGTTGCTACTGTATGCAATAAAATATGGTTAGAAAACTGTTTAACATTCAGAACAGAAACTGTTATGTTATATGTGGTGTTGTGTTTAGTGTTATGTTATCTTTTCAGAAGCTTCCGTTTCTAGAAATGCTTTCTGAGATCTCAACTACGATAAACTTTCATGTTAAGTAAAGGTTTTCTTAACTTTTTGGTGCAGGTTTGAACGGCAAGTGTATGTCAACAATATCTTTATAGTCCAGTGTTTCTCAATCCTGGTCCATCAGTGCAGAGTTGAGTTGTTGAGTTCAGGCATGAAGCATGAAGATATAATAATAAGCCTAATGAGATAGAACCAGATGTGTCTAATAAGGGAAAATGTGTTGTGTAGTGGAATTAAGAAACTTTGCTTTGGTAATTTAATGATTTCTTTAGATTTTTTTTTTTTTTTTGAATTTGGACCAAACTAATCCGTTTGTTGTATACAAATATGTATGACTTACAAAATGCGTCTTTGCAGCTACAGGAAAGTTTTGAAGGAAGCTCATCAGCATGAGATCAGGAAGTGTGATATAGTTCTGTGCACCTGCGCTTCAGCGTTGAAACCCGAGATCCGGGAGGTCATGGATTTCCGGCAGATACTCATTGATGAATGTGCCATGGCAACAGAGCCAGAGGCCTTTATCCCTTTAGTTTCCTACAATCCACAGCAGGTGAGCTCGGGGATGACATCAACATCATCATCATCATCATCGGTTTCTGTTTTAAACAAAACAAAAGACACAACAGATTCTGGCAGGAGGAGAAAACATGTTGTCTCCAAGTCTGTCAAAAATTGCCACGTTCCCTAAAAAAAGTGTGTTAAAGAAATTTTTTTGCTAAAGATTTCATTCCCTAATCCCTATATATTTTTCTAATTATTAATATTATGCACAATGCATTTTGATTTATAGTTTCCTGTCTGAAATATCATTCACAAATTTTAACATGTCTTTCTTGACTCGGACAAAATTGGATTGTAAATGAAAAATAACTGTTTTTATTTCCGAGATTCAAAAGTTAAAAATGCATATAATGAGGTTATCTGACAACAATCCAGAATAAATTGTAATATTTATCCGTGCATAATGCTTTTTTACACAATATTTTTTAAACTAGTTGGCAGTAAACATTATATACTAGGGGTGTAGCAATATCGTGTCACAAAATATTGCGATACAAAAATGCAACAATATGTATCGTGGATAGTTCACCCAAAATAAAAATTAATGTGTGAGAAAAAATTCAAGTTTACAGAGTTTTAGTGTCAGTACTACATTAAACTACTATATATAATGTTGAATATAATGTATAATAATGCAATGGGGGAATATTTGTGGGTCCTGATAATGCCAAATGTCTTCAGTAAAAAGTGAGCTACATTATTTTAAATATATCTAGTCAGTGACAGAGTGCAAGAATATTCTCTAAAATAATTCTGTAGGCTATTTTCAGCTTCAGAATCATGAATATTTTTATTCTGGCGTCACCATTGTCCTGTGCATTGGGTTAACAGCACCAATCCTATTCATTTACACACACAATAATATCAAATTTAGCATTTGAATCAACAATACATTTTTAGTATCGTAATAATATCGTGTTGTGAGTTCAGTATCATGATATGTATGGAATCGTGACATGAGGGTATCGTTACACCTCTATTATATACTATGCACTTTTTAGTAATTCTCCGCGTATACAGCCACGTTAGGAGTGGAAGACAATCATATGCATCTTCACATCGAATGAAAATCTCACTGGTTTCCTTGACAGATTGTTTTGCTGGGTGACCACAAACAGATCCGGCCGATAGTGCAGTGTGCCCTAGTGAAAAAGATGGGCATGCAGCGGTCTCTGTTTGAGCGCTACATGGATCTGGCCATAATGTTGAAAACTCAGTACAGAATGGTAAGAAACAATCAACAGAATCTGAACAAAACTTTCTCATTTTGCTTTGATGTTTAACAAATGCACACGCATGTTAGCATGAAGAAATTTGCAGGTTTCCTTCAGAAGAGTTTTATGACGGCAAACTGAAAACAGGAGCTGAACGAGGACCCCCCTTCCTTCTTAACAAGAACGGACTGCCAACGCCGATCTTGTTTGGCCACGTCCAAGGAGAAGAAGTCAGTTTAGTGGTATCTACAGAAAAGGGCAACGAGAACTCAATGGCCAACACAGAGGAGGCAGAGCAGGCTGTAAGTCCAATACTGCCTTCAGTTCACAAGCGCATAAGAAAACCACAGCTATGTCAGAATTTTCCAATAGGAATTTCATAAAGCTCCTACTCTGGATCTAACCGTTTTATAAATGTATTGTATTGATATGCATCTCATCTGTGGAAGGAGTAGGACTATAAAGTGTTCGTCCAGATCATTCAGTGTTGTTGAGCTCTCTCCCCTGATCACTCTGTTGCGTTAATACTATTTCTGAATTTAAAACTATATGCTCCAAACTCACTTATTCTCTGAATGTTACCATTCTTAAGTTGTATCATTTCGTTGTGTCTGATTGTGCTGTATGCTGCCCCATCTACATAATTCTCCTTTACTGTACTTCTGTCAGGACCACTACCGTCAAATACGATTGACAATTAGCATACAGTTTGGATTGGCGGTATGGTTCTGTTCTGGGCGAGACTAGCATGGATAAGAGCAGCAATAATCCCCCTTGGGGTAAACAGAACAGAACCAACATGAAAATTTGCAAATATATTTAATTCAAGATTTTAAAAGTACAACATATTCGATAATTATTCTGATTCAAGGGGAATCAGAATGCCAAATCCTGACTGGGCGAGAGGAAGAGCTGGGGATGGAGGAGGGTAATTAGCTCCTGAGAAACGCGATAGCTACTGATAATGCTGAAGGAGCTTATATATGTATACGGTGATAGGCGTCGTATTCCTATAGGTAGATGAGGGTCAGCTGATGCGAGCTTGACTAACGTGACCTGCCAGAACTAACTACGCTTGATTTTTACTATCATCTTCCTACTGTAGTTTTGTTTGTTATCATTGTCCATTGCCATTATTGTTGCTTGTTCATTGATAAGCATCCTTGAGCCCTGGAAAGGCGCTTTATAAATAAAACGTATTATTATTATTGTCCAATTATTGCATTCGGACCAAATACAATGTCCCACCTGCCTGTCGGCATATGTATTTCCATTTCCACATTTTCACGCTATGAAGAGTTAGACAGGTGTCAGTCACTGAGTGCCGCAGCCACCTTTTACAGTTCCTCTTGAACCTAAACTACAAGCTTATGCCGATTTCACGCCATAACTACTGTAATTTGGAAGAAATGTAAACCCGTGACATAACACTCGGAGCGGTTCGTGACTTAAACGTATGCGTTTCAATGGCAACACTACGGACACCAAAATGAATCTGCAACAGTCATGTGGTACAAGTAAGAGCTGTTAACGTTCAGTATTACTGTAATGTTATGTGTATTCACTTTGCCGACTCTGCTCTGGCTGTGTGTGTTCATGTGTTTTGAAGGAGGCGTGGCTTTGGAGACGGGGGTGGGATCTCATGCTTTTAAAGCTAACTCGCTATTGCTAGCCTCTACAAATATTGCCTACTCTACCTTTAAGTATTGTGAGCATTCCTTCTAAGTGCAAACTCAGTGTGTGAAAATATGAAATTAGAAAAACATTATTATATTATTATTCTGAGCAGAATCACTTCAACACACCTCATACCATAGGCAGGAACTTCTTAGGAGAACTTGAAGGCAGTTCATCGGTTCTGTAACGATAAATCACATCATTCTCATAATATTCTCTTGCATGTGATTTATTTGTTTTTTCCAGGTTAATGTGGCACATCTGTTGATTAAATCACACGTACCACCTCAGAATATTGCAATTCTGACCCCTTACAACGCACAGATGTCAGAGATCAAGAAGACAATGCAGGAGAGAGATATTACAAATGTCACCGTTTGCACAATTATGAAAAGCCAAGGTGTGTTATTCTGATTGCATCAATCTAGAGTTTTAAATTCAATTCTGCTTGAATGCTCAGTCTCTTCATTGATTTGAATCATCGATAGCTTTGATTTTATTATCTTATCATGCATGTTTATTTTTGTTTTAATTGTTTTCCTTTTCTCTGTGTAAGCGCCTAAATAAAGTTATTTAATTAATTAAATTATTATTATTATTCAGGGGGATAATGTGGAACAAGACTCGTTGTTTTTCCCCTTTGTTTCTGTGATTAACGAGTGGCATTAAAAGTGTACATCGCTGTGTGCAGGAAGCGAGTGGCCGTATGTGATCGTCTCCACTGTTCGTTCCTGCTCCGTGTCCGACATAGAAAGCCACACACCAAGTAATGCCTGGCTGGGAAAAAGACTCGGATTCATCACTGATCTAAACCAGGTCAATGTTGCCATAACTCGTGCACAGGATGGACTGTGCATTCTGGGTAAGCAGTGAAGAATGCTCATGAAGCGATGACAAGTTTTGTTTTGAAAAATTGTGGGTTACTCTTGATTTTAAGGTGTTACATCAGTGTAATTATACACTACCAGTCAAAAGTTTTGGATCGGTAAGATTTTTAATGTTTTTAAAAGAAGTCTCTTCTGCTCACCAAGGCTGCATTTATTTGATTAAAAGTACAAACAAAAACTGTAATATTGTGAAATATTATTACAATGTGAATATGCAGTAAAGTGTAATTTATTCCTGTGATCAAAGCTGTATTTTCAGCATCATTACTCCAGTCTTCAGAGTCACATGATCCTTCAGAAATCAGTCTAATATGATGATTTGATGCTCAAAAAACATTTCTGATTATCATCAATGTTGAAAACAGTCATTTATCTGTAATAGAAAGCTTTTGCAACACTAAACACTTCCGTTCTAAAGTTTGGGGTCGGTAAGAAGTTTTATTTAATTTTTTTTGGTGAAAGAAATAAAAGAAATCAATACTTTTATTCATCAAGGATGAGTGAAATTGATCAAAAGTTACAGTAAAGACATGTCTAATGTTACAACATATTATATTTCAAATAAATGCTGTTCTTTTGAACTTTCTATTCATCAAAGAATCCTGAAATAAAAATGTAAATTAATGTTTTCAACATTGATAATAATCATGTTTCTTGAGCATCAAATCATCATATTAGACTGATTTCTGAAGGATCATGTGACTCTGAAGACTGGAGTAATGATGCTGAAAATACAGCTTTGATCACAGGAATAAATTACATTTCACTACATATTCACAAAAATAGTTAGGCTATTTTAAATTGTCATAATTTTTGTTGTTGTATTTTTAACCAAATAAATGCAGCTTTGGTGAGCAGAAGAGACTTGTTTTAAAAACAGATCCAAAACTTTTGATTAGTAGTGTATATTGTAAGTACAGAGTAATATTAATTAACAGCATAGGGTAGGATTAGGGTTTGGTTTAGAGTTAGGGTTAGTTGCATGTAATTATGCATAATTTACTGTTAATACTATGGTAAGTACATGTAACAATGACACTGTAAAATAAAGTAACCAAATTGTTTTATCGGTTTAAACAGACTTCCTTTTGTGTATATTTTGCTTCGTTTAAAGCAAATGCCAGCTGGTTTTTGGTATTATTGTTTTTTTAAGTGGCTGAAGTGTCCACATGTATTTGTGGCCTGTGTGCACAAGTGGTCACTGTACAGTCTGTATCTTTATATATGCTCAAACATAGCCTCCTGCTCATGTAATATTCCCATTTTTGTTATCTCTTAGGTAATAGTGAGCTGTTGAGATGCTGTAAACTTTGGGACAGGCTCCTGGATCACTATTACAGGAAGAGCTGTGTGGTGAATCCAGCTAGTGACATTCAGGTCAAAGCGCCGTCGAAAAGAAGACGGAAAAAGCTCTGAGTGTCACGGCAGTGGCGAAGGTCCTTAGAGGACAAAAATGGCAAAAAACTGTCATAAAAATTTGGTCTCATTTTAAAGAAGACCCTTGGCCGAAGTAAAAAACAAAAGTGAAAATATATATATATATCATTTTACATAAAAAAAAAATATATATATATATATATATAGAGTACGGCCAAAAGTTTGGACACATTACTATTTTTAATGTTTTTGAAAGAAGTTTCTTCTGCTCATCAAGCCTGCATTTATTTGATAAAAAATACAGATTTTTTTTTATTTTTATATTGTGATATATTATTACAATTTAAAATAATTGGTTTTCAATTTATTATACTTTATATTATCATTCATTTATGTGATGCAAAGCTGAATTTTCAGGATCATTACTGCAGTCTATCACATGATCCTTTAGAAATCATTCTAATATGATGATTCATTATCAAAGTTGGAAACAGTTCTGCTGCTTAATGTTTTTTCATAACCTGTGATACTTTTTTAGGATACTTTGATGAATAAAAAGTAAAAAAATTAACATAAAAAAAAAGAAGCAAATGTTTTAAAAATAGAAATCTTTTGTAACAACAATATACACTACTAGTCAGTCATTTGGGGTCAGTAATTTTTTTTTCTTTTCTTTTTTTGAAATAAATCAATACTTTTATTCAGCAAGGATGTGTTAAATTGATAAAAAAGTGATAATAAAGAAGATTTATATTATTAGAATATATTTTTTTATTTTGAATAAATGCAGTTCTTTTTAACCCTTTATTCATCAGATATATTAGGCAGCAGAACTGTTTCCAACACTCATAATAAATCAGAATATTAGAATGATTTCTAAAGGATCATGTGATAGACTGGATGTCACATGTGACACTGAAGACTGGAGTAATGATGCTGAAAATTCAGCTTTGCATCACAGGAATAAATTATTTTTTAAAGTATATTCAAATAGAAAACTATTATTTTAAGTTGTAATAATATTTCACAATATTACAGATTTTTTTTTTCTTCTGTATTTTTGATCAAATAAACGCAGCCTTGATAAGCATTAGAGACTTCTTTCAAAAATATAAAAAAAATGTAATGTTTCCAAACTTTTGACCTGTACTGTATATATAATAAAATGTTAACTTAAAACTGCTAGAAAATCAAAGTAATATATCTAAACAAGTTGTGTTCCAAGTTTGAGCTTGATGTCCCCATTAGATGCCAGTAAAAAAAACGTTTTGTGGTTTTTCACACCCACACAATTATAGCTGCATAATTTATCCGGCCAAACCTGAGAAAATGGCACCATCTGGTAAAAAATAGTAAAAATGTAAATTTTTGAAGCCTTGCCAACAGAATGAAAGCCTATTAACAAAGATTGCATAATTTTATAGTTAAATGGCCCCGGTATTACAAACTGGGGCACATTTTTGTCCTTAAGGTCTTGAGTGGAACTGTTTTGTGTACTTAGTGCAACATAGATTTATTAAAGGAAAAGGGGTGAAATAAAAATACACATTTGTCTCAAAACGTGTGCAGTGGGCATAAACACAGGCAAGAAAACTATAACCTAAACTGAAAAAGATGAACATTTCCATACAGACGCACAAGGGTTAAAGAATGATTCCTGAGTATTGGGACATTAAAATATAGAACGAAGAGAAATAAGCCTTGTGTTGACCTCGTACATATTATATTACCCACTGGCTTTTACATTCTTACAACTTAAAGCAACACTATGTAGCTTTTCGACCTTCATAATATATTTCCAAGACACTTGTGATGGTACATCGACTTACAATAGGTTGAATGACACGTCTGCCATAGCCTGACGGGGTCTGCATCGCTTTTACTGGCACTATGGAACTTCGGGGTTCGGGTAGTAACCCGAGCACAAAAAGAACTACAAAATTCGACTGCTTTACGGCATACGTCACTTCCCCCACCACTTCCTCAAATTTGGACGTGAGAGGTCAACCAGCGTTTGTTTTCCGGCTTTCGTGCATATTTTTGTCATGGCCAAAGCAGCAATGGACAAAAAAAAAGTCAGAGGTAAGCCTATGTCTAAACGGCGTGTACAAGTTTGGTACATGATTAGACGGACAAAATCATCTTTTAGGCTAAGTAGCCTAATGACTGCATGCTGATAGTCATGTTTGTTTATTTATTTTTCTGGTGAAAGTGTCTTGCCTCAGGCTATAATAATGCAAAGCGATTTTTCAACTTTGCAGATTCATCTATGGTAGCTTGATATTATAATATTTACGATATATGGCTATTACCTACCACACAAACATTGAATTGAATTAGCATTCTGTAAAACAGTAGCCAATAGGCTACTATAATGACGCTGGCTTGTAAACGTGAGCTACGCGATCTTTTGGCATTTGAAAAAAATAAAACCCATGAAATTATATTCATATGACATGCTGAAATATATGCCACTGTACCTGGGATGAAGACATTTCACACGCAACGCAGGCAATCTGCCCAAGACGTGAGAACTCCTGCAGAGTTAGGGAGTATCGGCTTGTCAACAAATGCACGTGTATCCCCTGGTGTTACCATGACAGATTTTACGACAGTAGTAGAAGACAATACTGTTTCCCAACTGTAGGGGGACCCCGAGAGCAAAAGATACTTGGTGTTGCTTTAAAATAAAATGTAAGAAATTGCATCAGCTGACCATAAATACGTAAAATAATAAAATACAAATTATGGATTAGGAGGGATCTGTGGAATATAATTGCTGTGAAATCCATAAGGTTAAATTTGAATAGAATTAGATCATTTAAATCTCAACCTCAAAATCCTGGTCAGGTCAATAATTTAGCATAACTACAGAAAAAAAGTGCATTTCATATTATTTTATTTTTATTTTATTTAAAAAAAAAGTTAAGTAGAACAGCTATTTTTGATTTCATATTTTAATTTAAAATTATGTGGGCGATCAGGTTCCCTAGTGGACAATATGAAATATTTCCTTAAAGGGACAGTTCACCCAAAAATGACATTTCTTTTATGATTCACTCGCCTTTATGTTGATCCAAAACTTCTATGTATGACTTAATAAACTTTCATCAAACTGAAATTTTCCTTCCTTTCTTTGCCAACAGGCTTACCGTACGAGTACACAGTGATAATAGCTAGATAAAAGCCACGTTTCTGTTTGTAGAGTTTAGAAATCAGTGGGAGTGTCACTATTCTTTAACACTGTGCGTCACAGGGGTTTGTTCTCAGTGTGTCTACAGATATAAACAAGTTAAATTTAAGACTTTTTAAGACCTTTTTAATGCCACTTTGAATGAAATTTAAGACCAAGCCTGTGATGGAAATACACATTATATTACATATGCGTATGTAATATTTAACCTAAGTAATTGAAATAATTTAATATTCACTACTTGTTTATTGAACTAAAATCAATGTACCATTTGCAATCGTGAGAATATTCAGCAAAATTGCTCCCGTCATGTTATGTTACTTAACTATATCACATATTATAAATAAAAAGCTCAACATTTTGAATTTTTACCTCAGTATGTTTCTTCTGGGAGTTTTTTTTTTTTGTGTGTGTTTGCCGTTATGCTCATTTGTTTTGATTTCTTCCTATACAATCTATCACAGAGACAAGCAGTGCGAGCCTCAACAGCGTTACCAAAAAAAGCCTACATTATCATTATCAAAAATCTGAATCATTCTCGCGATTCGATGCTTCACTGGTTATTTGACGTACATTAGGTCCGTCAGACTGGAGAAATTTTAGCGGTAACGTGACCAGAAATATTTAAGACCTATTGAATCTGAATTTAAGGCATTTTAATACTTTTTAAGGCCTTTTATTAGGAAAACTTTATTTAAGGACCCGCGGCCACCCTGTGTTCTTTGCTGCAGTTACATGCTTCGTTGGCTACAAATCACTTGTGTTTCTGTATATCAGTCGTCCCTTCCAGACTCCCTGGTGACTAACTTCAGCGTCTCATTAAACACGAGTTCTGTTGTGCTGACTCTCTTTGGACAAGCTACAGCCGCCCAATCACAGACTGGAAGGAAAAAAACACAGCGATTGTTGTGATTGAGTTTGTCAAGTTAATACTGTTAATGGATCTGATACGCACGTCTGTTTAGCATGTTATATTATGATATTTATGAAAAAAAATTCACATACAAGAATCAAACAGTTTTGGTCAGTTTAATATATATATATATAAACCTACATTTGGCAATTTATCTATAGAGAAAATAAAAAAATAGAACAGTCATCATAAAATATTTTGTTCAGAAAAAAAATATTGGCCTTGTTAAACGAGTAGGCTATAGGTATGAATATAGAAATAACATCTCAACAGATTTCCTGATAACTACGTAACTTCAACAGAACAGCAGGTCTTGCTCTCCGGGGAGCTTGAGGTCAGAGGTCAAAGGTTACTGGTATCCGGGAGGCTGGTAGCCCACGTTGCTGGCTTGAGTCGGCTGGTTGAAGGCTTGCGGCTGCTGGTGAACTGTGTGTACGGTGGGGTTGATGACCACTAGATTGTGTCTGCGAGCCTTCAGCTCTCTGGCCATCTGACACCACACACACACCGTGCAGCAGGTCACCGCACAGCAGTCGTCCTGAATCGAGCCCTTCATGAGAGAAAACACAATAAATGTATGTAAATGTATGGCCTTGTTTACTCTTGGTATTAAGATCGGATCACAAGTAGACGAGAGAGACACATTCCAGTTTACTGGTGTTTTAATCCGTCCTACCGACCCTTTTTTTCTTTCTTTTTTGCTGTTACTGCAAACCAATATATTTTTAAGGATGGCCTGAATAAGGACAATGCCCTTTTCTCAGCATCTGACATAAGTGTCACAAGCTTTCACACACATCTTCTAAAATAAAAGTAGCATCAGAAAAAAAGAGAACTACGTTTGTTGTTGACTGCACACTATTCGACTTACTCAAAACGGTCTTGCAACCAACCAGTTGAGAAAGATTGACTCTACAGGGTGGGGTATTATATGGATACACCGTAATAACATGGGAATGCATACAAAAGTTGTATCCAAGATGGCCGACTTCTAAATGGCCACCATGGTCACCACCCATCTTGAGGAGTTTGCCCCCTCACATATACTAATGTGCCACAAACAGGACTTTAATATCACCAACCATTCCCATGTTATTACGGTGTATCCATATAAATGGCCCACCCTGTATATTTACTATGTGCATATCACTGTCTGATGTTCTGCTGAAGCTCATTCTGAGGTGAAGTTGGAGTGTGCGTCTGAAAAGTCTCACGTTTTTTGTGGTCTTAAAGAGACGGTTCAGCGTTTTAAAAAACACAATTTTTGTCAATAAAAAAAAGAGACAGAAACAGCAGTTGTGAGAGGGGTGGCCGTGGCCACCCTTGGTCTAAGCTTGGCCACCCCTTTGGCCACCCCTCTCACAACTGCTGTTTCTGTCTCTTTTTTTTATTGACAAAAATTGTGTTTTTTAAAACGCTTTGCCACCCCCTAAAACCTGGCCACCCCCTAGCTCCGCCAGTGCCTGGAGCGTGTTATTTGTTTTGCAAAAATCCACCGCTCCCGGATCATTGGGTCCAATCAGCGCTGGGGGGTGTGAGATCTGACTGTCAATCACAGGTCGTGCACACGCCACAGATCCCACTCACCCACCCATCGCGCTGAGTCGCGCACGTTACAATATCACATGCACACGCCTGAAGTTCGCAGGTGTGTTGGATTGTACGAAGCGTGATGGCGGAGAGAAAATCTACTAGCAAGCTTCCAATTCCTCGGTTATTGCTATCTATGGGTAGATTAGCCTGGGCAGCCTACCTCCGAGTCCATGGTGTTAATCGATGCTGAAGAGACGGACGCGTTCACAGAAAACATGGTGCACACGCACTGACGAGCACGAACTCGATGGGAGGGTGCTCGCTGGTAGTGGGGGAGGGGCACGAGAGTTGTAAACATTCAAAATTTTAGCTAAGTCGACCCAATCTGCCAGACTTGCCGACTGCAGCTTTAAATCCCGTCTGGCTAGCCGCTTCCCATAATGTTACGCATGAGGTCAGTAGACGGAGAGAAGATGGTCTTTTGTGGCTGTTTGAACACATTGGATCACATGAGCGTTTACACTACGAAAGCAATCCGGTCGAATGTGTTTTCAACTATTCAGTCAAACCTCAAATGTACATTTTAAAGCTACAGTGTTTTTAAAAAAAATCACGTTTCTAACAAGTTGTTATATAAGCACTACAATGTTTTTCTGATTCGTAAACATAAACTCACTTCATTTTGGTAGTTTTATTCATCATAGAATCCTGAAAAATGTATCACGGTTTCCATTAAGCAGCACAACTGTTTTTGTTGAAGAATTTCCCTTGTCTCATATACAGGGTTTCTGCAGGTGTCAGTAAGTCAAATTTAAGACATTTTAAGGCCATAAAGATTGAAATTTAAGACCTACACAACGCATTATCCAAGTTAGATAGATAGTTACCTCGGGATCATTAGAGTATCTATCTATCTATCTTTCTATCTATCTAGGATTATCTGATGTGTGTGTGAGAGAGAGGGAGGGAGAGGTAGATCTTTTTTTAATAGAAAATTTTACTTTTGCATATTATACTGTAAAAACACAATTATTGTTGATTTCAGTTGATCATAACTAGAGTGACCAAAATTATCACGGTTATCACAGAATCCTGTTCAAAAAGTACTAATACTACAGAATGAAGTCAATTCAACAAGTTTTATGTCGAAAAACAGCAAATAACAAATTGATTAGCATCAATATGCACTTTTTGTGTACGTAAACATTAAAATACCATTGAATCGCCAGATTTTAAAAGAGTGTCTTGCAACATGTTATCTACTAATATGTACAAGTTCAAATAAAGTTTTGACAAAAAAGGTTTTATACAAAGATAAACCTCATATTTCAGCCTTTAAATAATTTTTTATAAAAAGAATGAGTCAAAAAAGATAAATTACTGACATTTACACATTAGCTCATATTTATTAGTAGTGTTTGGGTGCACCCCCATCCTTCATGTTGACTGAGCTTTCAATGTTGTTATGGAAAGGGGTGATTGGTTGGTTCCTGTCACATGACCTGCGGCGCGTTTGCGGCATTCTGAAAAGTTTCGATTTTTTTCATCTCGTTGCGCCTGGTAAAAAAATTAGCTTCAATTACGCTTCAATTATGAGCAAACATTTGAACAAACTTGAGCGCGCAACAGACGCGATATGTGAACGGCCTCTGGCGAGCTAGCTCATATCAAGCCACGAGCTATTGGTAGCACGCGAGCGACGTGTTGGAGACCCCTGCTCTAGGGCTCCGCTTTGTAGGCTACAACTCAATACTTTTTTGCTACTTTGTAATAACTTTCTGCGGCCAGCGTTTCTGGAAATGAACGAGGGTAAACCCTTTTTTAGACCTGACTAAATGAAATTTAAGACCTAGGATGAAAATCTGGCCGTGTTTAAGACTTTTTAAGGCCTTAAATTTAAAGTTCAGAACCCCGCGGAAACCCTGCATATAAAAGTCTGAATGCTGTAATGCCCAGCAGAAAATAGGTCACAAGGATAAGAGAATGGAAAAGTACCCAAAAGTCTGTAAATGCAGGTGCTGGGATGCGCTGGCAGAAAAACATGTTTTTTGAGATGTTCCACCAATAGAAGAAGGTTTAGGGAGAGATGTATCTAATGGTGGCAAGGCCACAAGGAGGGGCAAAGAAGAGGAGATAGATATGAGGGTTTTCTTATCACCTAGCGATAAGAACAAGTAAAAGACATGAACACTGGCCATTGTAACCTCAGATGTCCGGACGGCCAGCTGGCTTCTCACTTTGTTGCTTGTCAATAAAGTTAATTCTTCTGACCTGGAACCTCGACTCTGAGAAACCTCTTTGTGACCTGAACCAAGGACTTCGAATTTGCTATAACTTAATAACTACTTTGAGACATGAACCAAAAAGAACTTTGAATTTGCCACAACATTGATAATAATCAGAAATGTTGAATCTTGAGCAGCAAATCATCATGTTAGAATGATTTCTGAAGGATCATGTGATCGGCTGGGAGTATTGATGCTGAAAATGTATTTATATTAAACGGTAATAATTGTATTACAACATAGTAATTACCCTAATGTGGTATCTCTCTCTCATACTGCTCCTCATGGCGAATGTAATAGGATGCAAAATGCCTCCGAAGCAAATCTCCAGCATGGGGAGACAGAGACACTCTCCAAAGTCCTCGCTGGTCTTACACATGAGGCAGTAGCTGCACCATAAACCACAGCAACCTGTCACAGGAACACAGATGTCAACACGCATTGAATTAGTTACGCTTTCAGTTCATCCGAAATCTCACATCCTCAAACCCCAGACAGCAACATGACGCAAATTGATGTTTATTTTACACATTCCTCACTGTGGTTAACTCTACAGTTAGCCTATACTATTCCTCTTTCTCTCTCTCCACCAAACACTTACAGATGCCCATGTCTTCGCAGCAGTCACACACTCCTGTGCTCCACATGTTTTGCTTGAAGTTATCAGGGGCCAGAATCATGGGTGACTGGACAGTTACAGTTGATGATTGCGCCATGATTATCACTCAGTGATCTGGGAAAACACATGGAAAAATCCACAGACAAGTGAGAATGCTTGTCAATAGATGTATTTATTTATAGAGGCATGTTTTTAAGCACATGTAGATTTATATTTTTCATTTGAATACTACTACTACTAATAATTAGTAGTCATTTGTAGGTGTAGGAGCAGTAAGAAATAATTAAGGTACGAACAGCGGTGCTGTAACGTTATGTGAATAAAAGGCTGAAGGGCGAGACTTGCTAGTTAAATTGACTTGTAAATACACAATTCAGCACGGTCTCTCGTACCCTTATTGCTTTTATAAAACAGTTAACTGTTACCACATAACATAAATATTTAAACCGGGAAAAAAAGAAGAAAAAAATATATATATATAACAACCGCCTCGCTCTAACGTTACATTATCCCGCTTATTACATGGCTACCTACCAAATAAATCAATAATTTGACACAAAATATTGATTTAAAAAGGAGTTTATTTATTTAAAAACGATTGTATTGCTTCCGCTAAAGAAAATAGTCCGTTCCGTCTCGACGGTTAGAATCCTGCAATGAAAAACAGAGCGTTGCTATGGACGCAGGATTATAACCGTCTAAATTTTGTGTCAAATTATTGATTTATTTGGTAGGTAGCCATGTAATAAGCGGGATAATGTAGAGCAAGGCGGTTGTTATAGCGAATACAACCCCTTCAGGGCAGGCTGATTAAAATCTGGTAAATTAGTTTAAATCAGACCTGTTCACTGTATAGACTTCGAGAGTTCGTCTAAGAAGCGGCATTAACCAGTATTACTCGATGAACATACAGTAGCAGTAAGTTACCATACCTGGCTGAAACAGAAAACTTTGAAATTATATTCCCTCTGCACTTCAGAAACCGTGGGCTTCCTTTCACACACGCGCGCACATGCATCAACCGCATGAGATTGAGAAGAGTTTTGATTGAAGTAAAGGCGCAGGAAGTTGAAAACCCATATAAAATGTGTCCAGAAAGCTTGTTTAATTTCAGTTTGATAATATTTATTTCTATTTTTTTAATGCAATTCTTTTTTGAGATTTATTTGTTTATTTTTGTGGGTTTTTTGTAACGTTTAAATTACTAGATTTGATCAATAAATAATAAATAAATAGTAATGTAAGCACATTCCTCACATTCTTTCAACTTAAATTCAAAATAACTCACAATTTCATGCATAACCCTTTTAATTCAGCTCCAAATATATCTTACATTGGGTGTCTTTAGAGACCAATGTGCCTTATATCACTATTTGGAGGAAATGAGCTGTTTCGCCGGGTCCTATTAAAGCCAGTTTCTCTTCAGTATGCATTCAGATACACATGTAGACATTATAAAATATTTTTTTGGTAATGTTTTTGCATTTTTAGGTTATTCTATGTGTACTGAAGAATTCCATTCATTCCTAATGGGGTCAGATTGACCCGCGAAGGAAGGATTTGTTACTCTTTTTAAATTTCAACCACAAAACTCTAACCCATAAAAAAAAAGGTGCATTTGTGGCTCTGATGAAAACGTATAGGCTATAGCCTATGTACAAAAAATCAGATGAGCCCAGAATATGACCGCAACGTGTTTAATTATAGCCTACACGTTAAGCATTTTCCTCCCATAGAAAACCATTATAAGAACGCTCAATGTGGCTTAACGCAGATTAGAATGTCCCCTTATTATGTCGAAATAATGAGTTATTATGTTGAAATAAGGAGATATTATGTCGAAATAACAGATATTATGTTGAAATAACGACATATTATGTTGAAATAACGACTTAATATCTTGGAATAACAAGATAAGTTTTCTTTTTTTTTTCTTCACCATGCGGTTCAGAGCTTCCATGGAATGCAGCCTGAATATAACTGCTTCCAGAAATGATTTTTGGGGGTGCTATCGGGGTGCTTTGGTCTTTCTTGGGGTGCTGAAGCACCTGCTAGCCCCTCCCCAGCACGGCCCATGATTATGATTGTAAGCATTATCAATATATCTAAAAAATGTGATGTGCCGTCAAAAGTCCCAATGTGTCGGCCATGCAGTTTATACGAGTGTTCTCGTATAAACAAATATCTCGTAGCACCCCAAATCTACGACATCTTCCCGAGCCCCGTTTTGCTGAATTAGTAACAAATACTACTCTATTTTTACTTTCTATGGCAGAAATTGTAAGAGTATGTGGTTCTGAATTCAGCATTTATTTGATGGGGAGAAGGGTGTGGCCTCAAAATGAAAGGTGAATGACTTAAATAAAGTTAAATGACTTAAATTAATAAACAGTTACGTTTGCTAAAATGCATAATACATAGAACAGTTCTGACAGTTTGCAGAGGGCCTAAACTCATCAATTGTCAATTGCCAGTTGGTCTGTAACATTTTTATGAATGCTAACAATGCAATGGTAAAATTCTGTCAAAAAATGCCCGTCTCAGAGTAGTAAACAGTCGGTTATGGCTCAAGTGAACTAAACAGTAGAGAAAGACAACATGTGTATCAGTATCAGTGTATTGGATCCGTGCATCAGGTCTTAAAGAGACAGCAGCTATAATTATAATTACTATTATTATTTTGTGTTGTCCTGTTTCATCCGGTAAAATAAACCATGTAGTCTTCCTCTAAGCTATTTAAACAGTAAACATGATTTGAGAGCTTAGTTCGTGTTTGAATGTATGAGGCGCTCCCACATGCGCTTGTCTTGATCAATGCAAGAGCAAGAGCTGTATTATACATGTGTATTAGCTCTTAAAGAGACAGCGGCCTATTTCACCTGCTGTCTGTGATTTTAATACCCTGGTTGACACCAGACCCATCTCAGTTGTAACTGAGAGTGGGTCTGGGTAAGGTTCATTCACAGCCCATTTCCAAAGGGGGCGTCACCAACGGACGTCGCTCAAATGCCTCTGGGCGCATTGGATAGACCTAAAACCAATCAGAGCGATGAAGGAGATGACGTATGCAGAGCTGCTGGCGACCGCTTCAAATTAATTCTTCGTTGTCTGTGCCAATTTGTAGAGTTGAGAGTCCCAGCTTGGTCGCTTCCTTGACCTGATATAACCATTACCAGGGGGCTCTCGCTAAGACCCATTCGTTTAGCCACCAACGGGGCAAGCTGGTATATCAGACTTTTGCCGAATCCAGTCGGCAAGACCGCAACAACATCTTTTTTTAGATATGAAGGCTTCGAGTGTTGTTCTTTCCTCGGTTTTTAACAAAAAGGAAGCGTTCAAATCGCTTAAAACAGACGCGATAGCTGATTCGAACGAGTGATATTGCGGATGTTCCACGGCGGCAGCCATCTTTGTTATGTAGTATGTACAAAATCTGCTTCAACGTCGCTGCGCTATCGTCATCGTGTAAAAGCCCGCCTCAACGATTGTGATCGGTGCCTCGATTTGGAAAGATTGGAAATGGGCTTGAATGGGCTCCTGGCCAGACGTAGACTTGCAGAGCAAATCTCAAATTTGCCGGAAGTTCGTCAGGGTTTTCCCAGGCTATGATTTTAATGTTAATCAAACAAAAAAGGACAAAGAAAAACTGAATCACTTTTGTAGCTTTAACTTTAATAAGGATTAATCCGTTTAATTTGCACAGTGAAAGACTATCCAGTTATTTTACATTTGGTTATTCAATGTCTATATCTGAAAACTATCCGTTTTATAATTATTATTATTATACTTTAGTGAGATTACATTTAATTATTATTCGCAAGGGTTTTCCAGTTTCAATTTAACCTGAACATGTCACATAAAATGGGACACTTTTTATACGTGAATTCTGCCCTACGTTCCTTTTCAAGAAAATGCTCTGTGACCCTGTCATACCAACTAGGCGTCTTTTCCAGTGACTTTACCAGTGTCCTCTCAATGGCCTGCAGAGTTAGGTATAATAGTATAAATGTAACAATATAATAAAGGTATAAATAATAATTTAATAAAGTATAATAATACTACTACTAATGATATTTTTTTAATTATTTTAATAATTATTACTAATAATAATATAAAAAATATATAATAAGTAATAATATAATAAAGATATAAATGTACAACACTATCTCACGACCAATTCGTACGAATGATAAAAAGTTGGCTAATTCATACGACCTCACTCGTACGAATTTGTACGATTTGTCTAAACCCACGTGATGGGTAGGTTTAGGGGCGGGGTCAGGGGTAGGTCATTCGTATGAATTCATACGAATTGGGCAACTCGTAAAATATGTACGATTTTGCAAAAATTCGTACAAGTGAGGTCGTATGAATTCGTACGAAATAGCCACCTCGTAGAATTTGTACGTTTTCCCGTGAGATGAGGTATAAATGTAGAATTGTGTGAAATGTATTATGAAAATTGGCTAGCAATTTCGACAAGCAAATACCAAGAAATAGGTTGCAGCAGTTTGTCTTTTGACAACACTTGCAAAATCCGCGATGGGACTGAGCTCGAACAGCTTCAGCATCAGCGACTTTTTATTGTATGAAATCGCTGTCAATCAAAAGGAGATGCAGCCTTTCGACAGACCCTCCAATCATCACGCAGAAGCCCGGAGTCCAGGCCAGCCCACTCCTCAGAGACGCTAGCGTCCGTGGGCGGGACATAATCGCAGCATTTATCCAATCACCGTCTAGTTTCGAAGCACTGAAAAAAACTGTTCAAAGCAGCCTCATTGAAGTCAGTGGACGCTGGGCTTCAACAGGGAAATGCACTGTGACGCAACGGGAATGTATGATAAGGAAATCGAGTCAGCCGACCTGCTATGTGTAACTGATTCTGAACGAACTCGTCTTTGAGATGAACGTTTTCTAACGCATTTTTAGTCAATAAAATGTTAACACAATAGTTCATATTTGACCAATCATTTTTTTGACATTATAGGGGAAGCAGAGCTTCCCTTGCAGTCTTAAAGAAATCCCCACTGATTTCTACTATAAATATACTTGTTGCTAGCAGACATTAGGTTACATAGACTTTCTAACCCATCTAGAGTTGTTTTACATAATTTTTACATTCTAGTTGGACTATGAGCTTAAAATCACTGCCCCACTTTATAAGACTAAACAAAATGAATGAATAGCAGAGCTAAACTGTGTTGAAAGAGCATAATAACATTAAAATCACACTGGATATTGTTTTAAAGGTTATAGCATCACAAAAAAACTCAAAAGCCGGGAGTAAAAACAGTTATCTGTGCATCTACCGAAACCTGTCCCATTTTTGCATAGCTCACATGATCTAAAATGAAGTAGCCTATTTACTGAGCAAATTTTTAGGCAGTTGTATAGCAAGTCTAGACAGGTTTGTGAACAGAGAGGATTTAAATTGCATCACATTAAATGGATACGGCCACGATGTATTATATCCACTACAGTCAGAGATCACGGTGAAACTCGAGCCGGACCGAAAGAGAAAAATCCCTTCTCCACCCGTAGGGACGGTCACTTCCTCGCCCCGGGACACAGGCGAACACAATGCAAATTCCCACACCCTTTATTCTGGTAAAGAGCATCAGAGCATAATACGAGGAAGGAAAAAGTGATGGAAGATCATGGAGCAGAATGGCTGCCAATGTCCACAGAACAACATGAAATGAAAGGACGTAAGTGAGGTCAGGGAAACTGGTTTTTCATATATTTCCCTCCTTATTTTACTTGTAAATACCCTCCAGGTTCTCCAGGATGCAAAGCGTTCATCATAAAGCATTAGACACGGCTGTAAAAACAAGTGCTATAGAAACCCTCGAGGATGTGATTATTTGAATTTTTTTAAGTATTAAGAAGTGCTACTGTCATTTACAATTAAAGCCGCAGTGCCTGAACACGCATACTAAATGAGAAACATTACACTTCTAGACAACTTTGCTGATGTGTAAAAGCTCATTTAAAAGCAAAAAAGTCCTAAAACATAAAAAAAAAAAAAAAAATACTCTTACAAAAAGTCATGAGATACAGGAACAGTTCAGAAATGCAATACCACATAAAACAAGTGATGCAAATATTTGCAGAAGTGTAGAAAACGGTGTACTTGCCCAAAGCCTGGTCTTCAGAGGGAGTGTGTGTGTGTATGTGAGAGACGTTTGTGTCGATGCTCTGCTGTTCACAGGGGGGAGGAAACTAAAAAGCCATCGTGACCACAGGTGAGCACGTCACACACACACCCTTCCTTCACCATCATCAGTGCAGAGCAATAGTAGAAAAACAGGTGCATTTCTGCTGACAGTCATTAGACATTGTTATTCATCCTGAATACAAACCAGTTAACAATGACATTTAGAAAAGTTGATATTATGATCATGTAATGCTATATATATATATGCATGCATATTCACAGTGTTTACATGCTTTAGACACTGTTTATCATGGTGCACTGAGGTTCATTATAAATCTTAAAACCCTCACTCATCATTGTGTGTTGTATATGCTCGGGTTGGATGGTTTGCTTTGTCCATCCGTAGACAAAAAACACTGGCATGTTTTTATTTATAAATCTATCCTGGGTCTACTTCCGTCATATCTTTATATACATCTGTAAACAGTATGTTTGTAGCTGTAGCCTATACGGTCCCAGGAATTATTCTTACTGTCTGTTCCAGTGGTACGTACTGGCAGAGGTGGACAGTACCAAAGGACATTTACTCCAGTACTGTACTTAACTACACTTTTTGAGTATCTGTACTTTACTTGAGTATTATTTTTTTTCTGGAAACTTTTTACTTTAACTTCACTTCAGTACATTTGAAAGACAAATATTGTACTTTTTACTCAACTACAATTCTGTCATGGTCCTTGGGTAGAATAAAGCAATAAGCCCCGCAAAGCCGTGTTTTATAAATAAAATATTTAAATAAAATAAATATTGAAAGGAATTATTTATTTTTTTGTGTGTATTTTTTGTGTATTTTTATTATTTCTTCACTGTAAAACACGGCTTTTACAAGGGGCTTATTGCTTTTATAAAACGGTTACTCCATAAAAATATTCATTTTAATATTTATTTTATTCATAAAATAAACACCAGCAACAAAAAATATGTAAGGGATAATGCAGAGCGAGGCGGCTGTTATAGCGAACCCCGACAGGCTGATCAGGACTTGAATCAGCCTGAAAGGGTTGTAGTCGCTATAACAACCGCCTCGCTCTACATTATCCCGCTTATTACATGGCTACCTACCAAATAAATCAATAATTTGACACAAAATATTGAATTAAAAAGGAGTTTATTATCATGTTATTACATGGCTTGGTTGAATTCTAATGTAGAATGCGGCCTGTTATTTCTTGATAACAGAACGCTGCTAAGTTTAACACACCGTTGCTATGGACGCAGGATTCTAACCGTAGAGACGGAACGGACAATTTTCTTTAGCGGAAGCAATACAATCGTTTTTAAATCAATAAACTCCTTTTTAAATCAATATTTTGTGTCAAATTATTGATTTATTTGGTAGGTTGCCATGTAATAAGCGGGATAATGTAGAGCGAGGCGGTTGTTATAGCAAATACAACCCCTTCAGGCTGATACAAGACCCCGACGCGAAACAACCGCCTCGCTCTACATTATCCCTTACATAGCACATGTATTCCTCCGCCAAGCAATGTAGTTCCAAAGAGGTTGCTAAGCAACACATGCAGCAACAAAGAATCGCAAACGCAGTTGCGCAGTAACACTAATGTAATGTAATCACAGGTGTGTGTTTGTCAGGGGGCCAATGTTTCGGAAAACACTGAAGCTTCCCCGGGCGCCGCCATTGATTAGCGGACCATCACCTGCTGTTAGCATTCCATTGACTCCCATTCATTTTGGCGTCACTTTGACAGCGAATAACTACATCTGAGGCATTTAAAGACTTTTGTCCATTATTTATTTCTAAAGAAACACCAAAATGTATAAAAGGCTCCATTACCTTGTATCTTACATTATGGCCCCGTAGAAGCAGTTTTTGTAAAAAACTGTCTCTGCAAGATTCGGAGGGGAATGATTCAGATTTCTCCTGGCACAGCTACTAGAAGACAGACACATCTACGTCATCAAGCTCAGTTTGAGTCTGCGCAGTACGCTCGACCATCAGGAAGTGAGTGCTTCTAATTGACTTCACTTTTCTCCGTTGAATCCAATGGGGTCGCTGTGTCCATTTCTTTTACTGTCTATGGTGTTTGTTGAGTAACGGCTTCTAACGCGGCTCAACCAATCAGAATCAAGGACCGGAACTATCCGTTTTATAAAGTAGTAACGTCAGTCAGGGGATGATTTCGGTTGGAAATGAAAGTCGGTTTGACGTCAGAACCCGACGTCGGTTTAACGTAATAAACATTTTCAACGTTGGGTTTGGTCTTCTAAATGCGAATTTTGTCATTGTTTTGGAGCACGCTAACGTTAGCTTATAGATGACAGTAAGGCTAACATATTCATACTGAAAGCCCAAAAACATTTAAATAGGGCACTATTTGACGAAACAGCCATTTGGGTGTCCGAAACCATTGTGGACGTTATTGAGTGACTTATTCAATCTCACATTCAATCCCACGACTGGAACTGTGCTCTAGAAATACATCTGATATTGATATGAGGGTTTGCAGGCATAGATTCAGAGGCATAAGGTACTGTAAGTATTACACACAACAATGCAACAATAATAAAACAATGCATTGACATTTACTTTTGATACTTAAGTACTTTTAAAAACGAGTACTTCTGTACTTTTACTCAAGTAAAAATCGGTCTTTACAACTTTTACTTGTAACGGAGTAATATTTGACCAGTAGTATCTGTACTTTCACTCAAGTAAGGAAGTTGTGTACTTTGTCCACCTCTGTGTACTGAACTGGGGGGAAAAGGCATTTCAATTTGCTGCTCCTTCCAATATTATGAAGTTGAAACTTAGTGAGCTGGTTTCATTGGACAGTTTTAAACGATTTGGAGGATGAAACATTGGGCATAGATGTTTTAACTAGTTATGTATTGATATTGAAATTTGATTGGATTTGCTTGTGTGTGAATATGCGCATGTATTGATGGATGTTAGGCTATCTGTTAAACTCAAACGAGCTGTGTCTGTCAGTCTTGGCCAGAACGCTCTTGTAAAAGAGATTCTTAATCTCAATGTGCTTCTTTTCCTGGTAAAATAGAGGTTATAATAATAACAATAATATGAAAAGTTTTTGTAAAAGGTATTATTTGCATAGTAACCCCCCACATATCCTGGAACAGAACCGGTTTGCAGGCACTGAGCAGAATAAAGGATTGCTAAAACAAATGCGTAACGCAAAGTGTACACACACTGATGATGAATCAGTAAACACACAGACGGAGTCGATCAGCTCCGGTAACAAAACACACTGTCAATCGCATGTGACGTCTGAACCTCTATGATGAGTTTCAGCATTTATACACGCAAACACAATCCCTATTATAATTCCTCTTAATGAAGTCAAGCTATTTAAAAAGTAGGCCAAACATGATTTGAGAGCTTAGTTTGTGTTTGAATGTACGAGGCGCTCCCACATGGACTTCATGGTTTGTCTTGGTCAATGCATTACCTAACATTCAATTAATCTAGCATAAAGACTATAGGTAGTTTTAAACATGACCAAAAGCATTATTTAACTATGCCCAGCATTTTGGTCATAACCTTGTAAATGAACGATTTCCCTCCTAATAAATGGTTTTTTGTTTTTTTAAGTGAAAAGACAATTAATCAACTGTCAATCAAAGCTAAACCACTCAACCACATTGATATATATATATATATATATATATATATATATATATATATATATATATATATAGTTGGGGGTAATGTATTGCAAGTAACTTGAGTTATGTAATCAGATTACTTTTTCCATGTAACTAGTGAAGTAATGCATTACTTTTTAAATTACAACAAACTAAATGAGATACTGTTTCAAATAAGCAATGCAAGCTACTGTTTTCCCATGGACTGACTTAAATGATTGAGAGTAAATGCCGAGACGTTGCACGTGAACATGAGGGTTTACTGTAAATGTGAGAATTTACTCCATCTCACTTGCACAAAACTGGGGAAAACGGTGTTCCTCAAAATCAATAAAAACCGTACAATTGAAACTCAGAATATTACATAATACGTATTACATAATACAAATATATGTATTCAACAATGTTTTTCAGCAAAGATTGAATTTGTTTTATTTCAATGAAATGATTGTACTACTTTATATTCCGATTGTTTTTTTTTTATATTTAGTATTTTTATGGGTGTTTATGGTTCTTAACTACATTAGTTTACATGAACTAACCAATGAACCTTATTGTAAAGTGTTAGCAACACATCTATGCATATCAACATTTGGTATCACAGTTGTGGTTTTTTTTGGATTTTAGTTTAGTTTATTGCAAAAAAACAAACACTCAAATTGAGGGGTTTGATTTATTTAGGCCGGTTCACAAAACAGCAGTTAATATTGTATTTGGTCTGACGATCATTTACTTTTTACAAAAAAAAAAAGAAGATATATAGCTTCTTTAAGCGTTGCACAGGTGTTTTGTACCTACTTTTTTTGGAAAGAGCCCATAACAAACCAGACTGCAGAGAAGAGACAAGAAAAACTGCACACAGGTGTCATTCCAGAAATAATTTATTTCACTTCCATTTTAATCTTTTTTGTTTTTCAACGATGTGGAAAGTACAACCAAAAAAAAAAGAAAAAAAAAGAAAAGAAAAGGACAAAAAACCTTTGAGAACAGGAACTGAGATGACCAAATAAAGCGAAGCAACGGTCCCTTCCCATTTCCTTTCCCCATGACTAACGTTTGTTCGGCTTCTCTGCCACCCCAGCAGCGACAGAAGAGGCCCAAACTTCATACCACCAAACTGGAGTGCATTACATTACAATGCTCTCAGATGCGTGTGTGTGTGTGTGTGTGTGTACTAAAGCATCAGTCTCAGTGTTACAGGCTTCATCTTCTCAGAGAGCCTTCTAGACCATCCACACCAGACCGGAAGCTGTCAAGAGTGTGTGTGTGTGTGTGTGTGTGTGTGTGTGTGTGTGTGTGTGTGTGTGTGTGTGTGTGTGTGTGTGTGTGTGTGTGTGTGTGTGTGTGTGTGTTTTTTCCACGCTCACACACATCCTGCCTTCCTTCCACCAGAAGCTTCGCTGGGGAAACACATGTTGAAAACCTAGAAATGAATCAACACTGTGAACCTGCCAGCTAGGTCATTTACGTGTCTCTCTGTAGTTCAGTGTTTGGACACTTGTGCCACTTTCCCTCCATTTCAACTGAAGACACCGAATCCATTCGGGATTCTCATGGGTTGTCTCTCAGATCATGTAACGCTCCTCTCAATTTATATGCTCATAACGTACAATCGGGGGACACACTCGTACACACAAACACACATTAGACGGCTTTCAAATAACGCCTTGACCTTGGACAAACATCCTAATTTCATGTTTGGCATTAATCTTTCTTATTCTGCATAATCCTATCATTTCCTCACACAAAATAAAACACCAAACAAACAGGAACCATCTACCTCATCTCATGGACAACGCAAATATTAAGGAAAAACAGAAAATACAAGTTTTTTTTTTCTTTTTTTTTTTTCTAATTCAAGGCACAATGTCTCTCCGTCTTGCCCTTAAACTCAGAGTACCACAGACTCAGCTGTCAATCACTCGCGAGAGGCTCCGCCTTCAACCCGTCGCCTCTCCGCTAGCTCCGCCCTCGTTTAGCTAACACTGTTTTCAGAGATGCGTCTGTTCGGGAGTGTTTTCACAGTCCCACACCAGTGAGTACAAACAAAACAAAAACAAATAATGACAGCAACGACAACAGAAAAAAAAAGAAAAGAAAAAAAAAGAAAAGAAAAAAAAAAATCTAAAATAAAACCCAAATAGTCACGTCCTGTTTTCTGTGTTATGTCAGAAATTTAAGTCATATCCATCAGCTCATTTTTGGCAAGCTTGTCTTAAATATGCACTAAGTACTGATAGATAGGATAAACATACACCGTTATGTGTGGTTTTAAGTAGATGCGTTCGTCATTTTTTTTTGTATCATTTTCTTCTCATAGACTTGTATGAATTCAAGGATTTTAGTCGATTTTCATTCGTCAGTTTAAAGGTTTACGTGAATGCAAGCAGGAACAGAGTTTGCCGTGGTGTCTTGCTTTAGACGTGGGCGAGATGAGTTTTACGAGACGCCGTTCACCAGGGCCACGGCCCCCCCGGCCGATGCCACGCCGTTACTGGGGGAGCGCTTGGAGGGAGTCAGCTCTTCCTTGCTCGCGCTAGTCCCGTTTTCCTGATGGAGAGACAACGAGATGCAGTTGAAGACTGTTCTGTGCATAATCCTCATGAAATTGTCCTTTTACGGACGTTTACATAACATTTCATAATGGTGGTACAGCTGCTCTACACACACACACTCTTGTACATCTATCTTTATGAGGACATTCATTGACACAATGCAATAGCCGCTTATCCTAACGTTACCCATCACAACTAAGTGCCTAACCCGAACCCTGACCCTAAACCTACCCTTAACCTCATTATAACCTTATCCCTAAAACCAAGTGTTGACCCTCAAACAGGCCTTTAAAGGGGTCTCAGAAGGTGAGGACCGGCCAAAATGTCCTCACTCCAATGGTCTAAAACTCAAACTGGTCCTCACAAAGATAGCTGTACGAGTACACACACACACAGGCATTTATGGAAATAGGCGCTTCAGAGTGAAGTGGTACTTTAAAATAAAGTTATTATATTTTTTCTTAAATACTACAACAGTAATTTTACATTTTTTAATTTTTTTTTTTTTTTTTTATTTACTTTTCTTTTATTATAGTTCTATTAATATTTAGAATAAACTTATTAAATATTTAGAATATAAATATATTTAGAATAAGCGTATAAAATTTTAGGTCAAATTTATTTTTATTTCTTTATTTACTTCAGTTTTTATTAGTGCCGTCAAATCAATTAATTGAGATTAACCACATCAAACAAAAACGTGTGTATATAAAAATATATAAATATGTATATATACACAAACTTATGTTAAATGTGATTAATCACTATTAAAATCTATAAATATTACAATAAATTATATATTAAAATCTCTAAAATATATAATATTACATTATCTATAATATTATCTATTAATATAACAATTAATAGATTTGATTTTCAGAAAAAAAAAAGTGCTTCAACTTAAACTTATTTCAGTTTATTGCCATCACAACATTTCTTATTTTCATATAGTTCATGTTTTTCAACTTATGTTTACATTTTACTTTATTTCAGCTTAATTAACAGTAATGTTTTTAAGATTTTTAGTTTTAGTTAACCCCGATAATAACCATAATAATTATCATCATTGCTAAATTGTGCAGCCCTACAAGATATACCTGGAACTTTTTTCTTTAGATAATGATAATAATGATGATGATATTAATAGCAACAATATGCTGAGGGGTGTGTTTAGTGTTGTAGTTTTGCCAGACCTTGGGATGGGACACGAGCTGCGTGGCCGCCTCCTTCCCTGGGAGATTCTGTCTGCTCTGGGAATCGGCACGAGAGATGAAGTCAGCAACAGAAACTATATCAGCAGAGAGAAATAGATGGGGGGGGGGGGAAACAGCAAGAGATCAAACAAGTGGAGCAAACCCATAACCTACAGCATGAAAACAGATCTTACATGTTGACCATGACTGTGAAATGAACATCAGCAAAATCCACAATCTACAATGTAAAGATGAACACAGTGATGTGGCGAGACCCAGGCAGGCGGGCAGGGATTAGGGCACAGAGCAAATTTTAATAAGGAATACGTTTGATTAAAACGTAAAATTATAGAGACAAACAAATGAATTGAATAAATATTAAAATTGTAATGGCAAATATGTTTCAAGATAACATAAAAAATAAATCTAAAGTAGCGCATGTAACAAATGAAAGTTTGTGAAGATCAGAGTGCAGAGAAAGAAAGGCCCCAAAGAAGATGCTAGCAGAGAAAAGCAGGGAGGGACTGGGGGAAGTAAATTTCTCTTGAAAGCATTTAATGACGCACTCAAGACAACATATCCTCTAGCAGGTCTGATTAGTTCAGGCTCATTTGGTGCTCTCGGAAACAACTTAATTGTGGTTTCAACACCTTTAAGAGAATAATCACAGATCTTGCAACATCTCAAGGAAACGTATTTTGCGTACGTATCGCGTAATCAACTCTAATGGAAAATACACCCACAGAAATCAATGACATGTTCAGGAAACATCATGTAACATACGAGGCATAAGAAGGATCTAGAATTCATAAAGAATATATATACACATACACACACATGCACACTCACCTAAAGGATTATTAGGAACACCTGTTCAATTTCTCATTAATGCAATTATCTAATCAACCAATCACATGGCAGTTGCTTCAATGCATTTAGGGGTGTGGTCCTGGTCAAGACAATCTCCTGAACTCCAAAATGAATGTCAGAATGGGAAAGAAAGGTGATTTAAGCAATTTTGAGCGTGGCATGGTTGTTGGTGCCAGACGGGCCGGTCTGAGTATTTCACAATCTGCTCAGTTACTGGGATTTTCATGCACAACCATTTCTAGGGTTTACAAAGAATGGTGTGAAAAGGGAAAAACATCCAGTATGCGGCAGTCCTGTGGGCGAAAATATCTTGTTGATGCTAGAGGTCAGAGGAGAATGGGCCGACTGATTCAAGCTGATAGAAGAGCAACTTTGACTGAAATAACCACTCGTTACAACCGAGGTATGCAGCAAAGCATTTGTGAAGCCACAACACGCACAACCTTGAGGCGGATGGGCTACAACAGCAGAAGACCCCACCGGGTACCACTCATCTCCACTACAAATAGGAAAAGAGGCTACAATTTGCACGAGCTCACCAAAATTGGACAGTTGAAGACTGGAAAAATGTTGCCTGGTCTGATGAGTCTCGATTTCTGTTGAGACATTCAGATGGTAGAGTCAGAATTTGGCGTTAACAGAATGAGAACATGGATCCATCATGCCTTGTTACCACTGTGCAGGCTGGTGGTGGTGGTGTAATGGTGTGGGGGATGTTTTCTTGGCACACTTTAGGCCCCTTAGTGCCAATTGGGCATCGTTTAAATGCCACGGCCTACCTCAGCATTGTTTCTGACCATGTCCATCCCTTTATGACCACCATGTACCCATCCTCTGATGGCTACTTCCAACAGGATAATGCACCATGTCACAAAGCTCGAATCATTTCAAATTGGTTTCTTGAACATGACAATGAGTTCACTGTACTAAAATGGCCCCCACAGTCACCAGATCTCAACCCAATAGAGCATCTTTGGGATGTGGTGGAACGGGAGCTTCGTGCCCTGGATGTGCATCCCACAAATCTCCATCAACTGCAAGATGCTATCCTATCAATATGGGCCAACATTTCTAAAGAATGCTTTCAGCACCTTGTTGAATCAATGCCACGTATAATTAAGGCAGTTCTGAAGGCGAAAGGGGGTCAAACACAGTATTAGTATGGTGTTCCTAATAATCCTTTAGGTGAGTGTATGCATGTATGCATATTTATCTGTCTATCTATCTATCTATATATATATAGTGACTCAATCCAGTGAACCAATGATTCAATGGTTTATTAACAGAGAGCCATTTACGTCATTCCTGAGTGACTCATTTAGACACTGACCACCACCTACTCGCAGTTTTCGTTTCTTATTTAGAGGATCATTTCATAAAAACAAAAAACAAAACAACTCTGATGCTCATCCAAAAATGAAAATTGTCATCCATGGCTGTTGAAGACTAAACGTTTATGTTAAATTCTATGTTGAATAAAAAAAAACTACTTTAATATATATTTGATGCTTTTCTCATTTAACACAATGAATGACTTTAAATGATCTTTTGGGGGTAATTTCTCAGCCAAATTTGTTGTGCGATTAATTAGCATGTGTGTTTAATTACATCGTGCAATTATTTAGATTGAAACGTTTATTTTTTTTTATTTGAATCTTTTATTAATAAAACTAAAGTTTGCACGAGTGCAAATGTGATATTGATTTTAACTTCTTCTGCTTCATCACACAGCGAGTTGTTGCTTTGCCTCATGTTCGACACCAGTCAACTTTATGAAATGTAAGATGATCTACGTCGGTCTGGGGCGGTCTGGTTGAAGGGCACGATTAATCGCAATTTACATGTAATCGCACTTAAATCGAGTTGGCTTTTTCATCGCGAATTTGAAAACACGCATCAAATATCTTTCCAAACATCAGAAGCATTTAATAACCTTGACTCCTTCCCACTCCCTCACCTGTGTCACCCGGCTGTCTGTCCCGGCTGGTGGATCCTCCCTCGGGACGGTTGCCACGGTTACGGCGCCGGCGGCTCCTGTTGCGGCGCTGGGGCCGGCCTTCCTCTTCTGGGAGAAATGAGAAGACCGAGAGCATGAGACGCAAGGGGGCCAATCTTCTGAGACAGTTCTGCGAAATTAAATCAAGCAAATTTCCCAAAGGCTTTCCTAATGTGGATTTCTTTTTTTTATATAACAGTTTTTTCGAGAGTGCAGAATTCAGAGAGTTTGCGCTTTAGAGTTTGACAGCCTTACTGATTATAAAGGGAGGCCCTTCTCTTGCCACTTGTTTATTACTAATTCACAATCTGAACACAAGTTTAGTTTATCATGCCAAGTACAACACAAAGTTTCTGGATTGACAACAGGGTTTAAATGCACGACTAAATGAGTAGGGAACTCCTGCAATACAACGACGAGAAAATAAATAAATGGGCCAACATTTTTAAAGTTCTAATTCAATAATAAAGCAGCAAATCATCATATGAGAATGATTTCTGAAGGATCATGTGACACTGAAGACTGGAGAGATTTTATAACTAAAATAGTTATATTACAATGTAATAATATTTCACAATATTACCGTTTTTAGTGTATTGTTTATCAAAAGTCAACTACATGAACTAAGAATGAAAAATACCACTAAAACATTTACTTATCTTACAGTTTCTTGATTGCTTAAACACTATAACCAGAACTAACATTTCTAAACAAAAGCACACCCATTTCCCTAAACTATAAACACTATTCCCCTGTTTTGATACATGAGTCAGATTTGTTGAACTGTCACTGCAAAACTCTACACACAAATCCCTTCGTTTCTCATTGCCTACACCATGCTGTCATTTAGAAAGCACTAGCATTCAATATTGTTCACTCAAGTCAGCACGGCTTCAGCTCAGTTAGACACAATTACCCAAGTGGAAACACTAAGAGTCAAAATTGATCACACACCAATGAGAACCTTCAATACAGGGGTTTTCAAAGTGTGGGGCGCACCTCTCCAGGGGGCGCCAGAGCATGCCAGGGGAGGCGCGGAGAGTGGTAAAAATTACAGCCTAATAATTAGTTTAAATTAATAAATTAAAAAAGTTAAATTGTTAATATTTTGAAAATAAGGCCACGTTTAGACTGCAGTCTTGATACCCAATTCTGATTTGTTACCTTTATCCGATTTTTTTGACCATCCGTTTACACGTTCTTTCAACTGTATCCGATTCATGCGTTTACACTTGCCATACTATCTGAAGCATCGCGCATGCTTGAAGGGTTAACTTCTCTAGCACAGCTGGACGAACGCGAAATATGCTTGATGCTAGCTCTGCGATATATGCAAAGTTCGCCAAACATCACCATGATTTTGAGGCGGAGGACGACGAAAAGTGCCATCATTGCAGCCTGTGCATATGCTTCAGTTATTGTGTGAGACAGATCTCAGGACTGGTGGGAGCATATTCTGCTTAAATATTGGCTTTAACAAGGAGCAGTGGGTCCGAAATTTTAGTATGAGCAAGCCAACCTTTGATAAGTTGTCAACATTTGTCCACATTCCTCTCCTACGACGTCCCTTTGCAGAAGCACGTCAGGGTTTCTCTCGTCATTAAACCGCGGAGACGTTGCATAATGCCTCAGAAAATCAGATCTGCCTGTTTACATGACAGTCGCATTGGCACATTTCTGATTTATATCTGATTTATATCTGATTTATTTCCACATATGAATGAGGCCTGAAACCGATCTCGAAACATCCGAATGCATGCGTTTTCCTGTTTACACGTTCATAGAACACATCCAATGTGTCACATATGAGCAAAAAAATCGGAATTGGGTCACATTTCACTGAGAGTGTAAACGAGGCCTAACTGCACTTTTCAGCACTTCATGTTAACACAAACAATGATAAAAGTGAGGAGTTAAGAGTCTGACATTGCTGTGTGTGTGTGTGTGTGTGTGTGTTTTCGCCATTGGGTAAGTTGTGTCAAAAGGGAGGCCCACTGTCTTAGACTTTGAAAACCCCTGCTTCAATAGATAGATAAAAGGGCCAGAGTCAGTTCATTGGGTTTTGGAACAATGGATCCAGAAAAACATTAAGAAAGAGGATGAGGACACTGGAGTGGAGGAGTAGGAGGAAGAGGTGAGGGAAAAGGAAGAGCACTAGGGAGTGGAGGAAGAGGTGAAGGAAGAGGATACTGGAGTGGAGGAGTAGGAGGAAGAGGTGAGGGAAGAGAAAGAGCAGTAGGGAGTGGAGGAGGAGGTGAAGGAAGAGGATGAGCAGTAGGGAGTGGAGGAAGAGGTGAAGGAAGAGGATGAGGACACTGGAGTGGAGGAGGAGGAGGAAGAGGTGAAGGAAGAGGAAGAGCAGTAGGGAGTGGAGGAAGAGGTGAAGGAAGAGGAAGAGCAGTAGGGAGTGGGGGAAGAGGTGAAGGAAGAGGATGAGGACACTGGAGTGGAGGAGGAGGAGGAAGAGGTGAAGGAAGAGGAAGAGCAGTAGGGAGTGGAGGAAGAGGTGAAGGAAGAGGAAGAGCAGTAGAGAGTGGAGGAAGAGGTGAAGGAAGAGGATGAGGACACTGGAGTGGAGGAGGAGGAGGAAGAGGTGAAGGAAGAGGAAGAGCAGTAGGGAGTGGAGGAAGAGGTGAAGGAAGAGGAAGAGCAGTAGGGAGTGGAGGAAGAGGTGAAGGAAGAGGATGAGGACACTGGAGTGGAGGAGGAGGAGGAAGAGGTGAAGGAAGAGGAAGAGCAGTAGGGAGTGGAGGAAGAGGTGAAGGAAGAGGATGAGGACACTGGAGTGGAGGAGGAGGAGGAGGAGGAAGAGGTGAAGGAAGAGGAAGAGCAGTAGGGAGTGGAGGAAGAGGTGAAGGAAGAGGAAGAGCAGTAGGGAGTGGGGGAAGAGGTGAAGGAAGAGGATGAGGACACTGGAGTGGAGGAGGAGGAGGAAGAGGTGAAGGAAGAGGAAGAGCAGTAGAGAGTGGAGGAAGGGGTGAAGGAAGAGGATGAGGACACTGGAGTGGAGGAGGAGGAGGAAGAAGAGGTGAAGGAAGAGGAAGAGCAGTAGGGAGTGGAGGAAGAGGTGAAGGAAGAGGATGAGGACACTGGAGTGGAGGAGGAGGAAGAAGAGGTGAAGGAAGAGGAAGAGCAGTAGGGAGTGGAGGAAGAGGTGAAGGAAGAGGATGAGGACACTGGAGTGGAGGAGGAGGAGGAAGAGGTGAAGGAAGAGGAAGAGCAGTAGAGAGTGGAGGAAGAGGTGAAGGAAGAGGATGAGGACACTGGAGTGGAGGAGGAGGAGGAAGAGGTGAAGGAAGAGGAAGAGCAGTAGGGAGTGGAGGAAGAGGTGAAGGAAGAGGAAGAGCAGTAGGGAGTGGAGGAAGAGGTGAAGGAAGAGGAAGAGCAGTAGGGAGTGGAGGAAGAGGTGAAGGAAGAGGAAGAGAAGTAGGGAGTGGAGGAGGTGAAGGAAGAGGATGAAGAGTAGAGAGTGGAGGAAGAGGTGAAGGAAGAGGAAGAGCAGTAGAGAGTGGAGGAAGAGGTGAAGGAAGAGGATGAAGAGTAGAGAGTGGAGGAAGAGGTGAGGGAAGAGGATGAGCAGTAGGGAGTGGAGGAAGAGGATGAGCAGTAGAGAGTGGAGGAAGAGGTGAGGGAAGAGGATGAGCAGTAGGGAGTGGAGGAAGAGGTGAGGGAAGAGGAAGAGCAGTAGAGAGTGGAGGAAGAGGTGAAGGAAGAGGATGAAGAGTAGAGAGTGGAGGAAGAGGTGAGGGAAGAGGATGAGCAGTAGGGAGTGGAGGAAGAGGTGAAGGAAGAGGATGAGGAAGGTGAAGGGGAAGGGCAAGGCCAAAGAGACAAGCAGTGCCACTCTAGTTGCCCATGTCTTTGTCCATGCTATGACTATAAGAGTCTGGGCAACGAGTTCAGACAAACTTGAGTCGCTTCACCGTCGCCTCGATCATAAGAACCTTCATGGAGAAAAACAGGTACAGTAGATGTTCATCATGTGAAAGGTCTGTGAGGGGGGGAACCACAAGAAACATAACTTACCAGTTTTGGAAATGTTGTTTTGAATTTATTGCACCAGTGTGTAAGACTATGTTGCAGTGTGTGTGTTTGTGAGGGCTTGTGTGTGACGTCTGAGGGCACAGTTTTTTTTTTTTGCAGCAAGAGTGAACGGTTATGAGTGTAGAGCTTTATTTTGACCTGAAAATAGGAGGATATTTGGGGAATTAGGTGAGACGTTATGGATTTGCGCTTACTTCAACATTTACATTATTATAATCAGAAAAGAGATCTACCAGAGAAGTTGAATCAGTTGGATTTTGATTGCTTGGTTTAACGCATTTAAAGCCTGATAAACAACATCTATAACTGCATAGGCAAAGAGGAAGTAGGTCAGTTGACCACATTAGCTACACATCACCTCACCACAGGCTTCAAAAAAAACAACTCTAAAATAAAAACACAGATGAGAAGAAAACTAGCGAGGTGATGGTGAATAACCACAAGAGAACAAATAAAGTGAGAAAACACTGTTTTGCTGCTGCAAATCACTCACTTTAGGAGTGTGGCGACGTGCCACGAGATACACAGAGATTTAAACGTGCACGATATCAGCATGACTGAGTTGAGTTTGGCAAAACCTCTCACAATGCTGCCATTATATTGTTCTGTCTTTTACTGCATATGATAAATCATACTCAGAAAGTGGAACCGAAGTGGCATTCATTACAAGATGATCAGTGTATCATGTAGAACGGACGTGGCACGTTCAATGGACGAGAATCCATGAAACCGCAACATTAGAACCGTATCGTCTCGTGAGCTAAGTGTATCGTCACACCATAACTGACATCATTAGACTAAAGATGGGAAAGGGGAAACCAATACTGCTATGCAAACACAGGGGCAGATTATGTGAGCTCAAATGTTCTTCTTACGGCGAGACACGGCAGGCAAAAACATAGATTTTTCATGCAGTGGTCAGTTTTGAGATTTTGAGCTAGTTTACTCCTTCAATATGTGTTCTTTCAAGCTGCTATAAAGAAAACATTGAAAATATACATTAAGATGTTTATTTTATTACATTTTGTTTACTCGCGGCAGGAAGTTTCTCCCAAATTTACCAAGAAGTTAGCATTCCAGCACGACACGCCGAGATCCGTCTGTTCACTGAAGTCAGTCATGACCGGTATCGTTGTAAAGCTCTGTAAAGCTTAGCAGTATTCGGAAGATATTTTCAGAGGGATTTGTTAATAAATCATTCCTGGCCTGAATTATGTGACATTTTAATAAAAAAAATATGGCGAAAATCGATTTAAGGCTATGGACCGTATATTTTGATTTCCTAGGCAATGAAAGAATATCCTGAAATCCCTCTGAATTTTTTTTTCATCTTGTGTGTAAACAAAATGAAAAAAGAATTTTGCACCTGACTTTATCATATGTTCAGATCTATCTACCGAAAATATATGGAAAATCGTGCATATTTAATGAGATAATGCCTAATTTGCATAATTAAACATACAAATTTCTAAAACTTGTAATACATTTTTTTTATATACTTGTGTAAGTAATCAACTGAGGAAGTTTCATGGTGAGATCTATTATTTAAAAATTTTACCCTATTCACCTGTAGTGTCTCGCCTTAACTCAACCTGTGCGCATCAAAATAACCTGGAATTGTGTCATACCCAGTCCGTTCTCACTGGTGGCTGCCTGATTGTCTGATTCGTTAGCGGCTGCATCCATAAGGCTGGGTTCCTGGTCATTGCGGCGGCGGCGTGAGCGTCTCCTGCGGTCGATGCCGCCCATGCTCTCACTGGCGTCGGTATCGCCGCCCAGTTCGCCGTCTCCCTCCAGCAGAGAGAACGGGTTGCTGTCTGGATCTCGGAGCACTGGAAACACACAGAAGATCAGCAGGGCACAAAATAACAAATGATAGGCAGGAGTTTGCATGAGGGGCTTTCGCACCGGAGGAACGTTTTCATAGTTCCTACAATTACTGGCAGTAGTCGTCGCTTATTGGCGTGTTTGCACCGCAGGAACCGGGAACGATTTTAGTTATAGGAACACCTTTTTGAGGGGGGACTAAATTAGCTCCTACTTCAGAGTAGTGTCTAATCCAGCACATGTTGTCAGTGTGATGTAAGTGCATGTTGGAAAAACACTGGTTTTCACTGTTATACGGTAGGGGGCGCTATTACGCATCTTCTGAAATAGTACAGAATCTCCACATCAAAACAGAAGGAGGAGAAACACATGATAGAAGCACTGCTTATGCACATGTAAAATAACAATCCACAACATTAAACAGCATACAAATCAAAACTGCCTAATGTTACTGAATGAAATGTCGTGTCAGGACGAGCTCTAGGGCTGTGAAGCTTTAGGGGTGTTGATGGACTCGATCTACTCTGTGTTTTGATCATCGTTCTGAATCCCATCTGAATGTAGACGGACAAAAAAAGCGATTTTCTAAGGTTTTTTTGTTCAAAATGTTGCTTTATGAAACTTACCAACATTCAAGTGTTGATAAAAATGAATGCATAGAACTAGAATAAAATGCCTTTGTGTTGTTTAAAAGCAGAGGGTCTGTTCTTTCCTTTGATATATTGCATGTTCACATATTTATACAACAGAAAATTCTGGGGGGCCAAAAAAGTGGTCAAAAATACTGGCAGGGAAAGAGTTAAATATTGTGAATACTTATTTTTATTATATATTATCTAAGACTGCCACTAACGACTATTTTTGTATCGATTAATCTAAACGATTAAGTTTTCCGCCAAAAATCAACAATTTTACTTGAGAACAATATCAATTGTATTGATTTCTCTAGAAACTATAGTTCCCACAACTTTTGCTAATTTAATTTTCATGATACTTTCAGTTGTTTTACTAGATGACAACTTATTATTATTACTAATAGAAAGAGAGATTTCACTCACGAGTCACAACTGAGCAACTCAAAAAAAGAATATGCGCTATAAAAGGCTCCAAGACTTTATTTAATTCTGCATTAATTGCAAGCGTGATGTACCAGAGCTGATGGTGTTCGTGTTTCGGGGCCCCGGTCCTCCTCGGCCCCTGCCAGCGCTGGAGCCACGGCCTCGACCTCCACGCTTGGAGCCCCGATCATCGGATCCGACCCCCTTGGGCCTGAGCTCCCGCTCCCCCATCTCTTCGGTCTCTGACGCATTCGACAGCTCAGAGTTTGTTCCTGCGAGGATGAATAAAGAAATATAAGTGTTGAGCAGCTGGCTGCCACAGAGAGATTTTGAACAGATTCAAATTAAACGTTACACGCATTTAGCTGATAAACACCCAGCTATTACATTTGCTTCTGACAACTGTGTGAAAAGCAGGTTGTTGTATTTGAAGCCATTCAGGGTCAAAGGGTCACGGTTATCGATGGATTTATTTTTTTTGTAGCGCTTTTCACAATAATATTGTAGGATAGATACTAAGTTGGCATTTGATTTTGAGTATTCATTAATTACAATATACATTATATTAATAGTAGGGGTGGGAATCTTTAGGCGCCTCACGATCCGATTCCAAAATGATTCTTGATCTCCATTTATTTTTATTTTTTTTATTAGTTTACTGACCTGAACATTTTTTTATCTTTTTTTTATTATGTAATTATAAATTATAATAATTTAAATCAAACAATTGTATGTTAAGGAATCGCGTGCACAAGCGATCTTCACAAAGCAGACGTCAGCTTTTGAAATGAAATTCTCTGTGTACGACTGTAGAAAATAACGTTTTTCATAGGACATTAATGAAGCAACAAATTTTGCTGTGAAAAATTATTATAAGTGGTTTGATTTGTTTAAAAAACCCTATAAATAGTGCAAGTCAAAAGTCCTCATTTAAAGCCCATTGGCATGAAGTAAAAGGCCACCTGAAGTAATATCCGAGAGAACGCTTGTTCAAAATAACCTCTTCATAACATAAAAAATAAATTAAATAAATAACATTAGATCAACTTGCCACAGAATCTACACTGTGTTGTTGCTAGCGATCGTGTCAAGAATCAGACAAACGTCCAGGAGAAGGGTGAAAGGCAGGTGTGGAGGGTTTTTGTGCCATCTAGTGGTTTAGAGGAAATTAAAAGCAAATATGCCTTTTACACAGGAGTGCCTTAACCCTGTTGTACATCTTATTATACATGGTACAGATATGATTGACATGTTTCCGCTTGTAGTCGTGTTGTAAGGATAGTGTTTCCGGGTAAAAGCCTCCACTTGTTTCAAGTGAGAACGACAGTCGTTTTTGAGCACCATTTAATCATGTTAGACATTTAGGGTAAACTTTTATAAACTGCTGATGTATATACACTACAGTCCCGGACACCAATATTATTAATGATTCATTAAAGATGAATCACTGTCTGGACATCTGGGATTTCAGTATGGAGATTAAGGTTAAGATCATGATTCTTCTGTAGTTTTAAAGCGAGTGTGTATTAGTACAGAGCGTTTAGACCCGGAAACAGTGACGCTTGACGTCGGACTTAAGGATCGGATAGACTGTTCAAGACAGAGGAGCATCATGGGAGTTGTAGTCTCACCATAGCCAGAGTACGCATTGTTAGGTTTGCGTCCACGTCCTCTTCCTCCGTAGGTGCGTGTGGTTTGCACAGAGTTAGTGCTCTCGTCCGTGAGGTATCCCCGCTCACGCTCACCGGCGACCCCTGACCCCGAGCGGCTGGGGGCTGCGCGATATCCCACCCCAATCTGGCGGAGCTGCTCATCGATCTGTAGACGCTCCAGACGCAACTGCTCCACCTCCTGTCAGTCACAGAGAAACAGAGGCGTTCATCTACATATGCAGAGCTAGAGAACACACACACAAATCTGACTGGGCGTCATTGTTTAATAGCAAAAGGGGAAAAATTATACAAGCTATTAATATGCTGACAATATATGATAATATAATAAAATATGCAATATAAGACAATATAATATATTGCCATTTATAATATAACAAAAATACCACATCATGTAATTAGATCAATTAATCACTTGACAGCCCTAATTATAATATTTATAATATATATATATATATATATATATATATATATATATATATATATATATATATATATATATATATATATATATATATATATATATATATATATATATATATATATATATATATATTATACTGGTTTTCATTTTTTTTAAAGCAAATGGGGGAAAATATTAAATATGCTATTTATATTGCTGGCAATATAATATATGATAATATAATCCAGAGGCTGATGAAATGATTGCCGGTTCTTCGTGTGATCCGGCTAGCAGGATTTTCTGCACAGACAGCATTTATCGCAGTGGGTTTCACTAGATGCAACATGTCTGTAAACGTGTGCGGGTGTCAAATCAGAATGTGACAGCTGGCGGTTTGAAACAGCAGCTGAGCGCTGGTAGAGCTGGGACGGGACGGAGAGGGGAAATGTCTATTTTGAGAGGAGTAGATGGCATGTAATCCACACTTTGCCCCCTCCCCAACCATATCTACCCCAGTGGGGGTATTTTTAGCGTCAGTTCGTGTTTAAGGGTGACCAACAGCTTTCCATGGAAGGGGAGATCAGCTGACCAGTCAAGATACAAAGTTTATTTAAAACATCTTTAGTGGTACAATGAATCTGTGCAATTTTGTGTTGCAAATAATGAATCGATATAAACAATAACAGAACAAACGCATGGGAGTTCCAGACAGCCTTAAGCAACTGCAATCAGTTCAGAAGCTGAACACCCTTAAGGTGAAATGCATGCGCGAAAAAGGACAAACCTCAGTTTTTATGACTGGTGACTAACCTGAAGGTAGGCCACGTGGTATTCGAGCAAAGCCTGGGCGTTACTGATGTTCTCTTTGGTTCCAACAAAGATAAAGGGAACCATTCCCTGAAAAACAAAAGAAGTGTTTATGGAATCTGATCCTTTCAAAAGCAGTTGTGGTGTTAGTAAAATCAGAAGCAATTTCAGATGTTTAAGGTTAAAAAACAATGTCACAATGTGTGTCCCCTTTCATGAAAATAAACAGCTTGTTACTAATAATGTGTTGTTTTCCTCACTGAGGTTTTATTTAGCTGTATTTGTTGTATCAGGTGGGCGGCTCATTCACCTCTTGGCTGCTGACAGTGTTGTCTCTGCCAGCCCCCTGCCTGCCTACCTCCTCCCTGGGCAGCTTTTTATCATTGTCCCCTTCGATCCGGACCCGAACCACACCTGATTTGTCTACTATTTCCTGGATAATTTTGCCGTTTTTGCCAATAACCTTGCCTGTTGTAAAAGAGAATCATTGGGTTAGAACATTTTCAGAATTTGTGTCGGTCCACAAATGAAATGTGTCTGAGAAGCCGAAAACCAACTCACCTACGAGATTCCTGGGAACCGGGAAGGAATCCTCTTTAAACTCCAGAAAAGTTCTGGCCTGCTTTACTGCCTCTGGGGTCTTGAGTCAGAAAGAGAAAACCCGTCAAAAACACTTACATGCATCTTTATAAATCCGCACAAGATGAACTAGGGGTTTAAACGGTACACAAAAGTGAAGGTTTTTGATGCAAAATATGCTAGCAAACTACTTCAGAATAAGGTTAGAATTATTGCGCTCCCATTCTAATCCGCTCCGTCTATTTGACGCTCATCCGTAGACGCTGCCACTCGTGCACTGAAGTCTGCAAAGTTAAACGTAGACTTGTTTGCTGTCAGGATAATCCCTTACGCGAAATGTACAACGTAAGGTGTAAGTTGTGCTCTGAGGACGACGCATCGCATTAAACAACATGCATCTGACTCTAGTTCAAGCCATGTAGGTTTAATGTTTCAAGCGCTTAATATAAAACACGTCACATTTAAGAATAAAAAATAAAATAAGAAAAGATATAAACTTCAGGATTCCGCAATTAAAGAGAAAGACGAGAGGAGTGAGATTTAATTATGGGAAACGGGTGAGGTGAATCTTACAAAAAATTAAGCTGCATGGTCATTGCCAAACAGCACATTAGAAAAATGTATAATAGTGCCCTGGCCAGAGACAAATTCAGATGTGGTGACTCATCTCGACTTTGTTGCTTTGCTCAATAAAGTCTTATTTTAACTTCCTCCTGAGCTTCATTTGCAAGAAAGGGAAGACTTTTTTCCAAGACAACATCGACTAGTCGCTGATCATGGCCTATAGAGGGCGCAACAGGATAATAAATCTTTGAAGTCCACTTTTAGGGGCCGTTCACATATCACGTTTAAAAACATTCTCCTCCTTTCCACAAGCACTTGCGCCCCCGTGGCGTCTGTCGTTGCTATGCAACCATGAACTGCGCTCTCCATGATGACGAGGAAGCATCAGCAAAGGATTAATTGATTTCTAGCCCTTGCATTAGCTTTACTACTAGATATATTTATGGAGATGAGAAATAAAAAGCCGCCCCGTACAGCTATGATCAGCTGTTCGGCCGAGCTTTCGATGTTACGGAAAGGTCAAAGCTGATCGGTTGGTTTGTCACATGACCTGCGGTGCGCTTGCGGCAGAGGCGTGCCTGGAAAAAGAGGGTGCCGCACCGCATGGCTTCCATTATGAAATAACGATCTTGAGCGTGCAAAAGACGCGATGCGTGAACGGCCCCTCACGCTCCGTTTCCAACAGTCAAAATGAGAAATGCATTCTCCGAGAGCGCTTCACAAGATGGGTTTCATTATACCATCTGGATACTAAAAACTTGATCAGGTGAATGAGTGTTTTAAAAAGTTACAACATACGTGCAGTAGCTTGCACATCATGTGCAGATCGCGCGCACACAGAAACATTCAGTAGCGTCGAAATGTATTGTCAACTCTGTTCTGTGATTCATCAATAAAATAGCTTAGAAACTGAATAGTTCTAGCATATATTTCTTAGTAACTAAAACCCACAGCTTCACTATTAGTAGAGAGAAGCTGCCAGGTAGAATTAATTTACACGCAATCGCTCTCTCACTAATGCATTCATATAAATGTAATCTCAACTCTGCTACTGTATCTGTATCTGATTTAGAGCGAGCGGAAATCTGTGAGAAACATAACGACCCAAAGACGCAAGAACTAAAGAAGCCGTCATGTAGGAGCGCTGTGTCAATGCCATAGCTGTGCACAAGAAAACCCGCGTTCGAGTCTCAGCTCGAGGTCCAGGCTTATTTGTTCATTAATGATGTCATCAGACTCTACATTAAATCACAAATGTCGTTCAACTAACGTGCAGGGGTCAAAACAACACTGTATTCGTTTAGTACACATGCATACCGAACAGAAATACTTTTTTGGTACGAATGCATGTATAGTTACACCCCTAAAAAAAGCTCTAAAAAACAAACAAAAAAAAAGGTATGAAGACCTCTCCGTAGATCCTGAATGTGCAGCTCTCTTCTTCCAGCTCAATGGCTGTGACGCCGGGAACTTTGCGGGCCTGCTGGATGTTGGCGCCGTGAGAGCCGATGGCCAAACCCATCAGATCCTCTCGCACCCGCACTTCCTCTTGATACGCAGACGCCAGCTGTTTACTCGTCTGCGGCACACACAAGAACACACACATGTTGAGCTGGATGTCTGTTTAATTAATCCACATGGGGATTCTAGCATGACCAGGATCACTTTTACAGGAACATGCATTTAATGACCAAAAAGAAAAACTGCACTAACAATCAACAGGGGAATAAAGTTTGAACTGCAGAGGAATTCTTTCCACAAATTGTGTCGCTTCAGGGGGCAAAAAATCTGCTCTACCCGAATAAAAAAAAAGCACAAGCAGCTCTTCAGTGTTTGTTTACTTAATGAATTGGTATTTGTGGTAAAACATTGTTGTACAAGAACTAAATCAAGTTAACTATTGCTCAACTTGCATGGGTTTATGCCTATACTGATATCCACAGACCAAGCTGCCAAAAATAATAGCAATACATGATACAATTTAATGACAGCAAGAGATGTATACAAATATTTTCTACAATATTTACTCAATTGAATGAAACCTATTTGACAAATTCCATTATCAAGCCTGCATTTGACACAAGGGGGAGCTACTATTTCTGTTAATCGCTCAAGTTGATATTATTAACAATCAATGTAATAATCTCAACCAGCTATTATATCTTCTTCATGTTCATTGTGTTGTTCAGGACAGGCTAACCTATTTAAATGCAAAACGAGTAACAAATGGTAGTAAAAAAAGCAGCACATATTTGCTAACCTCTAAGTGTTTGGTGGCCTCCTCATTACGGGACATGAGCATGAGTTTGGTGCGAATACTCCGGAAGTGCATGTCACTCAGTAGAGATGCTCGTTTCACCGTGGACTCGTTTGTGGACTGTGGAGAAACAGACAAACACCTTCAGACACGACAGAGCACATTTCAGTCTCATGAAACGAGAATACATGAGCATTAAACACCGACCAGGACAATTAGTTGGTGTGTAGAGGTGTTGTAGAAGATGCAGTTGGCTCCGATTGCTTTCCTGAAGTCTTTGTGGATGTTCTCAGTTAAACAGCTGCAACATTCAAAATAAATAAATGAACAATTCTTCCAAAATTCCAAACTACAAAATCAATAAAGCAGTGGTTCTGCTGGTGTGTCTTGATATAGTTAATATAACCTGGGTCATATTTTAGTTCTCTTTTTCATGGCTTTTAAGCATGGTCGCACCATCTGTTCACATTGGCTTAATTTGGGTAGCCTGAGCTAAATTGACAGACAAATTTAAACCATAATACTGCTTAGAGGAAGCAAGATAGATGTGGAGAGAACAGAAAATGTGCAGATATACACTACTACTCAAAAGGTTTGAGGTCGTAAGTCTCTTCTGTTCACTAAGGCAGCGTTTGATGATAAATACAGTAAAACTGTTCAATAGTACAATTTAAAATATCCCTGTGATCAAAGCTGAATTTTCAGCATCATTACTCCAGTCTTCAGTGTCACATGATCCTCCAGAAATCATTCTCATATGATGATTTGCTGCTCAAGAAACAATTCCGATTATCATCAATGTTGAAATGATTCATATTCTTCATATTAATATTTTTATGGAAATAGCCAGATATTTTTCAGGGCTCTTTGATGAATGGAAAGTTCAAAAGAATCTAATTTATTTGAAACAGAAATCTTACACAAATGTTAATAATAGATGGTCATACACAATTATATAAATGATAATTTGAATGCATCCTTGCTGAATAAAAGTATTACTTTCTTTTCTTTTTTGGACTGTAGTGTAATATAAATATTTCAAAAGTTATAAAAAAGACCATTTATTTTTCCACCCTAACTATGCATGATTGTATAATTAGTTGCATTTAGCATATTCCCCCTGCAGTAGGAAGAGTTGGGAATCGAATATCACAGAACGTTTTGTAAAAAAGCACACTTTTTTCTTTTTTTTTTACCATATTGGAATCGAAACTGGGAATCGATAAGCAGAATCCAAATCGCTACAATATGAACGTTACCCAACCTTAGCTGTGTGCCACCCCATCAGAATAGACCTGCGACCCCACAGAACCACTGCAATAATGAGTTGTAAACATTAAAAAGTGGACCATCAGAACACGTGACTCACATTTCTCTGAGATCCTCGGGTACAGCAATAGGGATTTTGTAGAAGGAGTTTTCAGAGGAGGGGCTGTTGGGATTGACTGGCCGGATTCTTTCCGATGTGACGATTTCGTTGTATGTGGCGTCGCAGGCTGCATACTCGATCACATAGAACTGAATCGGGATGAAATAATAAAAACAGATATCACAATGCCCACCACACACACACACACGATAATGTCTGCATGCTAACCTTTGCTTGTTACTCATTTAGGGTAGTTAAATTGTATTATTCTACCAATTGTTGCTCTGTGGACTAATTTTGATTGGTTTAAACACGGCATTCTAGAACCAAATATTTTTGTATAAATACTGTTAGGATGCATATTTGTCCATTTAATAACATCATTTTAACTCAAAAACAGTTTTAAACGCCCTCTTATTTACTCATTTGGCAATTATCCATGCAATAAGCGAGATAAAGGTAGTCATCTTTATTTTTCAGTAATGACCAGCTGACTGTTTATCACACAAGTCACAATGGCCTCTTTCACAGCCTCGCCACTTTAAAGACACAGCAAACAGACTGAAGCTGCTCAAAGACGGGTTTGTTGTGCTAGACCACTAGCTCAAACTGACAGTAATAAGTCACTCTGATGAGACACGTTAGCAAGTCAAGTCACCTTCATTTATATAGCGCTTTTAACAATATAGATTGTTTCAAAGCAGCTTTACAGTGATAATAGGAAATTACAGTAACAGAGATTGTATTGGTTCTAGAATAAAGTTATTGTCCAGCTACATTTTATTGCGCAACTTAATATTGCACGTTTGAATATATATGAGCGCAGGCGTGTAGTCCTTCTTTACAAACCAACCTCAACAAACTAAAACTCAAACTACTTATCTACGATTATCTAGAAAATCGATTTGAAGATAATCGGGGAACAGTCCTTCCTGCCCAAAAACAAACCCTATAATAAGCAGCCACATTTCATATCAGCGTAACACTCGATGACCTAGAACGCAGTCAAAAGTCAAGTCTAAATTCGTCCTATTATTCGACTGCCCCAGTATCAAGAGTAAAGTGTGCAGGAGGGAGAAGACAGGGTCCCAGTGCTTCACTATGAGAAAGTCACCCATGTGCTGCCTTAACCTAATTAGCCAAAATGTGTGTCCAGAGGCAGGTTTGAACAGGAACATGTGACAATAAACAGCGGCAGACACAAGCTCTGAGGAGTTTAAGCAGTGTTAGTAGAGTGTATTAGCATTAAAGAGGACTCATTATGATTTTTCAACTTTTTTTAGTGTGTAATGTTGCTTTTTGAGCATGAAAAAGGTCTGCAAAGTCCCTCCAGCGGGAGTTATTCTCTATATCAGTGCCACTGTTTCTGAACTCCCTGAAACGCCTCCACTGTAGTCTTGAGTTTTCTTTCAGTGACGAACGTCACAATATTCCTCATTTAAATAATTCCTGCCGAAGGCATACGCAGAATAAAGGGATGAGGCCTGGTTGAGTTTGTTAGTAGTGTGTTGAAACTCGCGATTATGGTAAGAGGCGGGACATTTCCCAAACACGCCCGAAGAGCTTGACCAATCACAACAACACACTGGTACAGCCGGCCAATCAGAGCACACTGTGCTTTTCAGAAGGAGGGGCTTCATAGAGACAGGCCCTAAACAGAGCGTCACTGACAGACTGGGAAGAGACGAGATGGAGAATGTGTGAAAAATAATGTGCATTTAAGAACGAAAACCTTTGTACTTTGTAAAAGGGCATAATAGGTAAATAATCTGTAATTGATCAACCCAGAACATTCCTTTAATCCGATGCCTTAAGTGGGATCCATACAGAAGATTCTAGATGTCTTTAAATGGACCTACATTTTGCGGCTGTTTATCTTGCTCATGCAAACTGAACACATATTCTAGAGCTTAAGGCGATCTGCTATTAGATCACCAGGGGCTTCAGTCTGACTCAATAAATGAGATCACTCTAGTGGTTGTGGGTAACTGGGTCAGTGCTGCAGATGTGCGTGTTAAAGGCCTAGTGGAGCAGCAAGTCCCAAAAAGGCCCGAAACACCCTTCATCAATATTCATACATTCACTTTGGACAGAACCCTTGAAATGCAGACCCAGTAACCCACATCTGATCAAACACATGCTCACCTGGGCCCGACTTACCTCTCCCTTCATCATCCTCACCCTCGCCATCCACCAGCCGCAGGGCTCCTGCTCGTTGGCTCTGGAGTAAACCTGCAGGAGAAAGACCAGCTCAGGTGAGTGTGTAAGGAAAGCACTGAAAAAAATGGACATTGTGAGCGTGTGTGAATAGACTGTGATAGAGAGGGGTAGAAAAGCCGATTTCTTAACGGAAGACACCAATACCTAGATTAGGATGCCCAATCTACATTATAATATAATTTAATGATAGCAATTAAAGGGGGGGTGAAATGCTATTTCATGCATGCAGAGTTTTTTACACTGTTAAAGAGTTGGATTCCCATGCTAAACATGGACAAAGTTTCAAAAATTAAGTTGTACGTTTGATGGAGTATTTCTGTGCCAAAAATACTCCTTCCGGTTTGTCACAAGTTTCGGAAAGTTTTTTTCGAGTATGGGCCTGTGTGACGTCAGATGGGGTGGAATTTCCTTATACGGGTCCTAAGGGCACTTCTCCCGGAAGGGCGCGCGCGCACCCATAGACCAGAGCGAGAGAGCGAAAGCAGTACGCCCAGCAAAGCGCTGTGCTCGCTGCAGTCACAGGACTTTGTTTGTTGCCTGCATTTCGACGATGATTGTTTTATAAACAAGGCCCAGTTCGACGCCGGATTTAGCAGTCCCAACGATAAAGGTTCACGGTCGTGCGTTGGAAGCGCAGGCGGTGAGTAAAACTGCTTCAAATGTCTGTGTGTTGTTAGCTATCGGCGCGTAAGCACCGCCCACACGGCACGCCTGCAGCCGCTCGTTTTTTTCCGGAAAGACTCGGTACAGCCTATCTTTCTTTTATAAATATAATAAAACTAAAGACTTTTTGGAGATATGAAGGATGCAATACTACTCTATAGGTACTCAAGATTAACATGAGATTGACTGAAACTGAGTGTTTCACCCTCCCTTTAAGATGTACATACATTTGAAGAAACACTTATTTTACACAATATTTACCAAATAACTTAGTGCTTGAAAACAAAAAATGCATTATTCATTGAGAATGTTGTTGGTAGATGTTGGATCTGTTATTCAGTCAATTTCAAAGTAATAATTTTCATTTTCTTATGACTAATAACAGAAATAGTAGATATTGAAATTTAATAAAAATGTAAATGCTACAAGGCATCACAAACACTAATTTCAGCCAACAAATATAAAATGGGTATTATCAAAGGGTCGATCATGTTTTGCAATTTAAAGAGGTCATGACATGGATCTTTATTATTCATTTTATTTTTATTATTTATTATTTTAACATTTTCCTTGAGGTTCACTTACAATGTTATTAAAGGTTTTTGCACACACACAAAAACAAACATATATGCAGAAAAACGATTACTTTCAACATTCATTCTGATCCTGTCGGCACGATCCGTTTTTAAGGGGCGGCTCCTTTAAGGCTTGTTAGTGAACGACCACGGTTATGATTGGCTGACGTCATTCCATAGGAAACAGTATAAACGCCAAAGTGGTTTGAAAATATTTTGTTAACATTAAAAGAGTATTTGCCCGTGTGACGATAGAGCTTGACTGAATAAATGCTTTGTTTATAATGAGGAGGACGTTATAAGCCATGAAACTTGCATGAAGTTTTAATGGTTCAAAGACCTCTTTCATGTCAAAAGCAAATTTGATTATGTCATGACCCCTTTAAGTTATACAGGTGTTGCAGTGAAAATATTTTGTATATAGTGATGAAAAGACCGGAGAGGTATAAATCAAACTGAACAACGTTAACACTCTTAAAGACAACATGAAATCCAAACTGGTAAATGTATTATTTAGCACACACACACCATCCTAAAGAAAAAAATTATTGATTATTATAGTCAAAATATCTTGTAGTCAAAATATAAAGTGTCATCACTGAAATTACTTTTCTGCTCACATAAAGGCTGCATGGGCATCCAATCAAATCCCATGGATAAAATCTCATTATAAATAAAGCCCCTTTACACATAATTGCCTGCGTTTCACTCCGAAGTACGTCATATTACTAAAGTTAAATGTGTTGTAAAGGCATTTCATGACGTCTTTAAAGAATGACCTGTGTTTAGGGCAAAGGAAAGTAAATGTAAGATGAGAGTCTGATACATGTTTTGTAAGCAGAGCATTTCAAAGGGCTATTTCTCCAGTGATGATTCATATGTGGGGGCTTTTTTTTCAGGGTGATGATTTGAGAAGTGCTCCTGGGGTTTCAGAAGAGAACGTATCCCTACCTCCACCTCATCTCCCTCACAAATGTCCTTGTGGTAATCGGTTGGGGGCGGCAACCTCACGTCACTGAACGGCAGCTGTCTCTCCGGTTGCCAACTTGTGGAAAGAAGCCACACACACACACACACACACACACAGAGGGAGCTGTCAGTCAGCTTTCTAACGACAGGTACAACTCGAGTTTCACTTCTTTGACACCCCACCTCCAAAAACCCTGCGCTCACGAACCCAACGCAGAGAGAAACAGCACAGTTTAATGTAATACATTGGCAGATGTCAGTGTCAATTTAGGATCACTCTAGTGGAGGAGTAAATGTGAGGAGGAGGGGTGTCGACACCAACATTTAAGGGTTTATTATGGCTCTAATGAAATTAGCAAAACATATGCTATGTAAAGTTCACAACTTTGAATAAGTCACTCTTAAATTAAAGCAAAAGTGTCATGAAAACTAGCAGTTTACTCAGTTAGCTTAATCTGTTTGACCATAACAGCTAAACTCAGGTTAGTCAGACACCATTACACACAAATCTCATAAAAGCACGTGATATTAGAGAGATGATAGCGCTCCTGGTCGTCCATGGGTCAGCAGAACCATCCCAAGAATGGCAGGGCTACCGTCCCACACTCCCCCCTGCCTGCATACCTCACCGGGCTATTTACGGATCTCAGTCCGCCCGAAACGGGGGAGTGAGAGGAGAAGAAAAAAGACAGATAAAGACGGGAGGAGTAGGGTGACATGGGGGGTGAAAGAGGGGGAGAGGAGAACTATAAAGAGCTGTCTGACAGATGCCCGAGAGAGGTAGCACAGGTGCTGAGAGCACATGGCTGAAGGAAAAGTGGAAGTGATCTATCAGTTAAGCGTTTAAGAAAACAAGCTGAGAGTGAGATGTGCCAAATCAGATAAGACCTTATCTCACATGCATTTAAATAGATTGATATCCTTGTTCGTTCATACTAGAATGAATTTAATCAATAAAATAATGGATACAACCATATAATTGTTTAAGATGCATTTTTAAATGCTTTTGAAAGGAGCCTCTTATGCTCAGCAAGGTTGCATTTATTGGATCAAAAATACAGTAAAACAGTAATATTGTGAAATATGATTACAATTTGAAATGTTTCTAAGTGTATTTTAAAATGTAAATCAAAGCTGATTTTCAGCATCATTACTCCAGTCTCAATCGCCCTTCAGAAATCATGATATGATGACATAACATTTCTTGTTATATCAATGTTGAAAACAGTTGTTCTGCTTAATAAAGTTAAAATGAACAGCACTTATTTAAAATCGAGATCTTTTATAACATTACAAATGTTTTTTTACTGTCACTTTTTGATCAATTTAACACATCCTTACTGAATAAAATTTTTTTTTTTTAATCGTAACGACCCCAAACTTTTGAACGGTAGTGTGCGTTTATATATTTTATATAAATATTTCAAGATAACCGTTAACAGGCCAGCCTGCAGTACCATTGCTAAGCCACTTTTAAAGACCCCAGAGATACACACACCGCATTTAAACAGGGTCAAGCTCTTCTCGGCTAACTTTATATTTGTGTTGGTTGTGTAGGTGGCAGAGAGTGAACACTCAACAAGCAAATCCTCGTCAAAGGCTTCGGGAAAGAGCATGGAAAAGCTCGGCCAACTTACTTGTTTTCAAAGACTATTGTGAGGGAGTCTTCGTGTACATCTTTGATGAAACCCTAAAAAAAAAAAAAACAAGTGAAAATATGATCAGCACAACTGTCCTCCATGGTACTAAGTTAGTACCTGTTGTTTAGGGAGTTACATTTGCTGACAAAACCTGCGGGAGACACAAACATGATGCAAAACCGTGTGCTATTACACATGAATGGATTAGATCACTTCAGAATGAAAATTGCTCACCCTCAAGATGTTTCAAACCTGTATGAATTTCTTCAGGATGTTTTGAAGAATGTCGGTAACCATTGACTTTCATAATATTTTTTTTCCTACTATGGAAGTCAATGGGGTCCAATCAACTGTCTGGTTTCTGACATTCTTCTAAATATCTTCCTTTGTGTTCAACAGAAGAAATAAATACAGGTTTGAAACAACTTGAGGGTGACAGAATTTTCATTTTGAAGTGAACTAATTCTTTAAGTTGATAAAGCCACAAACGTGGCCACAAGCACGTCACAGGTGTAGCATGTGAGAGCTTGTGAATGCGAGACGTAATAGGGGAGTTAGAGGGAGGCACCCAGAGTCCCCTCCTCAAAATCTGTTCCTCATCCATCACTCCTCCTACCTCCACAAATCTACCCGAGCTGCCATGAAACGATTTACTCCAGTCGCCACCCCCATCACAGCTTAGCTAACACACAGACAATGCCTAATATGGGACGGGGAGACAGTGTGTAACCTGCTTGGAAGAGACTGGCTGGTTTCAGAAAAACTAGCTCAAGTGCATATGCAGGCCTATTTAGAGTCACGAGACACATGAACGGATGAATCTGCACTCTCACGGCTGCCAAATCCACATCATCCAACTGAGAGAGACATACAGTGTTTCTTTCTGTATGTCAGTCTATAGGGCAAGGCGACACTGAACCACTGTGAAAAACTGTGAATCTAAAGTCATGTACAATAACCAGCTCTATTTATGAGCTATTAAATCCCTGCTTACAAGTCAGCAGAATCTGAAAAGCAACAGGGCAGGCTTTTAATATAGACTGTCCCGTGTTGAAGCCATTCCAACATACTAGATTGTGAAGTTGCATATCCCCATGTCTGCTGACCGCTTGAGAGGCACCGAGGCTTACGTTAGGGTGGTCGTTCTGGGAATGTGACACTACAGACTGCAAGGACCCAACCTGGCGGATGACTGATCTATGACGGAGACCTCCATTCATTCACACATGGGGGGAACCTCGTAGAAACCTTGAAGTTAAACTGCAAGTCTAGAAGAAATCACTTTCATATTTTATGAACAGGTCTTATAAAAAGACTGTTTACTTTGGGGAAAACAAAACCCTGCTTGACAACAAAACTGAAAATACATATTTCAAGACATGCAAAAGTTATAATCTGCACATATCAGTTGCATTGATCACTACTCTGAATATTAGGCCAGACTTTCCCCAAAAGGCATCTTATAAGGGCATCTTAAATCCCAGAACAGAAGAGAAAGTGGCGACTCTTGTTTTTTGTGATTACATGTTAAACAGTGCTAACAGCAAAAATGCAGAATATGTTTATAAACAAAACAGAGGCGGGACTAAATTGGCAAGAACTCATCTTTTACATAACAACATGACGGGTCACGGAAGGGAAAAGTAACGCCTGCTAAAGACTGTGATTTTGGCAATCCTATAAGATCAATACAGATCACACTGTACGACACGGATCTAATAATCTCGGATACGACATGCATGTAGACTGTATGATGATGACACCTGTTGAATGGTAGGCTACGACGCAAGTTAATATGGAAGAATAAAACGTCATCAGCATGAGCTAGTGGTGAACAAACAGAGCAAGATCAATCACACTATGGTAATTGTGTTTATATGTGCACTGAAAAGAAGAGGAGGAAGCGAAAGAGGAGAATATGGACGTGGTCATGGATTGGGAAAACGCCACGCCAATCTTGCAAATGGAAGAAGTTTGAAGTTTTAGCGCATGTCGCGTTGATCAATACGCCATTTCATGTTGCACGTATATTGGCTAGTCAGTAGACGAGGGTCGTAGCAGCAAACACACTGAGAGATGATCGTGATAAATCGTCAGGAAATTATCGCAGGCTATCTTTGGTCGCAAGGATGGGTGGCTTTGTTTTGAGACACATGGGCCTGGTTTCACAGACAGAAAAAAAATAAAAACATCCACATGGCCTTAGTCTTAATGGCATAGTTCATCCGAAAATGAAAACTCAGTGACAACAGCCGTCTTTGAGTCTCTCTCACTGGATGACGTAGATCCAGCGTTTAGGATCCACGACCACAGAGATCAATCGCCACGATTGGTCATATTTGATTTGGGACGACCCAAAATCATACAATGTGTACCGGGCATAAAGAGCAAAGGATAAGACCAGATAGGAGTGTGTTAGTAATAGTGGTGGGGGGTTGTAGAGTGTTGGGTGTCAGCAGAGAGAGATCACCTGTTCCTCTCGCACCTGCTTCGGCCCCTCAGAGTTTTACAGCTTGAAACAGCCGTCACTGTCACCTTACCACTAAACAGTATATCCTTATATATATTACCTATGGAATAATACACCCATCAATACAGGCTCTGTTGAATTCTCGGTTCACACTTCCACAGAGATGGATGAAATCACTGAAACATTTGTGTGACTTCGCAGCTGCCGTTTGATCAAACTGGAGGGTCACAATACCTAAAAGAATACCTCGCGATTGGTCAGAGGAGCCGTTCACCATCTGGGACTTATCTCAACTCAACCTGAATGAACTCATAGGCAACAGCAGTTCTGGAACGAGTCTTTGGTCCAAACCGGCCCATTCGGTTGACGCAACACTTTTTCCGTCACAAAAGCTGAGCTGAGTGGTTTCCCACAGCCTAACCTGAACTCAAGCGGATCAAACAAAGAGGACAGGCTTGTGAAAAACACAACCAATGGCACCAATATGCATATAAAACACACAATATAAGGCCGGCACTTGATCCCCCGGTTTCACAGACAAGGTTTAAGACGGGTCCCAGACTAGCCGTTTTAACTGAAAGGAAATTAAACTGATATCTTAAAAAAAATGTGTCAATTGTCTCAAGATCCACAGCAGTAATGCTTTTTTCTAAGGCATGTTTATAAAAGCTACTTAGATGTCCAAATTGAACTAAGGCTTAATCTAAGCCGTCTGTGAAACCAGGCCTATATGTATTAAAAAAACAACAACAACCACATGGCCTTAGTCTTAATGGCATAGTTCATCTGAAATGTAATCATCTTCATCTTCATTTTGGAAGAATGACGACATCAGAATTATTCACTTTTATTGCCTGGAAAAAAAAGATGCAGTGACAGCGAATAACGCTGTCATACTCGAACATCTCCGTTCGTGGCCCATAGAAGAAAAGAAAGGGTTTTGGTACAACATGAGGATGATAAATGATGACAAATTTCATTTTTGGGCCACCTATCCCTTCGAGCACTGATGGAGCGTCCCATCATCCCCTGGTTTCACAGACAAGGCTTAGACTAAAATGCATGTTTGAGCTGTTTCAACTGAAAGCAACATGCACTGACATATCTTAAAATATGCCATGGTTGTTTCTCAAGATTCACACCAGTAATGTTTATCAAATGTCCTAATTGAACTTAATCAAAGCCTTGTCTGTGAAACCAGGCCCATGTGTCTCAAAACAAAGTGAGCCACCCATCCTCTTATGAAAGTGCTGTCTAGGTAGGGCAGCTCACTAGATGTTGAGACACTATCATTGGCTTCTCATCAACAGACTCATTAGCTAACCTGCTAACAGGACTCCATGGTTCCCCTGTTTACCAGCTAAGAAATACAACAAACAATCAATCCAAATCAGGCCGATGACTAGCGAGCGAGCAGGTCCAAAACATCACAGCACATCTCGGGCCTCTTTGAAAGTGATACACACATCACTGCATCCCACCTGAGCTGTCCCGACTCGCTCGTGAATGCGTACACTTGACCGTTATGGTTTCATATTATTGTTGTTTAAAATGAGGTTACCTTGTAGAAGGCCCCGTTGGAGCCGCGCACCTCCACAGCCAACCCGTCCATGTTGGTCGGCGAGTCCCCACGACTGAGCCTTTCTTTAGGCGCTCCTAAAGCGAGCGAGTCCGGTACCACCCCCAGCTTCACGGGCCTCTCGCCGTTCTCCGGCCGCTTGTGTGTGTCCAGTGTTTCGGGTGAAAGAGGGGGGCAAAGGTGACGGGGGAGCACAGGAGCCACAGGAAGGGGTTCAGCTCCAACACCCTTTCCAGCGGGGCAAATCAACTCAATGACTGCTGGCTAAAGCGCGAGAAAAGCTCGCGGTATTACAGTTAGAAACGGATTGGACTGATGTTGTCTGATGCCGAGCGTTAGCACAACAGCTAGCGCAGCCGTTGATCAACGGTCACCGACGCCTTCTGGCACTTGAACTCACGGTTCCTTGCATATGATTTTCGTGAGAATCCTTTCTACTACGTCTGAAAACGCTGTTGATTGGGACGTTTGTTGTTTAAAGACTGTAGTGCTGCTGTGCTGCTTCACCCTTCCCCTCCAACACACGCCGTCAGAGTGGAGCAGCAAGACTGTCTGTGAATGACCCCGAAATCCCCACCCCTCTCCACTCTAACCACGCCCACTGTAGAGTTTGTGGTCGTGATTGGTCTGCTGAGCTGCCACTCACGCACAGCCGTGCGCCGTGATTGGTGGAGTTGTCGGGGGCCGGTCGACGCGGACCCAGTGCTCGCGGATCCTCGTTCGCCGGGTTTGTCTTATTAGCGCCAGTAATGTGTAGTTAGTTGCTATATTTGGGTGGCTCAGGTTTTTGACTGATTCACAAAAACTGATATGTAGATACGGGTCATGTAAAGACCCAGTTGTAAGCCTACCTCAGGGAAAATATGATAATGTTTGTTAAACATGATGAGGCAATGCCAGATGCTTTGGGGCCTTTTATAACACCCTATGCAACCACATGCACATGATAAATAACCATGAAATGTAATGCTACTCATTTTAAAACACAATTTGAAGGCTTTGGTGCATTAGGCACAACCGATTTATTTTCTATGTCAAACATTTAAAATATCCAGTGTATTCCTTTTTGAATCAGGACTCATTTAAAATGTTATACTTGAAAATATGATAATTTTTGTTGAACATGATGAGGCGATGCCAGATGCTTTGGGGCCTGTTATAACACCCTATGCAACCGCATGATAAATAATCATGAAATGTACTAAATCTAAAACACACTTTGAAGCTTTTGGTGCATTAGGCACAACCGATTTATTTTGTATGTCAAACATTTAAATGTCCAGTGTATTTCTTTTTGAATCAGGACTCATTTAAAATGTTATTGAAACTGCTGCTTTTTAAAACCAGTGCAATTCCCTGTTTGAAATACTTTATGGCAACATTAAAATACCATGGAATATGTAATCAAATGCCATGCATAACCACTGAACTATATTCTTACAATACTTTTTTTAACTGATGTTGGATAGTGAAATCTTAAAGCTTCATGACTGTTGTGGACTGATATCTGATACAAAGGGAAACAAAAGTGCCATTAAGGTTAACTAAAAAGTACATCAAATTATCTGGGATAGGCTACTTAACACACATGGAAGGTGTGAACTGTTCCAGGATGTTGGTTGACTAATTGATGTGTGAGGAATGACACGTCAAACAGTTTGACCAAATGAGAGGGTGAGGAACTCAGGAGGGGGTTGACGGTGTAACAGCTGAAGACAGCAGATGTTGGAGGACATGTGTCGCACATTAGAGGAAATCTGAACAGATCCAAGATACTGCAAAGGGATATAAAGTGGATTTGAAAGTTACTGACCTTTCTTCGGTGTCACATGATCCTTCAGAAATCATTCTAATATGCTGATTTGCAGATTCTTCTCACTGAGGCGCAGATTTGTCATTTCGCATGACGCCGCACTCAGCTTGTTGAACAGGTGCGAGGAAAACTAATCAAGGAAAATAAGCTGTGATGTGACAACACAAAGCCCCCCTTTTTATGAAAGGACTCTAAACACATGCATATGTAGTGACATTAGACAGAGGATAATGTAGAGCCACAATGTCCATATCTGTTCTCACAAGGTTTTGAATGGAGATTGTTGAGCCTATAGAGAAAATATCTTAATCTTAAGAAATAATTATATTTTACAAACATCAGTGTGATTTCTGACTTCATAGTCGTAACATTTTAACATATTATTATGCAGAATCATACATCAGTCATGCAGCGTAACATACACAAAAACTACTGAAATGAGAATTGATGTTTATACACTGTATTCAAAACTTGTGGTTCCAAAAAATGTTTAGGTTGCGACAAAATTAAATTTGCAATAAAAAAAATTATTCAATTAAATTATGTATATTTTTTTCAATTATAAAATGTTTTTAAGGTACTCAATTTGATTTTTAGTATTTATCTATTTGTAGCTTTTATTTAAAAAATTTTTTAGTGCTTATTAAAGGCAGACATTGGTTTGAAAACTGCCATTGTCTCTTTATGTTCCAGGTTTTTGTTCTGAGCCACTTATTTGGGCTTTAAATGGCTTAGGACCAGAAGTTATTTCAAAAGTAATGCATACTGAGTTGCTAGTTAAAAAAGTAACTAATTGCGTTACTTAGTTACTTTTGTGGGAAGTAATCCATTACGTTATTAAATTGCGTTACTTTTTACACCTAGGCTGGGCTTCTTTTTTTAATAACAAAAACATAACAATAAAAAAATGTTTATTTTTAACAAATGTGAAGTCCCTTTCACACCAAAAGTAAAATGATCCTCTCAACATGGGGACAGCAGAGCTGTCAGTCAATACATGGGAAAACAAAGTAACTTGCCTTATTTAAAAAAAAAAAAAAAAAAAAAAAAGTAACTCAAATATGTTGTTGTAAAATTGAAATGTAATGCATTACTAATAACTTGAAAAAGTAATCTGATTACATAACTCGCGTTACTTGTAATGCATTCCTCCTAACACTGCATGGGAATAATCACGGAAAATAAATAACATCATGCCAACACAGATTATCTGATAGTCTCAAGCCTTTTAATAAGTCAACTTCACATTTTTGGCAGCCCTCTAAACCAATTAGGAACTGCTCTTGTGCAGTTATGAAATGAACGTTTATTTACAGTGTGACAATTGAACCAGAAGTAGTTTCAACCACTATTTGCTTTATTAATTATTTGACCAGACTTCAAAAAGATAACAAACGAACTGTAGGCTACTTGGTAAGGCCATATGAAAACAACGCAGCAGATTACTGTTTATAAGTGTTTATTGATGCATACTCATACTATTTCACATTCTATTTAAAAACAGTAGTCGGCATAAACTGCACAGTAAAAGCTGTACATCATTATTTCTGAATATCCACCTTTTTTACGCCCCGTGACGCTTTGCGCGGATTGTGGGAGTGACTTTCGTTAAACTGTAAACAATCAGGGAAAGGTTCGTTCTATGAATGGATTTTTTTTTTTTTTTAAACTGGATACAGTGAGTCGAGATGACATTATTCTACTCTCCCTTCAACCATCAAACATTACAAAGAAATGTAAAAGTGTAAAAGCATTAACAAATTACAACAGTCCATGAATAGCCTAACCCCAAAACAAGCCTGATTATTTTCGCAGCGAGGCTGTTGCTTTAATCACAAATGTTCATTAGCTGAAACAGTAATGTCATTTCAAAGTGATTTATTATTAATATTTTATCTAGGCTACATGCTTTAGAAACAGTAAACACTGCTAATAGGGATTGAAAAGGGGAGACTTTACATTTTAAAGCATCCGTGTAAACAAACATGGAAAGAGACGAGGATTTGAGGAGAAAAATGGAGATTCAAGAGTAGACTAGACTATTCCAGTGAATGACTTATGGGATATATATCGTAAATTAAATCGGGAGAGCAGACCATAAATGCGCAGTATATGTTGTCCCTTTCCAGCTACTATTACAGCGGAACACAAAGGGGGGAAAGAGAAAATAATCAGGAATAAATGAATGCAGCGACTGAAAAGACCCCTCGCCATAGACTGTTATTGGTAATACCATCACTTTAAAATACCAAGCGTTGGGTTATTATCCTGACGTCTAAAAATAAAACATTAAGGAAATTTGATAGCTCATTCAATCAACCTGATGGATAATTAATATTTGTAGTGCAACCTTATTGTTTGAAATGATTTGTTTCGGTCTTTTTGAGTGGAACCTTTCCAAACCGGAAGTGCCTCCCATAATCTAAAACGTAGTAGGAAAAAGGTGGATATTAGCCAGTTTCTCGCCGAAGTGAACATATTGATAGTTGCGGTATGCTGGAAAATAGTATACATTTCAACCCATAGTGTAAATGCATCCAAAGCAAGCACATGCAATCTATATTCTCAGTGCACTGCTCAACACAGCACATGTGTGCCTGCCTTTGCATATATCTTCCAGGAGGTGTCAGACATGATTTGGAAATCCTTAAAAACATTTAAAAAGAGCTCGACCTTTGCTCTGGTTTCTGAGTCGCTCTGGTCCAGGATCTTTGGTTTTTATGCAGCTTTTTTTTCTATAATCCTCGAGCCACTTCTATATGCTTATTTCTCACTTTTATCACTGTCAACGCGATTGTGTTTATGTTAAGAAAACTAACAGAGCATAGCACAGATTTGACAGATGTTGGACAAAATACACTAGGCTACCATTCAAAAGTTTGGGGTCAGGTTTTTTTTAAACATTTAATTATTTTCTTCAGCAAGGGCGCACAAAATATCACGGTTTCCTCCCAAATACGAAGAAGCACAACTGTTTTCAACACTGATAATAATTAATAAATGTTTCTTGAGCAGCAAATCAGCATATTAGACTGATTTCTGAAGGATCATGTGACACTGAAGACTGGAGTAATGATGCTGAAAATTCAGCTATGCATCACAGGAATAAATTAGCCTACATTTGAAACCATATTTTTTGTTAAATTTTTGATCAAATATAGCCTATGCAGCCTTGGTGAGGATAAGACAATAAAACAATAAAAGATAAGACCATAAAAACAATAAAAACCCCAAACCTTTGAATGGTTACACCTGAACTCAGTAGAGACGTAATAAAGTATTTTCAGCAATACAGAGACAGTTGTGTATTCGAGTCTCCTCAGGCTGTCTAGGAGTCTAAACACTTGACTGAAAATGCTGAAGGTGTGTATTTCCCAGTGACAGCGATCCAGAGAACGTGCAAATGTCTCATACCGGTCATACCTTAATGACATCACTACTACAGGTAATTAGTCAAATCTCAGTCTGATAAGACATTTTCACGTCATGTGTGAAAGAAAAATTGGTTTCAGCGCATGCTTTACAAAGACACCAACCCTGATTAGCATCTGCACAAGACGACAGCTAAACATCTGCATGGCCCTTGGGAAAAGTCTGTACTCGCGATCCCTGGTGCGCCCTTTGACCCCGGCAGGGGCAGAAGAGAGATCTGCGAAGCTCTTGGCGAGCGTCGTTGCAAAGAAAGAAGTAGAAAAGAGGGTCTAGGAGCGTGTTGAGGCTTGTGAGCCCGTAGCAGATTCGATAGTACAGGTAGAGGGAAACTTCCACTGAACACTGGTCTTTTTCACTCTCCGTAAGAAGCAGGGTGACAAATCTGTAGCCGACCACCAGATGATAAGGTGCAAAAATGATAATGAAGATGACAGTGATGACAACCAGGGTGGCGACGATCCTGCGGCGTTCGTGATCCGGCACAGACGGGGAGTTTCGTAGAGTCAACCCGATTCGGGCCGAGGTGTACCTGAATGTGAATAAGAGGAAAGAAAGGCCAAAAGGTTAAGATGATAGGTTATGATTGTGTTTACATTCCTTGAAAGAGACCGACCTTGTATCTGTGTTTGTCATCTTTGCAATGGCATTTTGCCGGTATGCTGATTCATTCCTGGGGCTGTGTGTGCTGAGACAACATGTTTCTAATGTCTCTAAAAAGCTTGCATGGGCAGTGACAAATAACAGCGTCTGTGATATGCTGGGAACCAGTCAGTGACATTTCACCAACTTTACAGGAGGGCCAAAACAAAATATATATCCATTGTTTGATCTGACTTTGTTTACTGATTTCAATCTTTTATCATGAAAAATGTGAACACACATGGATGACAGTATACTTATTGAACACTATTTTAACATTAATTCTGAATGTATTTTTTATTTAAAAAATGATTATATGAAAAAATTAGAAAAAAAACGTATATGATCATTAAGTTATGTCAACATATGTTTTCACATTGCTTTAATGCATCAAAATTAGTTAAGCAATTTTCAACTTTTTTTTATACGTTTTACAAGATTCAACACTTTTTTTTAAAAGTCAGTTTAATATAATTTAAGTTGAAATTACTTAAACATCCAAGTTGACTGTACTTAAAATCGAAGGCAGCTTCTTCTTTTTTTACAGTGCATTAACCGAATGATACTGAAGTAATGAATTGCATTACAACTAATTATTATGAACAACTAATTAATAACATTTAGCCATTTAACCAACTTAAAGTAGGCTCCAGAACTGCAGGTTACTAAATATTGAGGTCATGAAAGCATAACGAAAACAATGTGCGTCATAACGAACGTTTCATGTGGTTCTGTTCATGAGATAGATCACTATCTCTGACTGGCTGACTTGTCAAGTCTGGTAGAAGTCCACATAAGACTGCAGGACACTGCGATCTTTGTGCTCAGTGGAAGTACGTAAGTCTTTCTTTTCCACAGCAGTGATCCCAGGAGGACATCTGTATAACTTTTTAGGTTCCAGTCCATGATAACCTCTGGTCTCCTGTTTTCCAACTTCAAGCATTTTGAATGCTTGGCCAGACAGTTCATATTTGAACTGAATACCTTTTGGATCCTCTTTTGTGTAACGCAGCCACTTGATTTTCTGTTTCTCCCTCTGCATCTTTGGTTTTGTTTCAGACCAAGTGTGATGAGAAGGATCCAGAAAGTCACTGTGACTAAGTTCAAGCACCACGGTCTTCCTCGCCATGTTTACAAGAGTGTAATACCCATCTGAACTGTACTCAGGCCCATTCTCTCTGGCTGTCTCAATAGTTGCATGTCCAGATTTCCATGAATTTGTGGTCAGTAATGGATTTTTTGTTTTACTGCACGGAGGCACAGGGCACTAGAGAGGACAGATACGATCTTCTTCACTTTCATGCCACATGTAGCAGTTTGCTCATTTGCTGCTTCATTCATAGACTGTCAGGTTGTAGGTGCTCAACTTCCTTGAGTAATATAGACTCGCTCACGTTACTCCATGGAGTAGTCAGCACTTGTTCGAGATCAAAAGTGACTGCTCTGAACGAGGACTGTTCTTGTGCACGTCTCATCGTGTTCTCGGGCATGTGTCTTTCTGTTTTGGTGGGTCATGGTTTTGGATGTTTTCATTTTCCCCATCATCATTCCAAGAAATTAGCTTAATAATACATCTTCAGGCTGTCTGGCTTACATGTGGTGTCAACCATTTTGACAGAGGCTTTACCCACAATCAATTTCTCAATGTCAAAAGAGCGTAAGTGCAGTTACGCCCTTTTAGCACCAATAAAAGCCACCAACTGGCTTATTATATGTTTAGAGTTATGTCTTTTGGCTTATAATGAATAACTCCAAAATGATTGAGCACTGAATTGTGTCCTTTGAAAGAGCTCATAAAGAGCTTTCAGTTGATATATAGCCTATCTCCACGCCCCTCTGGTTCTCACCCCCCGAAATCTAGTTTAAAACACGTGCCAAGTTCTTAGAAATGTACTCACGTTGTACTCATGTACTTCATGTTGGTTTCATTTTGTATGACAAATGTTTATACCATTTTTGTCAAACATTTTAAATTAAGTATGCTTAAAAAGTTATGTAGTGAAACCTCATAGTAAAAATCTAAACTATAGATTTAAAATATATTAGGGCTGTCAAGCTGATTAATCGCATCTAACATAAAAGTTTGTGTTTATATAATATGTGTGTTTGATTGCACCATGCATTCCTAAGACATAATAATAACAAAAATCAAGAAATGTCATTCTTTTAATTGTGATCTTTTTCTCTTTATGATGTTTTTTCTTTTCTTTTTCTTCTTGATGTAAATATTAAATATATTTTACAAATTAAATAAAAAACATGCTCATATTAGAAGAGGCAGTGTTAGTGTATTAGTTGTATTATAGTTGTATTAATATTTTGGTTTATATAGTTTATATATATATATAATAGTTTCTTTAATTTTTCATATTTTTAGTTTTATGTTAATTTTAGTTGCATTTTTAGTAATTTTGTTGTGTGCTTTTGTCATTTATTTTTAAAATATTTGTTTTAGCACTTCAACTATAATAATAATAATATTTTTTTCCATTTCAACTAAAACTTATTTCAGTTTGTTGCCTAGGCAACATTTCAAATGTTCGTTTAGTTTATGGTTTTCAACTAATATTTATGTTTTATTTTATTATTATTTTATGATATACTGGAAAACAGTAATAAGCATTTTTTTGAAAGTTTGAAAGGCTTTTATTGGCAAAAACGTTCAATATCAGAGTCAATATTTACAGTGTTGACCCTTCTTCTTCACAACCTCTTAATTCACTCTGGCAGCTTCTAGGCCAAATCCTGTCTGATGGTGATCATCATCCATTCGTGCCTTATTGTGAGTAGATCACAATTTGAGGACTTCTGCTTGTCCACAAGTTCTCTTTGGGATTAAATCCAGGGAGTTGCCTGACCACAGATCCAAAATTTCAATGTAATGATCTCCGAGCCACTTCATTTTCATCCTTGGTTTGTGACATCATGCTAGAAAATGGACGGATCTTCACCAAATTGCTCCTGGATCGCCGGGAGAAGTTGCTTTTGTGGAATTTTTGACACCATTCTTTATTCCTGGCAGTGGTGTTGGGCAGAACTGTGAGAGAACCCACTCTCTTGGATGAAAAGCAATCCCACACAAGGACGGTCTCTCAGGACTCGTGGCAGCGTTCACCTTTTCTTCTCCGGAGTCAATCGATTTCCCAGATGTCCCAAACAGTCAGAAGGGGGTTTCATCAGGGAAAATAACTTCACAGTCTTCTGCTGTCAAATTCTTGTACTTTTTGGAGAATTTCAGTCTGTCCTTGGTGTTTTTCTTGGAGAGAAGAGGCTTATTTGCTGGCCTTGACACCAGGCCGTTATCCAAAAGTCTTTCCCTCCCTGTGCAGATGCACTCACACCACCTCCTGCTAATATTGAGCAGCTCCTGGTGCTTGCTGGACAGTCTGGGACGTCCTGAAGCCTTCTTCACTGCAGTTGAAGTTTTTGATGATCCGGTAAATGGTTATTTGTGAGGCCATTTTGAGTCAAAGCAATGCATGTTTTTCTTTGGAGGTAGCCATTGCTAACACAACAACACAATGATTGGAAGCACTTCTTCTCTCCCTTTACAGCAATCAGTCTCCTCTTATAATCCAATTTCACCTGACAAGTACTCGTTCACACTTTCCCATGTGCTGATGATTTGATTAGTGAAATTATGTTAGCTGGTCATTTTGGGCCAGGGCCAAAAACAGTGAAATTTGGGGTTTTGTGATAAAGTAAATATTTGTTAGTAAATAAAAATTGAAGCTTTTTGAAATTATTTTAAAATGCATCTGATCACTCTGCACAATAATCTAGAAATCAACACCACAGCGACTGAAGTAGCAAACTTTGCGAAAGACAAAATGTATGTCACTGCCAAAACTTTTGGGCATGACTGTACTGCATGTGCAAGTTGCATTTTTAGGGCCATATTAACTTAACAGGGCAAATTAGAGGCATGAGAGCGCAATCCCATAAAAGCGCAGATGGGAATGGAAAGTTCTGTGGATGATCTACTAATGACACACAAATTAAAGAACAGAGACACAGCCTGACCAAAGCAATCTACCAAGAACTAATCTACCAAGAACAAATTAGCATCTGTTAAATAATGGCACACATGCCAGTAAATGATAGCGCACCTTATAAAACGGTTAGTTACAGTTCTTGATTCTGATTGGTCAATTATAGCTGTGTTTTATTCACGGTAAAACACGGCTATGACCGCTTCACCTTACGGTTCTATGTATCACTACACACAACACCCCTAGCAACCACTCTTAGCAACGTAAACATGTTCTCATTGATGTTGTTCTTTGAAGGTTTTAGAGTAGAGTATTGTGAGAGATCGAGTAAGCCAGTGTACCTGCATTTAAGGCCGTGTGTCCACCAAAGTGTTTTTAGCCAGCTGAAAACGCCTAGCTATGGGCGCTTGAGAGCGTTTTGGCAGCGCAGCATTTTTTTCAGTTGAGACACTTTGCTTGTTATGGTACGGAATATCCGCGAAAGTGTTAATAGTATCTCATTTCACACATATTTTGTTTCTGTGTTGATTATATATTAAAATGTTGATACAATGTAACATATTATGCTAGTTGTTGTCATCTGTTGATGTTGTACAAGCAGAATGTGGCGGTTGGTCGGTGAGGTATTAGTCCCGCCCCTCTTCCACTGTGATTGGACTGTTGGGTAAAAAGTGACAGTGATGAGTGCTGCGTTTTACCCAAAGTTGAACATTCTTCAACTCTTGGCGACCTGTAAAAAACGCCTAAGGCCGTGTGTCCACCAAAGCGTTTTTAGCCAGCTGAAAACGCTAGGCGCTCTGCTAAAAACGCTCAGCTGTGGGCGCTTGAGAGCGTTTTGGCAGCGCAGCGTTTTTTCAGTTAAGACGGTTGAGACCGAGACACTTTGCTTGTTATGATACGGAATATCCGCGAAAGTCTTACTAGTATCTCATTTCACACATATTTTGTTTCTGTGTTGATTCTATATTAAAATGTCAATACAATGTAATGTATTTTATCTGGCTCTTGATTTTGTTCCGTTATTATGCTTGTTGTTGTCATCTGTTGACGTTGTACAAGCAGAATCATGTGGCGGGCGGACGCGGTTGGTCGGTGTGGTATTAGTCCCGCCCCTCCTCCACTGTGATTGGACGGTTGGGTAAAAAGTGACAGTGATGAGCGCTGCGTTTTACCAAAAGTTGAACATTCTTCAACTCTCGGCGACCAGTAAAAAACGCCGAACGCTCAGCGCTTCAGCGTGAAAAAGACGCTCAGCGCCTCGTTACGCTCATGGCGTTTTAAAAACGCGGCGCTCCCATTGAAAACAATTGAAAAAACACGCCAGCCGCGAGTAAAAACGCTTTGGTGGACACACGGCCTAAAGGCCTCATTATACTTCTGCGTCGGACCTACGCCGGAGCCTATACGCCGTAGGCAACGTGTTGGTTTTAATTTATACTTCTGTGTCGTTGTCCGCGTTGAGGCGTACCTAGGGAGCGTGTGAAACCCCGAGGGAGGGGTTCTGGCAGACCAATCACAGCGCTTGTGTCCGCGTAGAATTGACGCGTTGTTACATTTTTGGAGAGGTGCGCGTCAGGGTACGCCGTAGGGTACGCGCGCTACACACAGCCTACGACGTAGCTACGGCGGCAGTTCGACGCAGAAGCATAAAACAGGCTTAACGCTCACAGCGCTTCAGCGTGAAAAAAACGCTCAGCGCCTCGTTACGCTCATGCTGTTTTAAAAACGCGGCGCTCCCATTGAAAACAATTGAAAAAACACGCCAGCCGCGAGTAAAAACGCTTTGGTGGACACACGGCCTAAGGCGTGCGCCGCGTTTTTAAAACGCCACGAGCGTAACGAGGCGCTGAGCGTCTTTTTCACGCTGAAGCGCTGAGCGTTCGGCGTTTTTTACTGGTCGCCGAGAGTTGAAGAATGTTCAACTTTTGGTAAAACGCAGCGCTCATCACTGTCACTTTTTACCCAACCGTCCAATCACAGTGGAGGAGGGGCGGGACTAAAACCACACCGACCAACCGCGTCCGCCCGCCACATGATTCTGCTTGTACAACGTCAACAGATGACAACAACAAGCATAATAACGGAACAAAATCAAGAGCCAGATAAAATACATTACATTGTATTGACATTTTAATATAGAATCAACACAGAAACAAAATATGTGTGAAATGAGATACTAGTAAGACTTTCGCGGATATTCCGTATCATAACAAGCAAAGTGTCTCGGTCTCAACCGTCTCAACTGAAAAAACGCTGCGCTGCCAAAACGCTCTCAAGCGCACACAGCTGAGCGTTTTTAGCAGAGCGCCTAGCGTTTTCAGCTGGCTAAAAACGCTTTGGTGGACACGCGGCCTTACAGTAGATATAGCATTTTCCTTCAGCTCAGTCGTATATTAGTAATAAAAAATCTGTTTGAATGTTCGCAGCGATATCGTGTCCTTTTAACAAGGGGCTTTCCCGTGCCCTGACACGCATCGTTTTGCTTCTCCGTCTCCGTGTTCACAAGTTTCAGTCCTTTCAATATAAAAGTCTTCTTTACTGACTGACTCACTCATAAAGTATTTTGCCGCCATCTAAAGGCAAAATATTGTAACTTCTGTTGCTGGTCAGGACGGGAGGAAGGCATTTAGTGATTTTACTACATGGAAGTTGCCATGATACATATTTTTTTGGCTTAAATATATTAGCATAAAAATATATTGTTTACGTAAATCACCTTGCAGGATGCATTTAAATACTCTCCTCCCATTAAGTTTGCGTCTGAAATGGTCAGCCGCAAAAATAACCCTGTCCACGCCTTTTCAGTTTCACCACTGTTTTTTCACTGAGTTTCTTTAGTAAAACCTGACAGTAGTTTTTTAACATCAAAAGAGGGCTTGCGCTGGCGCAAGCTGTTAGTAAATCCGGCCCTTAATGTGTTTTTAAATAAATTATTCGATCTGGATCCAATAAGAGAATTTTTTCATTGACCCAGCTGTACTGAAACTCCAAAACATGTGCCTTTCACTTACCCTAGTATAGAGCAGGGCATCAGGAACCCTAACACAACTGTGGCAATTTTGAAGTAAGCGTATCTGGTGCTTACAGGGTACTGCTCCAGACACAGCTCTCTCTGGGGCTCGAACACAGATGGGTACAGGCCAGTCAGGCAGAACAGAAATATCAACGTCCACACTATTACACCGGAAAAGGCTGCCACACGCACTTTCCGTACGCCACGGCTGCTAAGAGGATACACGATCGCTAGACAGCGGTCCAGGGCGATGAGGCAAAGGAAAACGACGCTGGCATAGAGGTTAACGTAGAAAACGTAGCCCACTAGCTGGCACGTCACAGACCCGTAAGGCCAGCGGTGGTCTCCCTGCAGGTAAAGGATCCACAGAGGCAAGGTGAGGAGCTGGAGAAGATCTGAAATCAGTAAGTTGAGGATATAAACCAGTTGGCATCCGCCTCCACCAGACCGGCCGAGCTGGTACAGGCCCCACAGGGACAACAGGTTGACTGGGAGTCCGATAGAGAAGGCAAAGCTGTAGATGTAGGTCAGACCCAATTGGTCATTTGCCAGAGGGATTTGGCAGCTCCCATTGGTCAGGTCTGTGGAAAATTAGGGGAAAGAATTGCTCAAATGTGAAGTGTATATAGCTCAAATTAACAATACACTCTAAAAAAAATGCAGGGTTGTTTTAACCCAAATTTGGGTTAAATATGGACAAACCAACCGTTGGGTTAAAAATATAATTTAAAAATGTAACCCAACAGCTGGGTTTGTCCATATTTGGGTTAAAACAACCCTGCATTTTATAGAGTGTAGGAATGCACAATATATCGGCACCATATTGGTAATCCAAAGATATTAGACATTTTTGACATTCATATGAATCAGTATTATTTGATATTGGATATTTAATTGTGCATGCTATTTTTACATTAAAATGAACTTTGTCATGATCTTACATTCAACCTTTGAAGAAAAAAAAAACGAACAACTGCTTAGTAAATTACTATACCATTCAAAAGCTTGTTTTTGTTTTTTAAACGAATTAATACTTTTATCCAGCAAGGGCACGTTCAGTTGATCAGATTTGAGAGTAAAGACTTTTACTTTGTTACAAAAGGTTTCTATTCCAAATAAATGAACTTTCTAGAGTCCTGAAAAAAAAAATGCATCACCGTTTCCACAAAACTATGAAGCAGAGCAGCGCAACTGTTTTCAACATTGATAATAATGATAATAATAAATGTTTCTTGAGCAGCAAATCAGCATATTAGACTGATTTCTGAAGGATCATGTGACACTGAAGACTGGAGTAATGATGCTGAAAATTCAGCTTTGATCACAGGAATAAATCACATGTTAAAATATAATAAAATAGAAAACAGTTATTTTAAATTGTAATAATATTTAACAATTTTAAGTATTTTACTGTATTTTTATCAAATAAATACAGCAAATAAATGCTATAAATGAGATTTAATAAAAAAAACATCTTACCAACCCCAAGATTTTGATCGGTATGGTGCGATGCTTAATTTAACTTAACTTTAATTTATTCAAACCAAATTTTAACGTCAAACATTCATAACATTAAAAATGTATCAGTCTGTATTGGCCAGAATTTTAATAATGTGCATCTCTAGTTGTTTTTTGTGTGTGTGTGTGTGTGTGTGTGTGTGTGTGTGTGTGTGTGTGTGTGTGTGTGTGTGTGTGTGTGTGTGTGTGTGTGTGTGTGTTTATGTTATGCAGACGAATGATAACTTACTCAGAATCATGGTTTCTATGGTTGTGACTTATCCATGACATTTGAATCTTCAAACTCTTCATTAAACATGTTGAACCAAACCTCTCCACTCCTCTTAGTTTTTCCAGTCACCTCTGACAACGATTAAGCAACCTTAGCACAGAAACGTCACATGACATGGTTCCACTATATAAATAATGTTTCCCATCAGATAAAACATTTCAAATATACAACAATCAACAAACTACAGTTCCAGAACCAATGCATCTATTTGTTAAAAAAGGAGAAATATCCTCACCTCGATTAGGTCTGGAGAGCGTCTTCTGCATGTCCAGCTCCATGTGCATGAACCTGTATATGTGTGTGTATGAATTCGAGTGGAAAAGTGTCCAACCAGGGGCTTGTCTGGCTTTTTGATCATTTCCCCCAGCAGGAAGCCACTTCTACTGCTTTTGAGCAGCAACATCCTGAAGCCTTTCTCCTTCAGAACAAAAACACCCTCCTGCCTACAGGCCATTATGTGAGGCAGAGATATGAGAGAGTCCAGGCTGTTCTTTCAGACGGAAGGGCCACTGAGAGACAAGCTGTAACACCCTTACATTCGTTTCCATGTCCCCTGTGACACCCCTCTACCCCACGTTTACTGGACACTGTTTTGATTGGTGTATCGACACAATGTAAAAAGCGAACAATAGATGTTTTACCAGCCAGTGCACATTTGAGAACAAAGTAATCCTGGGGGTGCCAATTTTGGGCATGTCCGAGTATTTCAGAAACTGAGGATTAACTGGGATTTTTATGCACAATCATCTCTAGGGTTTTACAGAGAATGGGCCGAAAAAAAGGAGATATTCATTGAGTGACAGTTCAGCCTTGTTGATGCAAGAGGTCAGAGGAGAACAATTGGTTCAAGCTGACAGAAAGGCAACAGTAACTCAAATAAGCACTCGTTACAACCGAGACCTGAAGAAGAGCATCTCTGAACACAGAAGAGCGTCTCTGAACACACAACACGTCAAACCTTGAAGCAGAGGGACTACATCAGCAGAAGACACACCGGTGACACTCCTGTCCGCTGAGAAACTGAGGCTACGATTCACACGGGACACCAAAACTGGACAATAGAAGATTGGAAAAGTCTGATGATTCTCTATTTCTGCTGCGACATTCAGATTGTAGGGTCAGAATTTGGCGTAAACAACATGAAACTAACCGTGAAACTAAGAACTAGAAACTAATGTACTAACCGTGTACAAGAAAGTGGCTGGCGAGTGTATATAAAATGATGCTTAAATTGTATTAATTTAAATATGACTAATTTTTAAACATGGCTGTTTGTGTAGTGTGCTATGAATGCTTTTATGTGAACATGTGGTAAATGAATGAGAGCAGGAAAGAATTGATGACCTGAGATAAGAAATACCAGGAAGTGGATAAGAACTGAAACAAGCAAAGACGTTGCCTATTGAACCTTTAATGATGATTAAAAACACATTCACAGTGGGATAGGGAACAATATCAAGGCTGAACTGGGGATACATCTTGTTGGCTTCTTAATAGGCACTAGATTATGTGTTGAGGATCTGGTGAAGACACCACAGTTAGAATAGCATACACTCTTAGAAAGAAATTTCAACAGTTTTACCTTCAGGGGTACAACAGTTTGTCACTGGGGCAGTACTTGGGACATCTTTGTACCTTATTTTTTTATTCATAGTAGTACCTTAAGGTGCATTTTGCTACTAATATGCACCTTTTAAGGGAGGAAATAATTTACAAAGATGCCCTTTTAAGGGTCCTGCCCCAGTGACAAGCTGTTGTACCCCTAAAGGTACAATTGTGCACTTTTTTTTTTTTTCTGAGAGTGTAGTTTAAAGTACAAAGTATATATGCTTTATTATTCCATTTGCATTAGGTTTTTTTTTAGCAGTCACAACCATTAAATCAGAACTATACTTGTTAACACATCATCTAATACTGTAAAAACATACACACTAAAATATTGCTACACATTATTCAGTCATTGCATGTACAACTTACATGTGGCCTACAGTTGGTTGCCACAGTAATGACACAAGCGTATGTTCACCATGCATGAGACAATCAGAGCATGCATTCTCTGGGAATCAAACCCATGACCTTGGCCAGAATGCATTTATCAGCAGATGTTTCGCCATTTCATAACTTGGGAAATCAGATTTCGTGTGAAAACCCTACATGGACCATTGTTGGATAGGACACTTAATTTAGTTTCACCCAGTTTTGCAATAAGTCCATCCATGAGCATATCAAAAGCTCAGTTCAGTCCACCTTCCTCTTTTTGACTGACTTCCTGCAACACAAAAGCTTGCAGACATATACTGAGGTCAAAAGAGCAATCGCAGTGAGCGCCAGTAGAAATGCCAACACATCTAGGTTGTGGTACGAGTACCAAGGCAAATTATTAGCCTCAGAGCGAAGATGAGCTGCTCCTTTGTGTCTCATGACAAACTCAATCCAAAAAGTGGCACTATCAAGAGGAGACAAGGGCCGATCGCGATGCAACTCTGACAGTTTGCGGATGTTGCTTTGGTACGTCGGGTTCTCCAGGACGTCTTTGAGGGCTTCGAGGAATTCTTGCGACGTGAGCGTTGCGACTTGAAGCACTCGAGCCGCACTTCGAACCTGCAGCCGCAGAACGTTGTCAAACTGGTCAAAGAGGATCGGAACAGCTAGGACGGGGACTCCATGGTAAATAGCTTCATAGATGCCATTGGTGCCGCCGTGAGATACAAACATGCGAGTCTTCGGATGGCCCAGGAGATCATTCTGAGGAAACCACTCTAGGAGTAAAGTGTTGTTTCCCAAGGTCGAGGGTCGTTCCCCATGGTACCTCCACACGACTTTCTGAGGGATCTCAGCAAAGGCTGTAGCAATGGCTTCTGTGATCGTTTTAGGGAGGGCACCGACCATAGCTCCCAAAGACATGATAACTACTCCATGCTCTCCAGAGCTCTGCATAAACTCTTCCAGGTCCTCGGGAAGGGCTTTAGGCGGCTGACATTGAAAGCCACCGATGTAGACCACGTTAGGCATGGTGGGTCGTGGAAACTCAAAAACAAAGTCCACTCTCATCAACCAAATGTCAGCAGATTGTTGCATTGAGAGAAGATCAGTGCCAGGCAGGAAGTGGCGCTCAAGCAGTTTGTTGTAAATTGGCACAATTATGTATCGCTCCTGAAGGAGGCTGAACAGATGCCGTAGGAAGTTTTCCGTCCGTTGCATGAAGCTCATTTGGTCGTGGAGCAATGAATTATAGGTTGGGATGTAGGATGGAGGTGATGGAGCGATTTGCATGTGAGCATCCCCAGTATTTAGCCAGCGTACATTGTAAACCAAGGGAAGGTGGAGGAAATTGGCTAAAAGGACTCCGGTTGGGAACGCCGGGTCTGTTAGAAGCAAGTCAAACCTGGCCTCTCGCAAGCGTTCGACAAGCGCTGCATCATCCAAAATGGTGGAAATCATTTGAAGCGCTGCGTTGTGAAACACCTTTAGTATGTTGGTGATATCTTTCTGTTGTTCAAAGAAACGAACGAAGGGCGACATCCTTTGTAGTGCTAGCGACCTCTCTATCAACATCTTAAAGTAGTCAGGGCCGACGTCTTCGGTCTCCATTGGGCTGACGGTGACGATGTTGTAGAGGGAGGAATTCTCTTGGATGTACCAACTTTTAGACGAACGCACCACTGTGAGGCTATGGCCGCGGGTGTGGAGATTTCTCATAATGACTTGCATGTTCACCCAGTGACTGCCATCCTCAGGCAACACCAGGATATTTCCACCATGACAGCAGGACGACACAAAGAGCAGACAAGTCAGTGCAGAGAGTTGTGTCGACCTCAAATCCATCTTTTAGAAAGCTAAAAAATACACAAAGAGAGAGAGAGAGAGAGAGAGAGAGAGAGAGAGAGAGCAAGATGTTTACAATTTTACAGCCAGAGTATTTTCTCCTAAAATAAATAGTTAGACATTTTGCATATACAATAGACAAGGTCGTGATTGAAAAATGGAAATATAAACACTTGTGGAAGGCACAGGTTGGTCTGAATTGTATAAAAATGCTCAAAATGTGCCCCAAAATGTATATAACCTTAATTTATTTTATGCATAGCTTATATAATATTGTATTACACACTGCCTGGCCCCAAAATTGTTGCAATCATCCTGGAATATGGCCACGATCTTCCTAAATGGCTCCTTCCTTCCTTCCTTCCTTCCTTCCTTCCTTCCTTCGAGTCTGGGATTAGAAGAACTGTTGCCAAACTGCCGGTCAGTGAATAATACATTATCATATAAGCTATACATAAAATAAATTAAGGCTATATACATTTTGGGGCACAATTTGAGCACTTTTATACAATCCAGACCAACATTAACTTAACGCATAAGAAATGTTTCATGTCTGAAACCACTTTAAAGTGCAACAAGTTTGGCCCTGACCATACAACTTTTCAGAATTTCATAATATTTACCAACAAGCATCAGGAATGATAAATGAGAGCGCATTAAAAGAAAACAGTCAGAACGAGAGCACTTCTGTTTATGTTTGATCTGTCCTGCATCTACAGCACTATACTGGAATTACCTGTTCCTGTTTTCAGATAATACTCCATTTGTTAGCTGGAACAAATTGCATCGTAATAATCTCCAGATCTTGAGCAAAAGCAGAAACAAAAACTCTGCAGCTGTTCAGTACAAGATACTTGTCTCATCCTTGATGGCCGAGTCCTTACTGTTAGGAACTTCTCTCTTTCTCTTCCTCTCCTAAATCCCACATCCCCTCCAGCTCCTCCCACTGACTTTCTCTTCCAACTTATCTGCACAGTGTAGCTCAAATATGTGCATTCAGCTCAACAACAAACCTCAAACACTCTATTAATCCATACCATCAAGAGGCCTTTTAACAGGATATATCGAGCCATGTGCCCACAGATCGAGGATTTTAATATCACCTAACACATTATGAAAATATCGGCTTTTTAGCACATTAGTGTTGATCTTTGTTTGAGGCATTACCCGTATACTTGCCGAACAAAAACTTTCAGGGAGGTTTACTTTACCTTTTGTATGACTCAGCCACTCCTACCGACGCTCTGGTTGTCTTGTGCAAACGCTGCCAAAACAAGCTTTGGATTTCCAAAATGTATACACACACATTAAAGATGTGATCACTTCCAACCACACTGTATAAGACAGGCCAAAACAGGCAAAAGACTGTGTGTTTCTTTATTAAACCTCCTTCTCATGCTCTGTCACATGAGATCTAAAGTGGCCTCTGGTCACAGTTTTGGATTAACTTCCAGTCAGAGAGAGCAAAATGTCCTCACTGATTCCCTGTTAGCCTTTGTGTGCATCAATGTTCAACTTTAGGTTCTGGACTGAATAACAAGGCAAAACTGGGGCGCTGCAAAAGGGCTATTAGCACTCGGCTCACACATAGTTTTGTTTGCCAAAAAACAGCTTGGATCAGTCATTCTTGGAGTGAAATGCATTTAAACATTCATTTAAGTTCTAAAGATCACTAATCTGTTCTGTGCAAAGCAAAATCCAGCACACTGAGTTTGTACTTTATAATAATGTAATACATGTACAAATTGTACAAATTGTAATTATTGCTGGGCAACGATTAAGCGATTAAAAGTTTGTGTTTACATAATATATGTGTGTGTACTGTGTATAATTATTTTGTATATATAAATACACACACATGCATGTACAGTGCTATGCATAAGTTTAGACACCCATGCTAAAGTTGACTAAAAAGAGGAATAAAAAATCATCTTTTGGAAATTGAACTTAATGCCTTAATTAAAAAAAATAGGAAAAATCCAACCTTTAAGGACACCAATTTTCTTTGTGAATGAATAATGTATCGTAAATAAATAAATGTTCTTCCTTAAAATACAGGGTGCATAAGTCTGGACACCCCTATGTTAAATTCCCATAGAGGCAGGCAGATTTTTATTTACTTCATGGATCCAGGATACTATGCATCCTGATAAAGTTCCCTTGGCCTCTGGAATTAAAATAGCCCCACATCATCACATAGCCTTCACCATACCTAGAGATTGGCATGGTTTTATTTCAGTTAGCCTAATAGCTGGTTTGATTTGCATTGAGAGATGATCTTATGGAAAGTACTCCATGCCAATCTCTAGGTATGGTGAACTTTATCAGGATGCATAGTATCCTGGATCCATGAAGTAACTGGCCTTTAAAAATAAAACTCTGCCTGCCTCTATGGGAATTTAACATAGGGGTGTCCAGACTTATGCACCCTGTATTTTAAGGAAGAACATTTATTTATTTACGATACATTATTCATTCACAAAGAAAATTGGTGTCCTTAAAGGTTGGATTTTTCCTATTTTTTTTAATTAAGGCATTAAGTTCAATTTCCAAAAGATGATTTTTTATTCCTCTTTTTAGTCAACTCTAGCATGGGTGTCTAAACGTATGCATAGCACTGTATATATTTAAGAAAAATGTGTTACTTATATATAAAATATTTATATTTATATATAATATAAATATAAGTATATAAATGCAAATATTTCTTAAATATATACATGCATGTGTGTGTATTTATATACAAAATAATTATACACAATACACACACATATATTATGTAAAAACAAACTTTTATTTTGGATGCGATTAATCGCAATTAATCGTTGCCCAGCACTAATCATAATGTATTTTCCATTAAACACTTTATATTTAGAATGGTCAATTTGTTTTACACCATTACAATTATAACGTGATTATAACTGCAACCAATTGCACTATCCTTTTTATCATACTATTTCAAAATAATAAATTGTAATGCAAAATAGCAAAATGAACATTTTCTTGAATATTTGAGAGCAATACAGTCATAATCAGTCTTGCAGGACTGGTTTGGAGATCTGGATCAGCTACTGCTAAAAACCCAGCCAGCAACATAGTATCGGCCCAAATCCGGCCCACATCTGGTATATGTGGATTCCACACGAGTCTGACACCATGTTGCTGTCTGGGAAGGTTTTATCAAGATCTGCTTGTACATTACAATATTAGAACAACTAATATATGTAGTTTCAACTTTAAAAAAGTGTTCATGATCCCTTAAAATTTTAAGCTTAATCAACTTGGATTTTTGAGTCATCACAACAACAAAAATGCTAAATTTAAGTTGTGATAACTAATTGAAAAAATCATTTTATTCAGTGTAAAGAAACTTGCATAGAGAAAATACAGCTTAAAATGAACTTGCTGAGACAGTCAACAGAAGTCTTGCCTCATCCAGACTACAAGCCACCAAATTCCTGATGTTGTTTTGGGAAATTCCAGGAAGTTCCCCGAACTATAAGGTCAACCTGAATTGCTAAAATGAATACGTTGCAGCATACTGCAAAAAAAAAAAAAAACACATTTTCTAAAATAGTGCATTTGTCGTTTTCCAACAAAAATACCTAAACATCCTAAAAACGAGATAAACCTGATAAACAAATTTGTGCACATTCTAAGAATATATCTTGAATTATTTTCTTTACCCCATTGTCTAATAGTTTTATCTTGTTTTAAAGCAGGGTTGCCACAGAACCAAAGTTTTAGTAGTTGGTACCAGTCAAATTTTGCAGTTCTCGGTCCCAAAAAACGTTTTAATTAAGTACTTTGAAAAAATGCAAGCCTTTAAATATGTTTGTCAATTCAGAAACTTTGCAGAAAGAGATTATACCAGATTAAATATCCTCTCGCTGAAACAAGTCTTGTCTTGCACAGCTTCTTCTATGGGTTTGTAGATATTTTGAAGGGAAAGCAAAAGTATCGATTAAGAATTATTTTCTACAGTTACTATCCATTTTATATTGAAACAGGTTTTTTTTTTTTTTTTTTACACAATACATCAAGCTAAAAATAATGAAAATACATTTTCCCTAGAATGTTGTGCTGTGCATTATAAGCAGGCTTCTCCCATAATGAACACAACAAACAGAAATGACAACAGGCTTGTATTCACCAAGCAGCAAGAGGTTTAACATTGTTACTTGTGTGTTAGCTATTATATGCATTTGTTTGGCAGATTCACATACTGGCACAGCAAAAAGCACAATTAACTAACAAAATCTGTGCAAAATATGAAACTTAATAGCTTGTGAATGTGCATATAAGCTTTAAAACACAGAATGTTCGAATATTTTTGTGAAACTCTTACTTGTTTCTGCCAACAGACGAGGCTTGCAGGGTTAAGCTGGTTGAGCAGAAATCTGGTCCATCTGTGCAAAGTTCAAATGTTCAGTGTTAATGTGACCCTCAAAGTGGTGAACAGAACTAATATTTTATTTAATGTTTTAAGAATTGGGTGCAACATGTAATAATGGCTAACCATAACATTTCATCTTTAAACTTATTTTTAGAACTGAGTGAGACATCAACAACTATTTTCGACACACGAAGAAGTCTTAAAGTCCAACAAGCTACAAAATCATCAACGCAAACAACTTGTAGATGACTTATCTTGATAAAGATCTCAAACATTCGGTTTGAAAGAGGAGGCGAGCTGCCAAAGGCAACAAAGGCAGGTGTAATTGCTGACTATGACTCCAGGCTATGACTCACTTCATGGACTTTATCACAAAACCACAGCTTCCTCTTTCCTCTGTTACTTTCTATAGTTCAAATTACCTGGTACAAAACATTCTGCCTCTGGGAATACTAATGTTATATTTGGAGCTGACTGAGAATATTGTACCTTAATGATTTCTCATATTTTGCAAGCTCCAAAGAGTGCTGCCTTGTCCTGACCAAATAGAAAATTTGCTTAAAAATGAATACAGTGAGTATGTGTGTGCGATTGTGCATAGATCTGACTATGTATTTAAGCAACTGATGGTATTGGGAAACAGTATGAAAAAGGTCACATACAAACAGTCGATGCCAAACCCCCCTGTAGAGAAGTAACCCAGACAGCAACATAGTGTCGGCCCACATCTGGTACACGTGGATTCCACACAGCCCGGATGCGGGCCGGATCTGGGCCGACACTATGTTGCTGTCTGGGAAACCATATTGAGTTGTTCAAAAAGGTAAAAACATGATTGCCCCGTTGTGCTATTTGAACTTATTTCTTCGCTTCAACTCAATGAACTGTATTGGATTTTGAATTCAAGTTTATAAGATTTGAAAAATTAAAGTAATCCATTGTCTTGACCAGTGTTGGGGAAAGTTACTTTTCAAAGTAATGCGTTACAATATTGCATTAGAAGTAACTAATTGCATTACTTTTTATTGAAAGTAATGCGTCATGTTATTTTTGCGTTACTTTTTCTTGTTTGTCTTTTAATGACAACAAAAAAAAGTTGTATTTTTGGCAAATGTAAAGGCCCTTTCACACCAAAGCTGAAATTAATAAGCCTTAGGCTGAAGAAAATGCAAGTGCATGCCTGTACAGTAGAGGGCGCAAATAAAACAAATTTAAAGTCATTGTTGCTTATTAGTATGGGTGAATTGGATCATCGAAGGTCAGCAGCAAAGATATTGGTTAATAAAGTGAGATTAAATACATAAAGTATATTTGTGTAATTTAACATTTAATTCTTGCAGGTTTGTATAATATTCTGAGTTTGCATTTCACTGTTTTTTTTTCACACTCAGCGTGAATCTCCAACGTCTCGACTAAAGGAATTTTTATACTAGCCTATTTTACCCCGAGTTGCAAACGCGATTTTACGTCTGAACTGAATATGATGAAATAGAGCACATTCAACAAAATAACGACTATAGAAAACGCGTCTTTGTATTGAGTTGTCCTTGTGAACGACATGCAAAAACTAAAGAAAACAAAAGATTCTCACGAGATAAGAATCACCGGCAAATATTCATGAACTTACGAGTCACAGTTACCTTGACGAATCTTTCACTGAATGAACTCACAGAATCCCAAATGTTTCTGAAACCAAATTGAACTGCAAGTATTACTGTATGTTTAGAAATGTAGCAAGTTTTGTGCACTTATATTCAGCTGGGTTGAATATACTGGGTTACCATATTCACATGCCATATTATATTCAAAGAATCCTTAACGACATGTCCAAATAGCAATGTTATTTGTATGGCATGTGTCCAAATACTCATGTTATAGAGACATGGACCTTTTTGGTACTTTTTGTCAGTTTATTATGCAACACATAGGCTACTTGTATGTTGAATCAAGTTCTCACAGATGACGCAGGCACAAAGGTCAAACAGGGGCAGACAGCAAATCTCCCCAAAATCTGATGCTGTGGAACAAGTAAAGCAGGTGTGGCACCCTGTGGTGAAGCAGCCTGGAGAGTAGGAAATACAAAAATAGATAAATTACTGAATGAATCACTCGAAATGATGATGAGCACTTCAAACTCACAGACATGGCAGTCATCAGCATCCACAGATTCCAGTGCTCCACTGATTCGAGCTCACTGTTATCACAGCTGAGGCTGTTGAAATATCATGTTTGTTGCTATATGGTAGCCACTGCAGAGTGAACTGAGAAGATAAGAACAGAATAAAATAAGCTAAGAACTGATTTATTATTGATTCAGCTTTCAGATGAACTCACCTAGCTCTCCTCACAGGCAGAAATGTCTTCTGTGTTATGGCTTAACAATTCAACTGAAAGAAATCATGGCTTATTTGAATACAAGAATGAAGAAAGTTTCCTTGTTACCCATGTATTTTTGCACATGGGTTCCCCTCAGGACCTGAAAGGTAATTATGCTTCAGGAAAAGGTCATATTGTAATTTAAAGTAGCTGATTTGTAGTTCAGGAGCTTGACAGCCACAGGCCTCATTCGATTTCATTTTCAATAAACTATGGACATTGCAATGTAAAGATGACCCTAGATGACTAATGCTGTTATTATGCAAACATTTCATTTTTTCAACTTCCCACATTTATATGGCAAAAAAAAAAAATGGACGATTTAGCATTTAGTGTTTGTCCAGACCTGTAAATTATTGATGTCAGTAACTGGGGCTGACAAGCTAAAAAAAAAAAAAAGGATGCTAGGCCGAAATGTAGATTAATATTAATATTCACAGGCGCAAAGTTATTATGAGTTACCTGTGTCATTGTAAGCCCCTTCATCACAGTGTCAATTCATTTCAAGTCTGTTCCATATGCAGTTGATATCTGATACCCATCATCAGATAGCAGTTATGATGGTTCTTGAAATCCAATCCAATATTTTAGTTTAGGCAATGGTTTTTATAAACAATATTTGTTATACCGGTTAAAACTCTCTTCACATCCAATAATAGAAGTGGTCTAAATATTTTAAAAATGTACCTTCTGTGGAAGTCTCAGGTCCAAAAAATTTCATTGCATTCATTGCATTCATACGTCCGAATGCAATGATAGTAGGTTCTACCTGCCAGTCAACCGATACATTTGCATACCTCCACGCACCTGTTCGCGCAGACATCACACGTCGTCAGTGTGTTTAATGCTATGCAGAGTTGTAGACAGACGTCAGTCACTGAGTTCCGCAAACAAACATCAGAAACCTTTTACAGTTCCCCGTGAACCAAAACAATGAGTTAATACCCGTGACTTTCAACCCAGAGCTGTTTTTGGATTTGGATTTTTGGTTTTGGATTTATGCGTTTCAATGCTAACACTACGAAATTGATCCTGCAACAGATGTGGTACAAGTCAGAGCCCTCTAAGTTGTTCACATTCATTATTATTGTAATGTTATGTTCTTTGAGACACGAAGTAATTTAACGGCTCTCGTGACGCTTTGCAGACTTTGCTCTGGCTGTGTGTGTTCATGTGTTTTGAAGGAGGCATGGCTTTGGAGACGCTCTGAAGGGAGCGCGGGATCTTATGCTTTCAAAGCTTTAGCCTACCCTACCTTTAATTGTGTTAATGAAATACCTATAAAACATTCATATGAAAAAATAAATCATATTTTTTTCCTGGGACCTCTGGATATTAATGGACATTTCGGTTTAGCACCAGTTAGTTGAATGGCGCTTTGAGCTTGTCAGCCCCAGTTCTTATTCAATTTTATGTAAAAGTGGAAAACGGCAGCCAAAGGGTGTGTAGATGTTCCTAAGGAGAATTTCTAAAAATTATTTTTTGTTGACAGAGCATGAAACACAAACCCATATATTTTTAATCAGCTTTATTGACATTTTTATATTCTATTAATTTCATCATTTACAGATCTGCACAAACACAGACACGCACTAAAACATCTTTTCCTAATGTCAAACCTCAAGTGTCACGTATCAATGGCTCAATATAACAACTTTCCAACCACAGTGAAAATCTCATTAAACATATTTTCATAAAGATATAGAGTGTGAGATAAAAAGAAAAGAACATGCTATGTCTTTAATAATTACAACAATCTATAATAAAAATAATGAATGTGGTGTGACACTAAACATGCTGTAACACTAAGGATCCCAAATCGGCATTTTCCTTGAGGGAATCCATTGTTCAGAATTCTCCACTTCCTGGATTAAAGCTGTACACCATCAACATCTTAAACTCATTCCCATACAATGCAATGCCAAAGGGCTGATCTCAGGTCAGTGTGTGTGGGAGGAAGATCAAAAACTCTGATTACACCCGCAAAACAGCATGTCTTTGTGTTTTGGACTGACATGACTGTGATCCGATAAAGACAGAACGCTTTAGAGAATGTATTGTGTAAATGATAATAGAGGTGAGGAAGATGATGGTGCTCTTTAGGTTGGCCTGTTGTTGAACAGAGTGATAGGTGTTAGTCTTGCCTTCATCTCCCGTCTGATCTGGCACCATGAGCACGGTCCGCAGAAGTAAGAGTACACACAGTCATTACAGATCGAGTCCTGCGTGAAGAAAACAGGGGTTAAACATAAAGAACCACAATATAAGATCCTTGACTGTGGAAGAAATACGTATACGTGACTTGACAAAAAGTAATGTGTGACAGAAAGTAATTTATGACCGAGACAGAGGGGCTCCACTCAAGGTAGCATGATAAGATGGCTAAGAAATATCTTCATTCGTCCTAACGAAGTGTTAGTTATGGCTAAGAAGTATGCATTACAATATAGCTAATGTGATGGTGTTTAATAGTTTATAGACCTTATTCAGAGCAGCGCCGTGACAGGTATGAAAGCGAGGCTGTGAGGGAAAGACTTACTGTGTTTTCAATGGCATCTGCTGTAAATGGCTATTTAACGCTCCTAGATCACTTATATTTTCAACCAGAGCTCATGTTGTCTAGGAAATGTTGTATTTCTTGGAATTATGTTTTTGCAGTGTTTGTTTCATAACCAGAACAATCCAAAAACACATTAAATAACACTAGTACAACCAACTGAAGAGATGAATCCCTCACAGACTCAATTTCATTCCCGTAAAAATCAAAGATGGCGCTTCTGTGAAGGCCTATTATGCACCCACTGTAAAACTCACACCTTTTTAAAACTGTTTTTGTCTACTGAAAGTTTCGTCAGCTCAACAACGTATTGATCGCACTCGTTCGTTCCCTCACAGCCTCATTTTCATTCCTGTCAAAAATTAAACATGGCGCTACCTGATTAAGGTCTATTGATTCTGCTTGTAATAACACAAAATGATGCAGTTTCTTTCTAATCTATGCTTTGGTTATTATCATAAAGTTTCTCTCGTCTTTACCGTGATCCCGTATCGTCGTCGTGTGGACACCCTCATGGAGAGAGTAACAGGAGGAATACACCCGCAGCTGTCCAGGAGAGGGAGACAGAGACATTCTCCATGATCTCTGGCTGTGATGCAGGCGAAGCAAGGGAAACACCACACAGAGAAGCAACCTACAGAAGACCGACCAATTCAAGTCATTATTCTGCCTAAACAATCCGACTGTGCACCTGCTAAACACACCAGAGAGTTTCTAGAGCACTCAGAGATTGCACCTTTCTTAAAAGCCTTGATTCACTATTTGTTTTATAGCCTACACACCAGTGGCGTAGGTTTGATTTTGAAATTGGTAGGGACGGGGACATCAATATAAATATATTTTAAGTTTTGATCGAAATTATTGCTAAGGATATATCAGTGTCACTGGATATTGGTAGGGACACGTCCCTAGCGTCCCTACTAAATTCTACGCCCCTGCTACACACACACACAAACTCACATTCATTGACATTGTCGCATTCGCAGATGCTGGTGGACCACTGGTCTGATGCTGCAGACACCACTAGTGGCCTGGGTTGTTGAATCACCATCTTGCTTGCCATGATGAATGAGTATCAGATTCAACAACTCTGAAATCCCAGAAAGAAAGAACGAACTATAAAGAATCTAAAGCAGAATTTTAGCAATTAATAAACAGGTGACTTCAAATGTCAGACACTAAAATGTGTTACTTTGTTGCTTCCATAAAGGAAATTTTTAATTCCAAATTCTAAAAACAATAACACTTGGCTCAACAGTTGCTCCAGCAGCAGATTTTGTCTTACCTGGGACAGAGGAAAGTTCAGCAGAAGACTGACACCTTGTGAGGGCGATGCTGTCATTTATTTAGGGGGAGGGAGGATGTCGGGGATGTCGACACGTAGATTCTCACTCGTATACGCACATAAAGGATGCTTATCAAAGAACAACTTTCTAGTTGTGCTTTCATCAGATCAGAGCATGGTAATAATGACAAAAATGACAAGCATGCAAGAAAAACGGACAAGAAATATGACGTGGTTATCCTTTGTATTACACTTCATTCTTTGAAAGTACCTAAACAGGTGCAATGAGGTGAGATAAATGTCACAATCTTTATTTGGATGCAGGGCTTTAATATAGTGAAACTCAGAATCCTCTAATCAATTATTGATTAATCATCAGGAACGTTTTATGAAATCGTCTTCGTTCTTACAGTAGCCTACTGATTACGTAAAGATAGGCCAGACATCGACTGCCAGAGTACATCATGTCTCTGTGATTTCCCAGTCTTTCGGTGAGTACTCTAAGATAGTGTGCATTTGGATAAAAAGCATCTGCTAAATAGCAAATCACTAATAACAGGCGATTCAGGTGCGCTGCTTTCTGCTCAGATAAAATCAAATCCAGAGCTCAAATCTGCTGTGGACTGCATTTTGGGGGCCTGAATACACAAACTTTTAAAACCAGGTTTCAAAGTGCAACTTTTTGAAAACGATCCCGACCCCGTTATCGTCTCACCGTAAACTACAAAAAATGTGCATTTGTGAAAACGGTTATGTCATACGCATGTGTGTTCAGTCTATAGACGCATAGTGTTTCTTAACAAAGTGACATCGCCAACTACTGGCTTGGCATGATCGCTTTTAGTCGTCTTCGCAGATCCATTTGAATGAGGATAATTTTGACTACGTTGTCATCTATACGCAAAAACATTTCTGTTTTTAGCACTTCTTTGTCAAGTAAACGTACCCTCAACATAGTGAGAGCTAACAAGACCCATAGACACAAGTAAGGAATCCAAGAAACCAGCAAAAACAAGGGAAAGGAGCACAATATAAAGGGATCAGAGCACATGAGGATCAGGTGAACTCAATCAAGCAAACAAGGAATAGACAAGGACTAAATAAGGGGGGCGTGGAAACGGGAAACTGGAGCACAAACAAAAGGTGTGTTCGACGTCGGCTGCAGCTGGAAAATTTTCTTTCTTTCTTTCTTTCTTTCTTTCTTTCTTTTGACATGTTTGAAACCACAATGAGGAAATCATTTATTTACAGTCCCCCTGTAGTCAACAATTGTATGTCTTAAAACTCATCTTTGATCACCAACGAACGACTGAATGTATGTAACTCCACACCCTTTCCTCATTTAGTATACGCGGATCGATGAATATGCAAATGAGCCCCGCCTCCACTCACTCACTCAGCTCAGAGATCCACTCGTTGACGATCACACGTTGATCTGATTGGTTACAAGGTAGTTTGTGACGTCAGAAACACCAGCGATTTCAAACCGTCTTTGGTTCACTGCAGTTTTAAGGAGAAAATACTCAGCAATGGTGTCGACTTATGAATTTACACATGATTTGTCTTAAAGCATATCTTTAGCCTCATAGCATAATTGCCTAAGTCATATTTCAATGTTTTTGGAAAACAAGACAAGTTTTGCAGCAGTGGTAGGATAGTAAAGTTAGGCAGATACCACAATTTGGCCAAAAAATGACTTAAGCAATTATGCTATGAGGCTAACGATATTAAAAACACCACATAGACATATAAACAACATTAAAAGCTGGATTTTCACCAAATCGTTTGTTGACCAAAAAAAAAAAAAAAAGTATTGGAAGAAGATGATGAAATGTAACTTGTAAAGGTGGTTAGCAAGGAAAAACTCCCAAGGATGTTATATAAAGAAACCTGGGAACAATAATAGATAATAAAATGAATGTAAAAAAAATCAGTTCAACATCCCATAATGCATCCTGATTAAACAGCAGTAGGACCTTAATTAAAAGGCTGGTATGTCAAAAGTTTGACATCAAGACCCTTTGTTTGCCTCTTACTGCTTTAAACATTTAAATGATGAAATATTGAGCTTGAGTGCTTTTTTTGCATTCTTCCTATTCTTTCTCACAGATAGTTCTCAGTATCAGTATCAGAGTTATTTTGTCATCACTAACCCTGGGTTAACATATTTTGTTAAGCCTGGAACAAAATTCCTCCCCGAAAATTGTATCTCAACCATATCCGTACCAATGAGTTATCCATAAAATCAGAGGGAAATGATTGGTGAATAACGCTGATGTAGAAGCACCTAACCCTGGTTATAAGCCTAAACTTGACAAAACTGTAAACCTGTCCCTCAAATCAGATTGGTTGATTGGAATGTTGTTCCAGGATCATGTCGGACTGTGGGGAATCAGGTTTTGCATCAGTCTCATTAAGACGAGCCATTCTCACGTGACGTCAGCAGAACTGGTAATCACCTGAAATCTATCGATAAAAAAAAGAAAAGCATGGACCGGACTAACCCGCTCTGTGGAGACGTGATGTGAAGTGATGCTAATCTCGTGTCTCTACGCATGTGTTTGCTCACTGCTGTCTCTATAAAGTCTGAAAACTCCGATTCTCATCGACACTCATTCCTGATCTTCGCCATCAGTCATAACCAGAGCTCAAGTCATCATGGCAACTAAGATGGTGATCCAGCAGCCGAAGCCCCTGGTTTTGGCTCCGGGTTCTGACCAGTGGTCCACCAGCCTCTGCGAATGCGACATACTCCCAGACTGTGAGTGCAGTTTCATTGAAATCCCTACAGATAGTCGGACATTTGATTGTCTTTTTCTTTGTGCGGTGACTGATCTTCCCCATCTTGTTGGGCAGGTTGCTTTGCGTTCTGGTGCGCCCCATGTTTCGCCTGCATCACGGCCCGAGATCACGGAGAGTGTCTCTGCTTGCCTCTGCTGGACAGTTTCGGCCTCATCCCACCCATCACTATGGCAATGAGAGTGTCTGTCCGACGCACGTATGGCATTGAGGTAATGGAGGTTTACTGGAATTCACGGCAAAAAAAATGCATCTCTTAATCAGTTCTGAACTAGTTGCATTCATTTAAGACAGTTGAAGGAGGCGAGACACCCCAGGTGAAGAGGGTAAAAAAAACAACTAATAATAAATATCACCATACTTCACCAGTTGATTGATTACATTAATAATAGCAAACATTTCTTGTATTACAAGTTTTCTGAAATTGTATGTTTAAATATGCAAATGAGGCAGTCTAATTAAATATGCACTAATTTGCATACATTTCTAGAACAAAAATCTGAACACTAGATGAAGTCAGGTTTAAAATTATTGTTTCATTTATTTGATATATTAGAGCCAAAGGTTTTTACAGAGGGGATATTGGATATTTATCACTCCACAAATCAGAAAATACTGTCAACAGCCAAAAATAATTACATTTTCACCATTTTTTTTAGGAATAAAATGTTGTATAAAATCAGGAAAATTATATATGAACAAACCCCTTTGTAAAAACCGCCATAATATAGATCAGAATGAAACTGTAAAGTTTGGTGTGTTACTGAAGTGGAGATTTCTGGCTCAATGTAGGAGGAAAAACTTTAAAGTCTTTTTAAGATAGACCTATATACTGTAATTGAAATCTAAGGATGCAAATAGATAAAGTGCTCTACAGTTAAAAGTGTATTTTGCATGTTTTCTGTCCACTAGCCTGAAAAAAACACTTTATGAAAAGCCAAAAAGCCCAAAATCTCAAAATTGACAGATGCATGAAATAACAGTGTTTTTGCCTGTAGTGTCTCCCCTTAACTTAAAAAAGTGAGGATTATTCAATAATTACAATTATTAAGTAGGCTAAATGTTATAAACTAGATTCGTAATTGAAAAAATTAAGTTATGTTGAATTGTCAAGTTCACATAACTTAATTTTTTCAATTACACATTCAATTCACATTTATTTGTATAGTGCTTTTCACAATACACATCATTTCAAAGCAGCTTTACAGAAAATGCATGAGTCCACATTACAATTTAGAGTGATCTGTTATCAGAGGAAACTGTCTAAGTTATGTATTTCAGAAATGAACTTATACAAAATCATAGTTAGTGAAAAAGGGTATATTATTTTAAACAATGTAATATTTAATGCAGAATCAATGAACTCATTGAAGTAATGAATGCATGTTTGCTAAATGATTATGACACATGAAGTTTATTTACTTAATAATCTTAAGGCAACGGGTTTCCTCGCTTTTTTTAAGTTAAGTCAACTGATCCCTCATTCTTTGATGTTAGACGTGAAATGTCTCTCTCTCTCTCTCAGGACTCTATTTGCAACGACTGCGTGTTGTCCTTCTGCTGCGGGCCGTGCTCTTATTGTCAGATAAGACGTGAGCTGAAGTCTCGCAACCACCCCGTCTCCCTCTTAAGCTTCCGAAAATAAAACACTCCATCATCATCAGTCACTGATTTGTAACTTCAACTCTAAAATGAACTCAGTTCTGACCCCGAGGTGTGGATTTCAGCTGCAGTCTGCTGAGGAATGAAGCCTGAAAACTCTTCTCTACATGATTCTTTCACTTAATATTCAACAATATTATTGATCTGACTGTAGTGGCACTGTTGGATGAGAACTGAACTGGTCTGGATGATGACACTGATGATCTTTACAACAGAACTGAATCAACACTGAACTGACTTCAGATGAACAACAGCTGAAATGCATTATTGTCCTGTTATCTCTGTAAAGCTCCTTTGAAACGAGTTGTAAGGACACTTGACTTGAGTTTAGGGTAACAACTGTATTGAAGCTTCGTTAGACTTCATGGAACACGTTTGTATCAACTGAGATCATCACGTGGAATCATAAGGTCCTTGTTAATTTTGTTTTAAACTGTAGCTTTTAGTTTAATTTTATAAATATTTTTAATGTATTATGTCATCGTTCATGTTAAAATAAAAATAATTGTGATTAAAAACCACTGTTTTTGTATGTTCTTTTGTTTTAATACACACAGGTTAGGTTTTCATTCATGTGTCCCCTAATATATGCTATTAATTAAAATAACCATTTAAATGCACAAAAGTTTGGGATCAGTAAGATTAAAAGAAAGAAATTAATACTTTTATTGAGCAGCGATTAAATAGAGCAAAAGGGACAGTAAAGACATTTATAATGATTTCTATTTCAAATAAATGTTCTCAGTTATTTATCAAAGAACCCTAAAAAAATGCATCAAGGTTTCCACTAAAATATTAAACATCACAACTGTTTTAATAAGAAATAGGCATAGTAATTAGATCATAATAAGAAAACAGCAAATCATCATATTAGAATGATTTCTGAAGGATCGTGTGACACTGAAGACTGGAGTAATGATGCTGAAAATGTCTTACAATATATTCACATAGAAAACAGTTATTTTAAATTGTAATAATATTACTGCTTTACAGTTGACTATTTTAAATGCAGCCTTGAGCAGAAGAGATTTTATTTTATAATATTCAAAAATATTAAATAATAATAATAAAAATCACCCATTTACTGACAATATAGTTAAATGCATTATAGTTGACAATGATCTAACAATTAAAAATTCTAAAGCAAATAAAAAATCTTAATTGTTAATTTCAACATTTACCAATCAAAAGTTGTATCTATATTATTAATGGATCTGAGCAAAGTTGTATTTGATATATATATATATATATATATATATATATATATATATATGATGCACAGCGTCATGCACACAAATAAAAAACACCATCATGATAACACACACGACACAAAAATAATGCAATAAAACACTGATTTAACAACATAAAAGCTTCCTTTAACGTCCTTTTTTGGCTTTTCACTGTTGATTTGCTTTATTTTTATCTTTTTTGCGTCCAAAAACGGGTTAACAGTACTTTACTGTAAATTAAACTAAATATAAAGCTATTTCCCAGTATAGTAAGGGAACATACTATTAACCATTACTATTAACAGCTTTACAGTAAAATTAAAATTATAATATTTTTTACATGTTTGATTATTGGGCTCCCTCTAGTGGCTAACTGCAAGATGTAATGTGTGTGTGTGTGTGTGTGTGTGTGTGTGTGTGTGTGTGTGTGTGTGTGTGTGTCTTTGCTTATATTTAATTGCCACATAACATGTATAAATGGCTTAATTCCACTTTTGTCCGACTAAACCCAGATGCCAAATAGGCTTAATGCTATAATTGGGCCTACCGGAAATAAACGAAACTGGAGTTCTTGACTGGCCATCTTGCTATCATGTTTGACCCATCTCTCGTTTTAAGACTGCCTTTCTTCATCTCTATCAGTGCATGTATGATCATCTACGTGTCTGCATTGTCCTGTTTATTACCTTAATCTTTAGGACAATGTTAAAAAACTCATCAGTCAGATTCCATCACACTGCACGATCTTCATATCACACAGATCTTGATTAGGCTAATCTTCTATATCTCCTTCATGTGGGCTACGGCTACCTCAAAAATAAATGTATGCATTTATAGAAACTTTTTCTGGTCTCCTACATTCAGCGCACTGCCAAGTGGCAGGACACACATTTAGAGTATCGGCGTAAGGTAGCAGGAGGTCATTTGGCATATCTACTTTTATTCAAAGTATCCTAACTAATACAATTATTACATAGGCGACTCCTGCACAGATTGTTGCCAGGTGCTTTTGGTAATCTTCCATTTATGGATTACTTGTAAACTTGTGGTTTGCTGCCATCTACTGGTGGAACTAAATAATTATACAACTGATTTCTCTTTTCTTTCTTTTTTTCTAACCTTTGCTATTGCTTTTGGCTTAAAATCATATTTTTAAATTTCACAGTGAAAAAGATTAATTTTGGAACCTTTGTTTGGAAGTGTATAAAGCATCAAATTAACTGCCATTTCATCTAAATGGGAACCCAGCTGCAGTATTATATCAAGAGTGATTTTAATGATTGCCAAAAGAATATGTAAGGGGGAAAAACACACAGGATGGACATAGATCTTTAAGATGAAAATGGTGACGTTTATTGCAGAATAGCGGTGAAAAAGTGCAGTTAGCACCTTGGAGTGAGACTGAACCCCTAACATACTAAACTCCGCTCTTAATGTAAATGAAGTTGCTCCTGTTGTAACAGTTGTGGTTTGTATAATATCCCATTGTCTTAGATGGTTCTCAGTGTCCCACACCTGCTCCTATTCCACAGCCGATCGATCACCATATGTCAGGATGCGATCACAGTGTGCATATTTGTTATTCTGTGCTCTTTGGAGTGAAGTGATTCTAAAACCAATCCGTTAAAGTGAAACTCACATTTTAGGGCAGGAGACTTGGATCGTTTGACGCTTTTCTATAGTAATTTTCACAAAGCAGCTGTAAGTTTAAATGGTTAGTTCACCCAAAAATGAAAATTCTGTCATCAATTGCACTCTTATGTCTTTTCAAACCCAAAAGTCATTCGTTCATATCTGAAACACAAATGAAGATATTTGGAATGAAATCTGATAGATCTCTGTCCCTCCATTGAAAGTTTGATCGTTCAAAATGTTCATAAAGATATCGTTAAATAAATGAATCAAGCGGTTTAATCAAAATCTTCTGAAGAGACACAATCATGTTATTTGTTGAACAGATTTCATTTTATTCACATATTGATAAGTGATACTGATAAAACTGATGAAGCTCAAACGTGATGCGTAACATAAGAATGAACCTCATTGGTTCTTGCTGAAGCTCAAACGTGATGCGTAACACGAGAATGAACCTCATTGGTTCTGATTGAAGCTCAAACGTGATGCGTAACACGAGAATGAACCTCATTGGTTCTTGCTGAAGCTCAAACGTGATGCATAACACAAGAATGAACCTCATTGGTTCTTGCTGAAGCTCAAATGTGATGCGTAACACGAGACTGAACCTCATTGGTTCTTGCTGAAGCTCAAATGTGATGCGTAACACGAGAATTAACTCATTGGTTCTTGCTAAAGCTCAAATGTGATGCGTAACACAAGAATGAACCTCATTGGTTCTTGCTGGAGCTCAAACGTGATGCATAACACAAGAATGAACCTCATTGGTTCTTGCTGAAGCTCAAATGTGATGCGTAACACGAGAATTAACTCATTGGTTCTTGCTGAAGCTCAAATGTGATGCGTAACACGAGAATTAACTCATTGGTTCTTGCTAAAGCTCAAATGTGATGCGTAACACAAGAATGAACCTCATTGGTTCTTGCTGGAGCTCAAACATGATGCGTAACACGAGAATGAACTCATTGGTTCTTGCTAAAGCTCAAATGTGATGCGTAACACAAGAATGAACCTCATTGGTTCTTGCTGAAGCTCAAATGTGATGCGTAACACAAGAATTAACTCATTGGTTCTTGCTGAAGCTCAAATGTGATGCGTAACACGAGACTGAACCTCATTGGTTCTTGCTGAAGCTCAAATGTGATGTGTAACACGAGACTGAACCTCATTGGTTCTTGCTGAAGCTCAAACGTGATGCGTAACACGTACCGGTAATTACAAACTTTATGAAGACGTGAACGCACCTTTACATTTACCATATTTGAGTACTCTATGTACGTGCGATGATCAAAATCTATATGCCTAAATAAAAAAATGCCTAAATTATATCGGTTCACTACATAAAGCGATTGGGTCTCTTCAGAAGACTGTGATTAAACTGCTCAATTCATTTTACAATCTCTTTATGAACATTCTGAACCGAGTTTTAGATGAATACACTTTACATGGAGGGACAAGATATCTTCATTTGTGTTCTGAAGATGAATGAAAGACTTACGGGTTTGGAATGACATGAGGGTGAGAAATTAATGACAGAATATTCTTTTTTGGGTGAACTATCCCTTTAAGAAAAGATTTTTTAACGGATACTAAAATATAGACATACCAGATGACCATCAGACCGTTTTTATTAAGGCAATAGATTAAGACAATAAACTAACAGACATCACCATACTTCCACCAGATGATTAATCACAGTACAATAAAACAATAGTTTTGCATTACAAGTTTTCAGATTTTTTTCTTTAAATATGCAAATGAGGCATTATATAAATAAATATGCATTTGCATACAATTCCAGAACAGAAATCTGAACCTTGGATAAAGCCAGGTTCAAAATTCTTGTTTAATTTTTTTCTTAACACATTAGAGTTAAAGGTTTTTACAGAGGAGATTTTGGATTTCTCTTTTCATCACTCCATAAATCAGAAAATGTCAACAAGCTACAAAAAAATAAAAAAATAATCCACCATCCATTTTTAAAATGTTATATAACTCAGTTGAATATTAATAAACCTTTCAGTAAAAACCTTTAGAATATAAAAAGGAGGCAAAACTGTAAAATTTGGTCTAAGAAAGTAAAAAAAAAAAAATCATTTTGATAAAACAGCCTTTAAAGATACGTATTGCAAATGAATTCTACAGATGCATATCGATGAAAGGAAATAAAATAAACACTTAAATGTGTATTTTGCATGTTTTATTTCCACTAGTCTGAAAGAAGACTTGTTATGGAAACAAAATCTCAAAATTGTGAATTAAAAAACTGGATTTGCCTGTAAATGGAGCAAATACAACGGTGCAGATCTAATGTCACAGAGAAGAATGAGAGTCATTTCATTTGTAACAGTGCAGAATACTGAGAAAAACATGTGTAGGTTGCAAGTCAGGGCCTTCATTTTGCTCGACCGTTGATGAATGTGACATTTTGCTCACGAACATTCATTTCTCGGGATATCTGACACCAGGAGCAGACACCACAGAAGGTGGAGTAAAGACAGTCTTTACAGATAGAATCCTAGAGAGAGAGAAACACGATAAGTTCTCCAGATTTATAAACAGTATTAGATATAAGATAGCTAGAACTGGCTTTGAAACAAACCTGTATCCCATAGCGATTGCGCACGGAGACCCGCATGGCCAGAGTTATTGGAGGAACGCATGATCCGAACCCGTCGAGCAGAGGCAGACACAGACACTCGCCATGCTTGCGAGCCGTCGAACAGGCAAAGCAGGGGAAGCACCAAAATGAAAAACAACCTGCAAAAGAACACGACCGTTAGTGATGAGAGGAATCACGATGTGAAAGAGTTGAAAGCAGCATTGACATCTCACATTTGTTAAACCCTCTGATGCTCTTCGGTTTTTTTTTTTTTTTTTTTTGCTTTTTTTGTCAATGAAATTAATGTAGGCCTAGGCTACTATAGGTTTAGTTGATAACGTTTCTTATTTAATATTTTGTATTTTTAGGGGATTTATTTTATACTAAATTGTATTTACGCTGTATTTATAATCCATTTATTCACTTTTTGAGCATAGACCTAAACATTTATTTTCCAACTTAAACTGTCGTAAATCTTGAATGCTTTAGAGCACAGACTTAAGTTTGATCTCTTTTCAAAGACGACACATGGCAAATTATTTCTGAAGTGAAAAAAGTAAAAATAAAAGAAATATATAATGTATTATTATGAAAAATGCACAAAAATACAATTTTAAATTTTTATATGAAATATATATTTTCAAAATCATGTTTTACTCTAAAACTGCAAGAAAATCCAAACCATAAATCTAAACAAGTTGTGTTCAAAATTTGAGCTTGATATCGCAAAAAAAAACCCTTACTTTCAGTAAGATTTTGTTTGACCGCAGTACCAAAAGTTTCCCATTCATTTCCAATTTGCTAATTTTTTACCTTGAAAATAGTGTGACTGTTTTTTACAGGACCATTTAACCTTTTCGAATCATGTCCATGATTTTTTGTGTGTGTGTTCACATAGCAAGTGCCGAAACCCTTCCCAAGTTTCATACCATTCCAACGAAGTAAAAAATGATAAAAAAATAAAAAACTTAAAATTTTTCGATAAAAAATTACACGACTCTCTGGAATACTTGGACATGAACTCCCTCTCAAGTCGTATTTACCGCTGGGAACAGCTAGGGGATCATTTTGATTCTCGAGTTCCAGAGTTTTGATTCTCGAGTTCCAGAGTTCCGAAAAAGAACTTAATTCAGTTCCGAATTGAATTCTTTCACGTCACTTTAAGACCAAATGCACGGATCCAATAGAATGATACGCATCGGTTTTTTGTCTCAATAGTTTATGTTCACGTAAACCATAAGTGTGTTTACAAGAATAAACGGGCATGTGTGTGTCCATTCAAGCATAAATAGACGTGAAAAAGAACTTAATTGGGTTCCGAATTGAATTCTTTCACGTCTTCTTGCACTCAAATGGTTTAAAATAACTTAAATGTTTAAACTGACAAGACCTAAAACACATACAAATGATAAACTTTCGCTCTATGATGGTTAAACCTTTCAATTAATCAGAGAATCATGTGCTTTTCGAAGCTTGTGGCCTGGTCTGTACGGATCAACAACCATTCTTGGATGCGCACATTGCAATATCAATGCTTAAACCATATATATAGTGCAGCCCTCACCATGAAATCAAAATTGACAATTCTTTTTTTCTTTTTTTTATGGAATTATTGGAATATTTATTATAAATGATTCATCCGTGCGTGAGCGCGGGACAATCTGTCACAGAAATAGCAAACGATAATGATCCAACAATCCAATCAGGTCCTGCCCTACGGTTTTTCTAGTTTGAGAAGCAGTTTCACTCGGATATGCATGGGGAAGAAGACTTGTCAGTTTCCTGCTCAGTTTATAAAGAATGACAGGCTTAATGTACAGTCAACCAGTAATTACAGAAAAAAACTGATTACACATTATCCCTTATTTTGGCACACCTCCGGAGAACCTTTTATACACATATTTCAGTGATGATGTACAATGATGATGTGCCAGCTAGATTTAGCAATACTATTGTATAGTTACAAAATGACATTCTAGACACACCAAAATCAACAAAACCGAGAGAGAGGGGGAGAGAGAGAGAGAGAGAGAGAGAGAGAGAGAGAGAGAGAGAGAGAGAGAGAGAGACTCACACTCTGGTACATCCTGACAGAAGTCACAGATTCCAGAGCTCCACTGGTTGGAAGTGTGTGACATGACAAAGGCCTTTGGCTGTTGCGAAGTCATCCTGCTTATTACCAAATCCTTCAACAGACACAAGAACACAAAGACATATGAGTGCATACACTGCAAAAAAATAAAAATAAAAATAATAATAATAATAATTTTCCTACTTTTTCTATATCAAAACATTCTTACATATAGATATAAGTCTTGTTTTCTTAAAAACAGATCAACATTAAGAGACTTTTTGCTTAAAACTAGAAAAATATCTTCCAGTAGGGTAAAACATACTTTCTACTTTAAGTTTAAACTACTCATTTTTTTAACAATGCCATAAAAACCTTTTTTTTTTTTTTTTTTGGGTTCCCCAAAAGAACCTTTCAGGGAACATTTCTTAAAATAACCTTTTTTTCTCTCAGTATGAAGTACATTTTAAATAATCTTTTCCACTTTAAAGAACACTTTGTGGAATGAAAAGATTTCATGGATGTTTAAGTTTCTGAACCAGAACCTTTATTTGTTTGATTAAGAACCATCTATTTTTCATTAGCATCGGCACAAAAGTGCTCATTGAAAAACATGTCAAATGGTGATTTATCACCCAGTGTTGTTTTAAAGACAAGTTATTCTTGAAAAACTAAGCTAGATATTTAAATAAGTGCATAGTGACACACAGTGTGTAATGGATTACGTAATCAGATTCCAAAAAATGACATACTTGTTATTATATTACGTTTTAAAATACTCATAATCAGATTGTAGTTACATTTTTAGTGATTACACAATTACGTAATGTTCACAAAATGGCAGTAAATTATTCACAATTGACTGACTCTCAGTATTGTCTTCCAGTTTTGTGGAATTACACAAGTCAGAGGCCACACTGGATAACAAATTAAATATTTAATATTTTTCGTGTTTTTATTTTGATTGTTATTATTTGAAAATCGTACATTTTTATGGTTTAAATAATTCTTATTTTTTCATCAACAAACTCCCTGCGGTTCCTTCACAAACCCCCGTTTGGGAAACCCTGATGTAATATAACATTTAATGCACTTTACATTGGAAATTTGCTGTTTTTTTCTTTTTGTATTTGTACATCACTATAGTAGAAGATTATCCTATTCAAATACACTGAAAAAAGCAATGAGTTAAATTTACTAAATTTTTCTTTGGCAAGTTTTTTCACGAGTATTTTTAAAGTAAACTTCACATATGGAATTAAGTAAACTCTACTTAACTAAGTTAATGAAAGTAACAAAGGAAATAAGTCATTTTAACTTGGCTTGTAAAAGGTTGAGTAATATCTATTTAGTTGAAGTTTCCTTTGCAATACATTTGATTTCATTCAAAAAATAAAACAATGAATTAAACCACACTTTTAAAGTACATGCTTTACTTAGAAACATCTATTAATTAATACAATAGATATTCTACGTAATGGGAATCACACGTCACGTGAATGCAGAGACCTCAATACTTAGACAATACACAATGACGGTAACATTTGATGGATCGTTTTTGTGTTTGAATGTGTTATTTTGAGTGGAAAATGAACTCCAAATGTCACAAAATGGCAAGTTACTAATCCTAACAACAAAAGCAATGATGAAACAGTGTAAATACAGCTGGAAAACAGTGACAAATCAACCTCATTAATTAGTCAGTGCATGGGAAACTAGTGAAGGCTAAAAGTAACGTTAAAAGAAATCAAAAAGTAGTCCGATTATATTACCAAAAATGTGCCATGTAATAGATTATACTACTACTACAATTTTCAACATGCACTTTGTACCAAGTAATCTACCTAAAATTGAACAATCTCAAAACCGGCTCTTACCTGAGCGCGAGACTAGAGACGAAGGACAGACTTGTGTTCATTCACACTCCAAGAGGCAAAATGATGGAGATCCACTGTTACGAGCAGGTGTGCATCTCAATTTAAGCGCTTCCTCAAAGTCACTGGTCAGGTTAGTTATGCGTCACACCCGTGACCTTCCACCTGAAAATCTATCAGCATGTGGCTTTACCGTGGGCATAGTTTCACCTGAGAATGAAGACTCTATTGTTTATCTGTTTGCATGTGTATGACTGAGTAAATGTCTTTGGTTTGCTGGTTGCATCAATGTTGCAAACAAGTTAATGATATTTAACTGTGTTACAGTGTGTTTAAGTCTTTATGAATCCTTGTTACTGTTTTTTGTTTGTTCTGAGATAATACCTTGACTGTTTTTGGGTATGAACGAACACTGCCTGACTATTGTTCATCAAAACGTGTCAGGCATGATACAGTGCTTTGTAATTGTAATTTCACTCAAGAAATTGAACTTTTAGGCCTGGTTTCACAGACAGGGCTTAGATTAAGTCAGGATAAGGCCTTAGCTTTTATAAACGTGTCACAAAACATTACTGATGTTCATCTCGGGACAAAACAATGGCACTGATCACTTTCAGTTGAAATAGCTCAAACGTGCATTTCTATAGGTTTAAGTTTCCGTGAAACAGCCCGTGCAAGTCTAACAAGGCATCCGGAGTGGTCTTATCTACATTTTATCTACATGGGGCAGTGCCATCTTAGAGGTCAGGTCCCAAACTTAAAGTATGCAAATTATGGTTGATAATAAATCATTTGACTTTATAGAACAGGAATTGCCAGAAACCTCTTGGCTATCAAATAAAATGTCTTTCTTTCTTCAGTCGAAAAGAAATGAAGGTTTCAGTGGAAAACATTCCAGGATTTTTCTCAATATAGTGGACTTCAATGGGGTCCGACGGTTGAGGGTCCTGTAATGGGAAAATGTGATTTTCATTGATCTTTAGTAGATATATAAAGTAGTGTGAGTTTCATTATAATACATGAATGGGAAAAACATATATATTTGTGAACAAGATGTATGCATTTTTGTTGGGTGTGAAACTTCAGGAAATATGGGGCAGGGCCTTTGACCTTAGGGTTGACTTTTGTCGTCAGCAAAAGAATGACTAAGCAATAAAAGATATTAGTTATGTTATCTGAAGCCTGCAGAAGGCCTTGAAATTTGTATAAAGACTGCTCCCGTCTTCCTGTCTGGGTCTCACTCACTCCACATAGCTTCTGTGTGGTTGACTGGGCCTATTCTTGCAAGAATAAATACCTTTTAAAAGACTATTTGATTCAGACTGTCTCTTACGCAGTGATGATGATGTTCCAGAAATGTTTGCCACAACAGTCCAAATGTCAGTTTCCGTGCAGCTTCAAAGGCTCGACGCGATCCCAGCCGAGGAATAAGGGTCTCTTATCTAGAGAAATGATAGGTCATTTTCTAAAAACAAAATATACATATAATACTTTTTAACCACAAATGCTCGTCGTGCACTAGCTCTGTGATGCGACACACATTAGGTAATCACGTTGAAAGGTCACGCGTGAGTACCGCGCGCGGTAGGGTGAAAAACTTCATCTGTTTTCTCCTTCAACTTCAAAATTGTCCGACATTATTACCTTTTATTTATTTAGAAACACTCTAGGTTGGTAATTCCGCCTATGTCACGCCGCATGCGTGATGGTAAAAAAAAAAAAAAAAAAAAAAAAAAAAATTTGGGGGGGGAAAATGAGCGATGGTTTGTGTAGATACGACCCTTATTCCTCGTGTCGAGCCTTTGAAGCTGCACTGAAACTGACATTTGGACCCTCAAACCGTTGGACCCCATTGAAGTCCACTATATGGAGAAAAATCCTGGAATGTTTCCTCTGAAAACTTGAAAGACGTGAATATCTTGGATGACGTCGGGGTGAGTAAATTATCAGGAAATTTTCATTCTGAAGTGACCTACTCCTTTAATGTCATGTTTCTGTCACTCTGGTATTGTCTCGTCTTTGTTTGTTCATCTTATGATAACAGCGTTGTTTTCAAAAACTTGCACTTTGAAACCCGTTTTAAAACGTGTCTTTTTAGGCCCCCGAAACGCTGTTTTAAGTTGAAAGCAGTGTCGTGCAAACGGCCCCTCAAATCTTATAAGAACACACTATTCACAGACACATCAAGAAAAATAAAATAAAATAAAATGAATAAAAAAATGAAAAATAACACAAAAAAATACCACCAACATCAAGCTGAACTCTAATGGAATTCACAGAATATAGAAGAAATAGATCATTACAAAATTATTATTACTCTTTGTTTAGATTATTATAGTTTTATGTAAAATTCATAATAATTGTTTTGATCTTAATATATTAATTTGAAAAAAATAAATAATAATTCAATAATTAACCAATAATTAACCATGAGACTATAAAATAATTTAGTGGAAATAGCTTTAGGTTCATACATTTTTTAGATCAGATTAGTCTGATTATTCATTTAATCTTTCCTGGTGATACAATCATAAAAGTATTGACAATGTGAAACGTTTAAAGGGCAATTATGAGAATGTGCTTTGCGTGATTTCTTTTAATTGAACAAAGCAGGTCAGACTTGTAATAGAATTACAAGCTAAGCTCTTCTTTCAACAACTAGTGCTCTTTCAGTTTCCCACATCAGCCTCGTCGCCTTCAATTGTCGATTGCGCTTGTTCCTGTTGCATGTCCTCAAACTGGCAAACCTTGGTGAGTCTGAGGAGGAGGAGGAGGCGGGAGAAACAACTCTCTCCTATGTTTTTGAATTTGGACTGCAGTGCCCATTTCAGCCACTAGCTGTCAACATTACATACAGCACCTCTGAATTTACTTCTAAAGCAAAAAAGATGCGAGTCTTTAATATCAAGATGAAAAAATGAAGGGCTTTGTTATTGTACTTAGACTCTCACTTTTGTCGGATCATCTGAGAAAAGATCCTAATTCCATCCAGATTATTTCAATAATAAATCCAATTTAAGTGTAAGAAATCATCCAATACTTGCAGTTTGTCAGAAAAATAATAATAAAAATCAGATCATGACTTTATGAGTCCAGTCTGATATGATCGAGCTCTTTCTTTCTGCAAAAAGCAGATTTCTCATGTAGTCTAATGTACAGTTCGCAGAGTCACGGCGCACTGGTTTGTGTCGTGGGAGTTAGTTTCCAGAAGAACTTTCAGTTGGGTTTGGTGTTGAGAAAATATGCTTATCGCACTTGGTTTTGGAAGAGGGTCATAAGGGTGGAATGTAAGTGTGTGTGTGTGGGCATCAGGTCATGTGCGTGGATGTTTGTGTGTGTGTGCATGTGTGGGTGCCTGTTTGTGTAAGTGTTTTGATGCTTGCATAACCATTGTAAATCCCACGTTGAATTCGAATAATGCTGAGAGAGTAACAGAGGCTTCCAAACAGAAATTTGGTGCAATATAATCGTGCCACTACCATACTAATAAAGGGGAGAGTGGGGCACAACCTAAGACTTTTTTTAATTCACTTGGGGTTCAGAGAATTATTTTTTTTTTACCACATTAATTTCACACATGCCTATATAGTACAATTATGTGGTTTTGTTTCATTGATACATACAGTGTATACTTTTTTCTTGATTTTTCCCTGGAAGTGAATGTGACAACATGCCCCATAGGTGGGACACATTGTAACAAGACAAAACAAACTATAATATTTTGTAAATAAAATACAACTATTAACTTTTTCATATAAAATAATGGCATTTTTAATTCTTAAATATAAACTAATTTTTGAGTTTGAACACACCGGAAAACAGTTCAAAACATAATAATTAATAATTTCTGAACATTGACTCTCATTCAAAGAATCTCAAATGTTAAATAACAGATATAAGATTAAAATAATATCAGATGTGTCTCATTTTAAATAAACACAAAAAACAGAGATGAAAAATGAACTTCGGTACCATCTCCAATGGTCAAATAAACGTTAAGTGATATCTTCCAAATATTTCTGAATTTTGACGCAGTGTTTTTTCTATATAGTGTTGATATGGCAACTAGGAAATTCACTCATGCTGGCACGAGTGTAAAGTTTTAAACTTTGTGTTACAACCAGCCCCGCGCTAGTTTGTGCCCCGCTCACCCCTATAGCCTACGAGAACAATCTGAATTCTGTTTTTATTTCATGTCACAGTATATGAACTCCTGGAGAAGTAGTTTAATATCATTTTACGTCATTGCACGAGTGATTTCATTTCACCTCAATGCCGTGACGTTCTCGTTCTGCTGTTCCACATTCGACACACACAGTTCAATAAGGGTAGACATGGGGATCCTCCTGTTGCCCTTAAAAACAAATAAAGACAAGCACCATAAAGCACCTGCAAACACATAACGACAACTCAAACACAAACAATTTTAAGCAGGCTGGCCATTAGTACAGTGAATACACACTCAATATCATCCTTACCCCGCCCCCCCCCCCCCCCCCCCCCTTCACTAAGTCCAGAGCTCCACTTGCCATCGCGTCTCCCTGGGTCAGGTTGGGACGTACCACTCTCAGGAGCAGGGGGATTCTGATCTCTCCATAGTGAAAGCAATAGGCTACCTGTGCCATTTTAATGTTGATACGCAATACCGTTACAAAAATGTATTGTATTAAATTGTTCGCACTGAACAATATCCTTTTTACTACTCTGAAATCTTACATTCCAGAGAAAAATCGGTCTTTCAAGACGCCGAATGATATTAAATGCCTTATTCCAGCAGCTGTGACACTGAAAAGAGTATATACAGCATGAATTAGTACCAGCAGCCTGGATGAAAAATGATCACCTGTTGATATTTTATGTACACAAACCACAGTCCATCGAATTCGTCAGAGAAATCAATTATTAAATGTAGCCTACACTATAAAAACAAAAACTGAATGTATTTTGCGGAAGAACTTTGTTTTGGTTGTGCTTCGGCTCTGCGTGACTGTGCGGATGAATATGATTACTGATCATAAAACATTCACTATAGGCTTAAGAGATATAACCAGTTTAGATGGAAAGGATCTCAAGCCGACTAGCTGAAGATATTGCTGTATCTTTACCCGTTACACGGCACTTCCTTGAAAATAAATTCCAGCGCAGCGATACAACAATCATGAAATGAGCCTTCACAATAGATAATGCTTTATAATTAACTCTTTTGGAGATACGGTAATTTATCTGTTCAATAAAACAGTAAACTCCCCTGATGAGTAATAAAGGCACCATCATCTCCGCCTATAAGCCTATAAACACTTATAATAGGCTTACTATAGAATCAGGGTAAGACAAAAACACATTTCAGAAGAAGGATTGATGACGTATTGACTAATTATTTAAATCTTATAGTTTGCTTTCTTTTTCTTCTACTTTGTGCAGTAAACTATTAACTTCAGCTGTTGACTGTGAGACAAGTTACTCCCTTAGTATGTTTAAATATGCTCTGGTTCTCAAGAATTTGACCAAAAGTTGAAACAAAACTGTACATAAACATAATTTACTGAACGCTATAATGTTTTCATTCATCAGTTTTAATATATCACTATATTTTAGGTGCTCAAAATACAAAAGCACAGACAATGAGTATTAAATGCAATTAGATAATCAAATGTGTCTATTTCAATGATTATTGTTCTAACCCAGCAGCAGGTTAAAACATGATAATGTATAAATAATAACAGTATTTCCTTGCAAAATACACTTTTGAAAACAGTAATGTAATAGGCCTATTAATATAAATGACAAATAAAAACAAGACTGTTGGACCGAAGTATTAAATAAACTATAAAAATGCACACTCATATAGGGGAGATCTGTGTAACATGCGGCCATTTTTGGTTCCATGGAATCAAGTATAATTCCAAGAAATCTTCGTAGTCATGAAAACAGATATCAGATTATCAGATTCTGTGATGCTGATGATTGAAAATGCAGCAGATTTAAGCCTCACAAGTGTGATCTTTAGAAAGATCTTAGGCCTCAAGAGATTTGCTTTACAGATACAGAAGTAAAAATGTGCTTTTTGGTCCAAGTTGAACCTGAGAGGGGCGAGTGCCTTGTTAAAACATGCATGATTCTTCAAATAAAGTCTAAATCTGGCCAAAGAAACCTGTATTGGTATAAAGGCTGCTGTAAACAAAGATGACCAGTGGAGATACAGAACGCAATCTCATTGTGATCATAACAAACACACAGTGATAACAGAAAAACATGTTTCAACAGTTTACATACTTTTATTGTGTTGTTTTAAGATTCACTCAAAATGATCACACTTATAGCATTGTTTATAGTGATTATACTGAAGTGATTTCATCACAGAGACTTTAAATGGACATGTTGGGTATAGATATGAAGCAAATCCTCCCGAGAAACTTTATAAAGCTGAGATCACAAAGGAGTTTGAGAATTTGAGTTGCACATGTTCAGAAACCATTTCTTTGAGGCTTCATTTAAATCTGTGTAAAAGAGAAAACAGACTTTTAGATTTCCCATAACTGCAATTGTTATACTATATTATGTTTAACTTACATTTCTGCCGGTTCCTGCAAATACACCCGACCATTTCGTGGTACTTCTCAATGCTTTTAGGACTGTGTTTCTTTGTACACTGCAGACTATTATGATGATTAACTAAGAAGAGAGATTTGAATATTACATGAAAAAAATGAAATACTTTCGTGGTCCATATTAATACTTTTAGCACACAATGCTTTGGCAAAAATACTTATTTCTTACTTCTGCAGCCACAAACAGCAGATTGTTTCCAGGATCCCCTCTGTGAACAGACTGTGTGGAGACATGTGGTGACATTAGTCTCACATCGAAAGGATAAACAACCATGATTTAAAAAACCACAAGATCATATGCTTTGTGACTACACTGTAAAACAATTTTTTCCTTTTAACGGTAAAATACTGTAAAAAATGTTACGGCGAAAAACTGTTAAAAGGCTAGCAGAAAGTTTCTGTTCTACTGTACATACAGGTGAATAACTATGATAGATCTAACTGTACATTTAATGTAATTTTACTGTAGAATGCTGTTAAATTTACCGTTTTTGGAAGTGAAAAAGAACAAGTCATCGTATAATTTACACCACTGTGATTAGCGGTTGTCATTGTATTACAATGGTACAAAACAGATATTAGTACTTTAATAGTTTGGTAAATCAACATTATATCAGATAATAAAATAAACAATTTTACTGTAAATTTAAGTGGCTACCTCAGCTGCCAGTTTTTTACCGTAAATGCAACTTTTTTTTTTTTTTTTACCGTGTACATTACAGAATATTAGAGACGTAACTCGTTCACTCGAAGGTAATGTTAAAAAAAAATTCCCTTGGGATTAATATTCATGTGAAAACTAGTGGTGTAAGCAATGTATACCTGAGTTGTTGCACAAAATTGTGGTCAGAATCAGCAAGGCAAACACCAGACAGATTGGTTTGGACATCTTCACGCTTGCGCTGCTCCAGCTTGGTGAAGGACTTTCTCCTTTTATCCTCTCGTGTAATGATTATCTCCCCTTCCCACTTCACCCCCTTTATACTCTCAACTATTCATGGGGTTTTAGTTTAACAGCACAAATAAGTCTCGACATGTCCATCGTGCATACCACAATTTTACCTGAATAAGAAAGGAGATATTGTTTGTTTGCTTGTAATCTGACAATAATCAAGAGAAAACATGTTAAATCTGATAAAGTTGATCCTGTCGTGTGGGATTGAATATCTAATATATCAACACTAGAGTTGCTTCAGAGGTCAGAGCATCTAGTGTGAATCAGAAGTATAATGCAGTATTTGGTCTATATGGCATAGACTGTGACATTATCACCATAATTCTAAATATTTTTTTTGGCCATACATAAGGGACGAATTGCAAACATTTTCGATGCATACATACTTCTTATCAGCCATGAAACATTGCACTAACCAATATGTTGTTCATATTTTACAGTTTCTCCCTTGTATGCAGCAAACAGAGCAGACAGTGTCTTGATGTAACTCCACAAACCCACTCAAAATCATTGAGATTTTGTTACTCAAATGTATGTGTAGCCAAGTAAAACTTGGACGAAGATTTACTGTTGTTCTTACATGTATAGCACCTATTTTATTTTTGTAAAGTTGCCAAACTTGCCTTCGACTGTGTTTCTTACTAAACAAACCACATGTTATATTAGTTATTTCGTAAAACAGTGATGAGTAAATATTTACTTACAATAACCTGAAGACACACACTGAACTCGTCTACACCAGAGACTGTACTTCTTACGCATATTACGTCTTTATGGGGTTAACAACAAGCTCATGCTGTTATTTTACCAAGCTGTTTTGGAAAGTATTGTTAGGTATAGTATTACAGTATGGTTTGGGAACACTCTCAGAAAAAAAGGAACAAAAGCTGTCCCAGTGACAGCTTTTGTACCTTTTTTTCTGAGAGTGTTCCCAAACCATACTGTAATACTATACCTAACAATACTAAATTGTACATATTAGAACCCTTTTGAAGGGTACTGTCCCAGTGACAGTACCATTCAAAAGGGTTCTAATATGTACAATTTAGGTACGAATATGTACACTTTTGGTACCAATATGTACCTTTGAGGGACTAATATGCACTGTTTAGGTACAAAGGTGTACCTTTTGAAAAGGTACCACCACAGTGACAGCTTTTGCACCTTTTTTTCTGAGAGTGAACATAAGCTTAAATCTAAATTGGTGCACCTGGTGTTGACAACATTGAAAATTGTAGGGCAAGTGGAACATGTTAACCTAGAAGATTTACCCGAGAAATGCATTCTTAATCAGGTACAGAAGATTTTGGGTGATCAATCTCACTTTTTGTATCCACAGTATGAACTGTACCCTTGGGTAGAAGATACAGATTCCCAACTACTATAGGCTACTAAAACAATACAATGTTGCAAAAAAAAAAAAAAACGAACAAAGCTACAGTAGAACCGTAGCACAACGCATCTATGACCAACACACTGGTTTTTGGTTTCCAAATGATCCAGTGTTTTTTTCCCAAAGTCTTTTTCAGTTGAGTAAACGATTCAGTGACTCATAACGGATCCTGAATATTTTTTCTTTTAACGAATTGATTGCATCAGCATCTATTGATTGTAAGATTGAAAGTAGCCCCTTTCACACATACAGTTTTTACTGGTAAATTACCGGTCACAGATCATGGTTGAACAAGACTTTTTCAAAAAATACGGGTAAACTGGTTCCGGCAATTTACCAGTAAGGGAAGTTGTAACATACTATGAAGATTACCGGTATGATCACGTACAACATCAGAGCATGCTGACGTAATAAAGTTCTTATGGAGGTGACTTAATTACGCCGCCCTGTTTACAGTAAGCTTTTAAATAGTTTTTCTATTTAAACATGCGCAAGATGATCATCTTTGCAGGGTTCGTACAAGGTAAAGTACATGCATTTAACCTTTTGAAATATAAGTCCTGGAAAACCCTTGAAAATAGCCATATTTATGAAAAGGTATTGAAAAGTGCTTGAATTATTGAAAGACAATATATGGGAAACTGTTTAATTTTATTGATAAAATAATCTTTTCACACAAAACCAACGCTGCAACCTGTCTGATATAGATATAGATATAGAGCCATTTTGCATGGCTATGAGCTTGATTTGCTCTTATAAATATCCAAGTATTATGACGCATCTTTCATTCTTCAGGTCAATCATATATTCATGGGAGAAAAAATCAGTTTGAATAAGCAAAGCTATATCTTTTTCATAGTATCCTTTCAATGGTTAAAGTTACCACAGTCATTGCTTGTGCTACACTTTACTTGTACCATTTTGTTTCATTAGTTTATTTTTGTTTATGTGTGTTTACCTTTTTTAGAATTTGAAAGATAATAAAGATATTGTTTGATAAGTGAGATCTCTGATTGTAGTCCCTGAAAACCAAAAAAGTAGTGTTTGAAAAGTCCTGGAATTTCATTTTACAGCTCTGCAGTTGGTTATTATGTGTGTCTCATGTTTAAGAGCTAAAACACGTTCTGTTTAATCATCCCCTTTTTCACTCAGGCATCAAAAAAATTTTGTCAAATTGATAGCGAAACTAAAGCGATTCTCCCCAATGCGGGCGAATGAAGACAATGGCACAGTGTTTAAAGATCACTTCCGATGACTGACATCACATAATTTACAGGTATTTTGGAGATGATGTGTGAATGGTCTCTTAACGGTAAAAAGCCAGAACGCCGTTGCTTGTGTGAACAGCATATTTGTGTTTTTACCGGTAGTCATTTTGGCAATTTTACGGTAATTTACAGGGATTGTTGCGTGAAAGGGGCTAATGATTCAGCTCGCTCCTACTTATAATATGCTTTATTCTTTTTGTGATGAAAAAGTATATACTTAGCAGAATAGGCAAGCTTTGGGACATTGACTGTTATAGCCTCTATATTGACTGCTCTGTTGCTAGTTATGTGCATTCTGTCATTGTTTAAACTGCATGTTAATGATCTTGTCACAGTTAACATCGTCCACATTTAGTTTCATCTAATTTTCTACCCTATTGGAAAGAAATGAAGAAGCATGTTGATCTGACACTAGCAGGTCTTTCACGCGGAGAACTCTCCTCATGTGTTTGCATAATGATGCTTTTCAAATTTAATGACCAAAGATCTTTTTACATTTACATAACATTTACTATGTTGTTGCAGATTAAACATAGTTTTTTAACACTTTTTATTCGTGTATGTAGTCCAACATGCAATGGGTTATTGGGCAATATTAGCATAGTGTGCATGGATCTAAACTTCGAATTTTCACCGGAAATAGTAAACCATCCGGGTACCTTTTGGATACTCATTTAAACATGCTACGATTTGGGACACACTAATTCTAATTTGAATACCTTTTAGGACGGATAGAATGCTAATTGGGATGCAGCGTCAGTTTCGTTCATGTTTCATTGTTAAATTAATTAATCTTGTAAAATAATCTGTTAATTGAACTATTTAACAACACAGTCATAAATAACAATCCCTTGTTGTCAACTACTGGTGTAAGACGCAACCAGCAGAAAGACTCACTGAACAATAATTATTACTTATGCATAGAGTTACAGTTAGTCTCAGTTAGTCTGGAACAAACATAGAAAAGAGTGGTAAAAACAGTGAAAAGTTCTACTGATGTTAGACTGTTATATCAACACTCTTGGAATCAAATTCAAGGATTATTATATAAATAATAGGGGTGTAACAATACATTGCAATACAAAAACGCAACATGTCGTGGGTAGTGACAATTGTGTATAGTTCACACAAAATAAAAATTACAGTGTGGGAAAAAAATTCACGTTTTCAGAGATTTAGTGTCAGTGCTATAGCCTACATTAAACTAGCCTACTATATATAATGTTGAATTTAATGTATAATAATGCAAAGGGGGAATATTTGTAGGTCCGGATAAAGTAAAATGTCTTATGTTACCATTCGGTCCACATTATTTTAAAATCAGTGAAAGAGTGCAAGCATATTCGTCTAAAATAATTCTGTATTTTCAGCTTCAGAATCATTTATATTTTTATTCTGGTGTCACTATTGTCCTGTGCATTGGGTTACCAGCACCAAGCCCAAGCCTATTCATTTATACCTACAATAACAAATTTGCCAGTACAGTACATTTTTTGCTAACTTTTTACCATAATATGTCTTGGGAGTATGCTATCACATCGTGAGCTCAGTATCGTGAAATGTAACGAATCGTGACGTGGGTATCGTATCGTTACACCCCTAATAAATAACAATGACACAACAAGTCTCATATGAAGATACACAAAGCAACTTGCAATGCGGGTTTTTTTTCTGCTTGGACTTTATTTTTTTTAAATAAACAGGTGTAATCACAATTACTTCATGGTTTTAATATAGGCTATTTCACAGATAGCTATAGCCAGAAATTTACCAGCGCTTAGGAAACGGTTAAAATTGACAAATTTCTCATGATCTGTCTTTTTGTTTCTTTTTCTCCCCTTTCCTGTAATGTGTTGACAATAAGTAGCCTACAAGTGCGTCATGCTAATAAAGTAATCTGAATCATTTTAAGACAAACCGTGAACCATTCTCTAACGTCCAGTGTGGGTTCTCGCGTATATAGGTTAAGAGTTGGCGAGCCCACACACGGTGGGCGAACCGTCATTAAGCACCTACACACGGCTCACAGTGTGTGTGTGTGTATTGAAGCTTTCAGGCCCTCCCTCCCTCGCAGTGACGCATACAGAAACGATCAAGGAAATCCCCAAGTGAGAGTTACGACAGACTATCGGCAACTACCGACTCGCGTTGAACACGGCGTACAAATCGACACAGAAACCAAATACGTGTCAACTGCATCCACACTCCGGACACATCCAAGGTAAGGATACGTTTCGTTGTTTTAAATGTGTATATATTACGTGTTTCGGCTACAACATAATGTAATGTAGGCGAAAGCTTTGTTGTTGACAAGCGTGAACATACTCAAGCTCATCCGGTGCACGAGAACACTTTCTTCGTCACTTGTGTGTTTACAAGGTGTATTTGTAATCCGATTGCTTGATACTAATGTTATAGATTTCATTATTTAGGGCATATAGGTTAATCGCTTTATTTTTCTCGTTTTCCCTCTCCCCAGCCAGGTGTTGTCAACACTGGATCCGTTTAGGTGGATTGAGAAACATTTGTCGCCGTCGCGGAAGTGCACAGCCAAACCAGCGACTTGTGGTCGTTTTTTATGAATACACCCACCGAAGTACAACAGCAGGAGGTCATGTACGGCATGGCAGAGATGCCCGATCTCATACCACCGACAGGTGCTTTACAACCCAGTCCGGTGATCCCGTACGAGCTCGGACAGGCAGGGCGAACCCGACCAGACCTCCTGTCCGCCCCGCGAAGAGGGCAGCGAGCCCCTAAACTCGGGCAGATCGGCCGCTCTACGAGAGGTGTGTGTGATATTAGCCTGTGTTTTATGTTTTATGTTTTTTTTTTTGTCTTTCAAAATCCTTGACCCCGAGACCTAAATATCGAAATTAAGTTTTGTTTTTAAAGGGATAGTTCACCCAAAAATGAAAATTCTGCTGTCATTATTACTCACCCTCATGTCTTTCCAAACCTGTAAGACTTTCCTTCATCTTCAGAACACAAATTAAGATTTTTTTTTTTTTATGAAATCTGAGAGATTTCTGTCCCTCTGTGCTTCAAAAAGTTCATAAAGAGATTGTAAAACTAATTCATATGAATTGAATGGTTTAGTTCAAATTTTCTGAAGAGACTCGAACGCTTTATGATGAAAAGATTGAATTTAGGCTTTTATTCACATATAAACATTCATCAACTCAAACATAATTTGTGGTACCTAAATGGAAGCTCAAACATGTTCACTTGACGTGTGAGAACCAATGAGGTTCATTCTAGACGTTTGAGCTTCTGCAAGAACCAATGAGGTTCTCGCGCATCAAGCAGGTTCGGTTGAGCTTCTGTTTATGTTCGCTGATCAATGTTTAGATGTGAATTAAAGCCTAAATTTAATCTGTTCATTATATAAAGCGATCGAGTCTCTTCAGAAAGTTTTGACTAAACCGCTCAATTCATATGGATTAGTTTTACGATCTCTTTATGAACTTTTTGAAGCGTCAAAGTGTCAGTTGCGTAGCTGTCAATGGAGGGACAGAAATCTCCCAGATTTCATCAAAAATATCTTTATTTGTGTTCTGAAGATGAACGAAACTCTTACGGGTTTGGATTGGAACGAATTAACGACAGAATTGACATTTTTGGGCGAACTAACCCTTTATAATGACCCACAGAGCCGCCTCAGCACTGCACATCTCGGATGTTTCCCATATGTAATTCAGCTGAATGAACTCCTCAACTGGGTCTTTCAAAATAAGGGAAAAATCCTAAATCTGCAGCGCTGGGGGGAGGCGGCAGGAAAAGTTTTATAAGTTATATTTATCTCCTAAAGCTCTCCAGATACAGAATTTGGTACAAACTTTTTTTTTAATCTATTTTAAGATTCCAAACAAATGTTAGATCGTGCCGACATCCTGCAGTCTACGGCAAAATGTTAGATCATGCCAGCATGTCAAAAAATGTCAGATGATCTGATGCCGGATGCTGCCAGAAGATATCAGTTTTTCTTTAGTCTGGAATCCAAAACCTGTAAACAGCAAGTCTTGTCTGGTTCCCAAAACCAGTGTCTTGTCTTCCACCCAAAACTGTATTAACTGCCAAGAAGTTGAGTGAGAAAGCCAGGGAAGAAGAGCTCACAATGTTAATGTAATGTAAAAAGAGCAGAAACAGGTGATAATAATGATACAAAAATGAGCAGAGTTTATTGAATAATCTTAGTTGCACTTGCACATGTTTCAATGCTCATCTGACCAGTACAAATCCAACATATGTAATTATACCAGAGTAAAAGCAATGGAAAATGACTGCTTCACAACATCGTCCTGTGGCGTTAGACATTATGTCATCTCTTAGTCATGAAACCACAATCATATGACATAAATGGATAATAATAGTTACAAAAAAGAAAACACAAGTAAATGTTGTGTATACATACTTTCTGAAGTAACAGGTTGTTAATGAGAATCCTTAGATCATTCGCAATTCACATGTTCCCTTTTCTAGTTATTAAAAATAACTTTGTGGGGAACTTTGTTGAACGCACATGATAGTCACCACAAAGTCGTAATCACGAGATAAAAACGAGATGTTTCTGAGATGAGTGTGTCGGTGAGAAAACATATTGGGCGCAATGGATACAGCGTCTGTAAATTTGTTAAAATAAAATAAATTATTATTCTTTTTTATTTAGACTACAATAAAACAATTATATTGTACAGTTACGATACAATATACACTGCCGTTTTTTTTAAAGAAGTCTCTTCTGCTCACCAAGGCTGCATTTATTTGATTACAAATACAAAAACAACAGTAATATTGTTAAATATTATGACAATTTAAAATGACTGTTTTCTCTTTTAATATATTTTAAGCTGTAATTTATTCCTGTGATCAAAGCTGTATTTTCAGCATCATTACTCCAGTCTTCAGAGTCACATGATCCTTCAGAAATCATTCTAACATGATGATTTGCTGCTCAAAAAACATTCATTATTATTATCAATGTTGAAAACAGTTATTTTTTTATGAATAGAAAGTTCAAAAGAACTGCATTTATTTGAAACATAATATTTTGTAACATTAGACATGTCTTTATTGTAACTTTTGATCAATTTATTCATCCTTGATGAATAAAAGTATTGATTTCTTTTATTTCTTTTCCCCCAAAAATTACATAATAATTCTTACTGACCACAAACCTTTCATCAGTAGTGTTATTAAGTGTTACAAAAGCTTTCCATTTCAGCTGTTCTTTTGAACTTTCTATTCATCAAAGAATCCTGAAATAAAAATGTAAATAAATGTTTTCAACATTGATAATAATCATGTTTCTTGAGTAGCAAATCATCATATTAGACTGATTTCTGAAGGATCATGTGACTCTGAAGACTGGAGTAATCACAGGAATAAATTACACTTCACTATATATTCACATAGAAGACAGCTGTTTTAAATTGTAATAATATTTCACAATTTGTATAAATGCAGCATTGGTGAGCAGAAGAGACTTCTTTTAAAAACATTACAAATCTCACCGATCCAAAACTTTTGACTGGTAGTGTCTAACGACTCAGTTGGCAGCATCTTCATAAACTGAATAAAAACAAAGCAAAACACACACACACACACACACACCCCCGATGCGCATTCTTTATTCATCACTTAAATACAAACTTCCCAGGAGGCCTTGAACTTGTCATATTCACTCTGTTGTCAAATGAAACATTTCTTCCTTTGCCTTTACAGTGGTTATTGATGACGAGGACTTGGATGATATCATCAACAACAACAGAAGCTTCCCGGCGTCTCAGAGAGTATCACCCGTTGCCTGATGCGTGACTGACTGTGCCAAAGCCAACTCAAATCTCTCTCTCACACACACGTTCTCACTCGTCGTCACCTTCACTGTACAAGCTTTTACAGCTTTCGCCTCTTCGAGGTCAAACGAGAGAACCGTGGACTTTGCTTCCTGTTCACTTTACGCTTGCTCGTCACTTAACCGATGTCTGGTGTCTTCATTCATGAGGTGAAGATCTTGATGATCTCTAATGCAACAGGGCTATATTTATTACATTTGCACTTTACAGCAGAATATGAAAGCTAACCTCATCAGGTTGGATTACTCATCTCCCAAAGAGGACGTTTTCCAGTGAAACTCTGTTAACGTGTAACGCGTCATTTGGTAAACGGGGTCTTACCTCGATATATTTCTCTAAATGACATCAGTTAATAGTAAGGAGTTTTTGTTTAGTCACTGTTTCTATGTGCCTGTTCATTTTTTGTTTTTTTTAATTGAATCAAGTACAATCTTAAATGCATACTGACTGCGACAAACAATCTCATACGTTAGTCAAAACGTCTTTAGACTTCTAGATGTTTGCATGGGAATTAATGGATTTTTGTAAATTGTTTTGGGGGAATGCGGTGGAATAGGAGTTATAAATAAAGTATGCATGAGTAACTTTATTGCCATTGTTAATGTTTTTTTTTATTAGGGGCTAGTCGGAAAAAGGTTTGTTTTTTCAATTGAAATATGAACTTAAAGTCACCCTGTAGTCAATCATTTTATCCCTTAAAGGTCCCATTGCATGAAAATGTCACTTTATGAGGTTTTTTAACCTTAATATACGTATCATTAGTGAGAGTGCAGAAACTGCGTTGCAATGATAAGATCTTCATTCACGTGATCAACAGGCTGTCATCTGCTCAATCATCACTGCAACCTTTTATGTGATGGGAATAGATCTAAATACTTTAAAAAAATTCTCACGATTCGTTAATCTCGATAGCTGTAATAGTAAAAATGTATAATAGCTGTAATAATAAAAGTATTCGAGAGAGTTCCACATGTAATGCTAGATATTTCATATGCAAGCATGTCAGCCAATCACAGCAGTGGGCGTTTACACTGAAGTCTCACAGCAGACACGCCCCTTCAAACAGAGCGTTCAAATCAGAGGCTAAAACCAGGCTAGGAAATACGCCTTTTATTTCTAAAAACTTACTACATTATAAAATAATAAAATAATCCATGCAATGGGACCTTTAAAACTCATCAATTACAAGGTTGTTTGTGACGTCAGAAACACCAGCGATTTCAAACCGTGTTTTTGAGACTGTCTTTGGTTCACTGCAGTTTTAAAGAGAAAATACTCAGCAATGGTGTCGACTTATGAATTTACACATGATTTGTCTTAAATCATATTAAAAACACCACATAGATGCATATAAGCAACATTAAAAGCTGGATTTTCACCACAGGGGGACTTTAAATGTCAGAACTTTGCAGGCTTGCATGATCTTTTCTTGATTAAAATTTGCAAAAAGAGTGAAATCTTTTATTTCCAGGTTTACATTGTATTCAAAAAAATATGTGTGTAATGTAGATTCACACTGGGAATTTGATAAAGCAAACTTTATTGAAAATAAGCATGTAAAACAAATACATAAAATCTAACTAACACTGACATTATCATGAAACATTTATAAGTAACAGATATTCAGAAGGACTCACGGGTGGTTAAAATCAACACGATGTGGCATTAACACAAGTGATGAGTTAATGTGTTAAGCAAATAACATCAAAGCGATGTTGAAGATCGTGCTCGACCATATGAAACACTGCGATTACATAAGAGTGCCTCATATGAGGATTAATAATGTTAGCATTTCAGCTGCTATAGGATAAATACTCCAAAAAAACAAGCAAATCTTGAGAATGTCCCGACTCACACCTGCTCACTGTGTGGGCTATAGCGCTCCCTAGTGGACACTTGGGAAACGCCAACATTTATGATCCACCATCCGAGACATTTCCTCTTCTTTCACACAGAGAAAACAACCTAGTTGTTCACTTGATTGAAAGACTGAGGAATCAAAGCAGGCTGTGAGTATTTTTACTGGCACTAGATTTCTTCAATCCTCCATTTCAAAAACTCCCAGAGAGATTGCAAATATATTATCTATTTTTTTTATTTGAACTTTTGGACAACTGATTGCCTTTTTTTATTACGGGACATTATTGTAAACGCCTTTGTTTCTCAGTTTGAGCTGTAGAAGTGTCTCAGTGTTGCTCACACGTACTCTTTGTTGCTGCTGCTGCTGGCAGTGCGTGCACAGTTACTTTTGGGATACTTGGACACTTGTTTGCTCCGACTGCAGGAGGCCGCTAACATGGCTCCACCGAGAACATCGAGAAACGACCCGCCCCAAGCGATGAAAATGGCTGCGCCAAACTCAAACCTAACGTTAAAAGAGAAAGAGAAAAGGCAAGCATTATGACAATGATAAATGATTTGAAATGTGGAGAACTGATCTAGATGATAGTTTGTGAATGTTCTGGATGAGCTGAGAATCACGATTCTTTCGTTTTAAAGGGGTGGTTGATTATGAATTCACTTTTCTAACTTTAGTTAGTGTGTAATGTTGCTGTTTGAGCATAAACAACATCTGCAAAGTCACAACATGTTGAAGCTCCGCCCCCTGTGCCGGGAGCAGCAGCTCATTTGCATTTAAAGGGACAGACACAAAAACTGCATTTTTGCTCACCCTCAAAAAGTGACAATTTTAACATGCTATATAAAAATATCTGTGGGGTATTTTGAGCTAAAACTTCACATACACTCATCAGAGACTTATTTTACATCTTGTGAAAAGAGCATTATACCTCCCCTTTAAATAGAGATCACGATTCTTCAGCGATTCCGAATAAACAACTAATCAAAATAACATGTAATATACTAGAGGTTTTGTATATTACAGCAATGTTAATTGCTGCAGTCTAATTATAAAAGCATTTAATTCATTTGAAGTATTTTTTTTAATCGGTTTGAATGAATGAATGATTCAAAGTCTCGCCCGTAAAGACATCACTTGCTTTAGCAATCAGTGTTTTTGAACAAATCTCTAGAATGAATGATTCAAATACAAATACATTTTTTAACAGTCACTTATCGCCACCTACTGGTGTAACGATGTAACTGTTACTTTTCAAAAGATGATTTACTCTATTTCTCTATTCTACTTCTGTATGTCATATTCTATCTATCTATCTATCTATCTATCTATCTATCTATCTATCTATCTATCTATCTATCTATCTATCTATCTATCTATCTATCTATTCTTCTTCCGAACTTTCTTTCTATCTATCTATCTATCTATCTATCTATCTATCTATCTATCTATCTATCTATCTATCTATCTATCTATCTATCTATCTATCTATCTATCTATCTATCTATCTATCTATCTATCTATTCTTCCGAATGATCTATCTATCTATCTATCTATCTATCTATCTATCTATCTATCTATCTATCTATCTATCTATCTATCTATCTATCTATCTATCTATCTATCTATCTATCTATCTATCTATTCTTCCGAATGATCTATCTATCTATCTATCTATCTATCTATCTATCTATCTATCTATCTATCTATCTATCTATCTATCTATCTATCTATCTATCTATCTATCTATCTTTAGAAAGCATTAAATAACCTTTAGTCAAATTTTCACATTTGTCAGACTCAAAACAAAAACGGCATACGGTAAGAATGAAAATGTAAATTCACTATCTGACAGTAGGTGGCGCTTATGGAACAGCAGAAATATAATGGGTTAGCAAACTATAAAAACACTACTTTTACACTTTTATGGGCATTATACTGCGGTAATAAGTAATCGAAACAGCAAAGACAGTCGATTCCCTTCAGAGATACAAGGGGTCTTTCACCGTTCTTTTTATAAGAGAACAAGAAGACGACGACAGTAAAGACGACAGAAGAAGACTACAAAAGACGACAGAACAATACGACATAAACAGAGTACATTCATATCAACGTACTAATTTATCTGCACAAGTTGGCAATGACACAAATTTATAGTATAAAGCTGTCAACTAATTTTTGGCACAAATGAAACCTCATATATATTTACATTCTCATCCCTGTTCCTGGATTCTCCCCGACAGACACTGCACATTTGTGATGTTTCCTTAATCCAATACACCAAATTCATCTCATAAGCACTAGCAGAAGAGCTCCGAGAGCTGAAATGGGTGTGTCGGATAAGGGAGACCTTCAGAATGTGTGTTTTTGGGTGTCCTCCAGGAACAGAGTTGGGACACTCTGCTCCACAAATTGTGCAAAGTAAAATTCCTTGCGCTCACTTGGTGTTGACTGGAGTGAAGGGGTTGTAGAAAGCTCGGATCACATTGTGGGCGAACCACGAGCAGGCGACCACTGCGCAGAGGGCTGGAGGAACAAAACACACAAAGTGTTTCAAAGAAGAGACAGAAGATCTTTCATTCTTTCATATATCATCAAAGCATTCGCTGCCCTGTTTTCTTTGATGTTCACTGACCCACAGACCGAGACTGATGTTATATAAGAGATGTTTTACTGTAAACTTGCTTCAGTTAGCGTGAACAGTCTGTCCCAGTATTTTCACTCTCTCTCTCTCTCTCTCTCTCTCTCTCTCTCTCTCTCTCTCTCTCTCTCTCTCTCTCTCTCGCACACACACACACACACACACACACACACACTAACCCTACCCCTAAACCTACCCATCACACACACACACTCACTCACACACTAACCCGACCCCTAAACCTACCCAACACACACACACACACACACACTAACCCTACCCCTAAACCTTCCCATCACACACACACACTCACTCACACACTAACCCGACCCCTAAACCTACCCAACACACACACACACAAACACTAACCCTACCCTACCCCTAAACCTACCCATCACACACACACACACACACTCACTCACTCACACACTAACCCGACCCCTAAACCTACCCATCACACACACACTAACCCGGCCTCTAAACCTACCCATCACACACACTCACTCACACACTAACCCGACCCCTAAACCTACCCATCACACACACACACACACACACACACACACACACACACACACACACACACACACACACACACACACACACACTCACCTCCCACTAGCAGTATGATGCCTCCCGTTACGGCCGTTCGAGACTTGCGAACTTCATCATCCGCTCCACAAGTGGTGCACTTCATGCCCATGCAGGCGACGCCGAGACCGCTGATGGACACGATGATGCCCACAATCATCAGCGCGCGGGTCGCTTGCAGATCGCCTGCAGGAGACACACACACGGTGACACACTACACTCCAGACTTAACAACTGTCAGACATGCAAATGGACAAACCACCAGCAAATACCTGACAAATACATCTGTTTAATATTACATTCTTATTATTATTAATATTAAATATAACAAAAAATAAATTAAACTGTACACAAATTGTGAGATCATCTTCACAATACCTCAACCAATTGATATTAAATAAATAAGTTTAATATTATAATAAATAAATATATAAATAATAATGACAATAATCATTTATATTTTACTTTTATAAATAACAACAATAATGACAATGATGTAATGTTATACAATAAATGATAAAAATCCTTAATTTTAAATTATTAATATAATTTATAAAATTAAATAACAAAAATTGACCAAACCACTATAAGAGCTAGTTTATTATAAATAATAATTGCTTAAATAAATTTTACTTTACTAAATGATTACTTAATAAATATTATAAATAATAAATGACCATAATAAAGTAGTTTAATACAATAAATTATAAAAAAGTACTTATATATAATATTTTAATACTTATAATATTACATTATTGTTATTTATAATTAAAATTGCCCAAACCACCAAAACAAAGTTGCTAAATAATTCAGTTTAATAATAATATTAATGACAATAATAGCTTAAATAAATGCTAGTTTATAGTATATTATTATTTGATAAATATTATAAAAATTAATGACAATAATAACTTAATATTAAACAATAAATTGTCAAATTACTTAATATTAATTATTATTATTTATAGTATTAAATATATCAAAAATTGGCCAAAGCACCAGGAAATAGCTTTGACATAATTCTGTTTAATAATAATAATAATAATAATGACAACAATAACTTAATATTATACAATAAATTATAAAATCCTTAATATTAAATTATTATTTATAATATTAAATATAACAAACCAACAGGAAATAGATGTAAGTTTTCTATATTTTAATATTATATATAATTATATGTAATTAATAAGTTAATATTATTTATAGTATTATATTAAAACAAAATTAATTAAAATTCTTGCTAGGCAGTTGCTAAAGTGACAGAGGGTCAGTGGAAAAGTCTAGAGAAAAACTGTAAAAATTGTAAAATAATGATAATTAGATTAAAACAAACGAGTGTAGCAATAAATTAGGTATAAAAATGTGATTAAAATAAAAAAATATTAGTTACAAATCTATTAAATTTAAATAAATTAAATAAAAATGTATTAATATAAATACATTTAAATTAGCTTAAAATTAAATAAACAAAAAATAAAGAATACATATAATACATTACTACAACTGAAACTAATTTTAGATGTATAATATTACTTTTTAATGTGTATAAATTGGTGGTTTCTAAAAGACAGATGCCTCATGATGCCTCAACAAATAAACAGACATCACCCGAACAAAATATCCCATTACAGTTTAGTAGTAATGATTTTATGAAGTTCTTCACTGAGAAAATAGAAAACATCAGAACCACAATTGTAAACGTTCAATCTTCAGTTGCGCCTTATAATTCAGCCTTAATTATCACCCCGCAAGAACAATTACAGTGCTTTACAACTATAGAACAAATAGAGTTAAATAAACTTATCACTTCCTCTAAAACAACAACATGTTTATTAGATCCGATACCAACTAAACTACTGAAAGAAGTGTTACCTGTAGTGGAAGAGCCTCTCCTTAATATTATTAACTCGTCTTTATCTTTAGGTCATGTTCCAAGAACATTTAAACTGGCAGTTATAAAACCTCTCATTAAGAAACCACAATTAGATCATAATAACCTAGCAAATTATAGACCCATTTCAAATCTTCCATTTATGTCTAAAATATTAGAAAAAGTGGTGTCCGCTCAATTGTGTTCTTTCTTGCAAGAAAATGATATCTATGAGAAGTTTCAGTCTGGTTTCAGGCCGCACCATAGCACTGAAACTGCGCTCGTTAAAATCACAAATGATTTACTTTTAGCTTCTGACCAAGGCTGTATCTCAATACTAGTTTTACTTGATCTTAGTGCTGCGTTCGATACTATAGATCACACAATACTCTTAGATCGACTACAAAATTATACTGGTGTTCAAGGACAAGCATTAAGCTGGTTTAGATCATACTTATCTGACCGCTACCATTTTGTCTATTTAAATGGAGAAAAATCGATCATAACTCCAGTAAACTATGGAGTGCCGCAGGGATCTGTGTTAGGCCCTCTGTTATTCTCAGTATATATGATGCCACTTGGAAATATTATAAGGAAACATGGAATTAGTTTCCATTGTTATGCTGATGACACTCAAATATATATTTCATCACGGCCAGATGAAAACGATAAATTATCCAAATTGACAGAGTGTGTTAAAGATATAAAAGATTGGATGACGCGTAATTTTCTTTTATTAAATCCAGACAAAACAGAGGTACTACTTATCGGTTCAAAAAACCGCCCACAAAACCTCTCGCAATACAACTTTAATATAGTAGGATGTCCTGTTACTTTATCCTCTACAGTAAAAGACCTGGGTGTTATACTCGATTGCAGCCTGTCTTTCAAAAATCATATTTCATATGTTACAAAAACCGCCTTTTTCCACCTTAGAAACATTGCTAAGCTACGTAATATGCTATCAGTTTCTGATGCAGAAAAGTTAGTTCATGCATTCATGACCTCGAGACTAGATTACTGTAATGCTTTATTAGCCGGTTGTCCTGCATCCTCAATTAACAAGCTACAGTTAGTCCAAAATGCCGCCGCTAGAGTTCTTACTAGATCAAGAAAATATGATCATATAACACCGATTTTATCATCACTGCATTGGTTACCTATAAAGTTCCGTATTAATTACAAGGTATTGCTACTGACTTATAAAGCCCTAAACGGCTTAGCTCCAGTCTATTTAACGGATCTTCTATCGCCCTATAATCCATCGTGCTCTTTAAGATCACTAAATTCAAGGCTTTTGGTCATACCTAGGATATCCAGAACCACCAAAGGAGGGAGAGCATTTTCACATTTAGCTCCAAAACTCTGGAATAGCCTTCCTGATACTGTTCGTTGCTCAGACTCGCTCTCCCAGTTTAAAACTAGATTAAAGTCGCATCTCTTCAGCCAGGCATTCATATAATATTTTTAATCTTACAGTCCAAATTACAATCCGGCCTCTAGTTAATAAACGCCAGAGGAGAACTGGCCCCCGACTGAGCCTGGGTTCTCCCAAGGTTTTTTTTCTCCATTGGGTCACCTGATGGAGTTTTAGGACACTATTAGGTCACTTGATGGAGTTTTTCGGTTCCTTGCCACTGTTGCCTTTGGCTTGCTCAGTTGGGGATATTCTGGATATCTAATTTGATCTAATTTGATTTTATCAATAAATTCCACTAGAAACAAACCTTGTTGTATTATTTTAATTTAATACTGTGAAGCTGCTTTGATACAATCTGTATTGTGAAAAGCGCTATACAAATATACTTGACTTGACTTGACTTGACTCATCAGTTTTCAGTGGGGTGTCCTGTCCTTCACACAGGGATGATCATATTTGGGGTTCGTGCAGTGACATCTAAAAGACTGAAAACCCCTGACTTGGGCAATTCAGCTGAAAGAGTGAACAAGAACCAGTCTGTGCCAGTGCATTCCTGTACATGTGCACACACAACCAACCGAGAGAGAGGAGGTGTGTGAGAGGCAGGGGTGCAAGCTGTAGTGAAGCGGAAGAATTATTCCTCTCCTTTATTCATTAAAACACAATAAGGCGTCTCCTGCCAGGCGCAGAACACAGTGAGCTGTGGAATTCAGAGGGTCACTCTTCATCCCCCTGTTTTCTCTCTTGCTCCTCCCTCCATCCTAACTCAACCTGCTGTCAGGTGCAGTTTGGGCTGGTTTCGACTGGAAACGTCCCGCAGTTTTCTCAGAAATGACCCCTGAGGTTCTGCACAGAGCCCTTCAGTAAATACATCAACTCAAGGAGCGAATCGTAAGAGCTAAATCACATTTTTTGAACAGTTTAACGTTAATCCGTAGAGTGTTTCTGCACACTGGAACGTGAGGTTGTGGTTTCCCCATCCCAGTCCTCAGGGAATGCATGCAGCCAGGGAATGGAGAATGTTTCTGGAACAGCCCATAAACTGAAACACTCAAGTGAATGAATAAACTCATAATTCATTACTGCTAGTTCGGTGTGGAAATAGAAAAATACTTTGGCAGCTATAGGAACAATGGGTTACAGACTCACTCTAAAAAATATTTTTGGGTTATTTTTTTCCTGGGTTGAGCCTTTTGGGGTTATTTTTTTGGGGTTATTTTTTCAGTATTCGGGTAGTTTTTGTGTTACCCAGCTCCTGGGTCAGACGTAACAACCCAGTGTTTGGGTAGTTTTCTCGTGTTACCCAGATCTCGGGTCAGACATAACAACCCATGATTGAGTTATTTATCGCGGGCTTTTAGCGACCTCTTCAGGAGAGAGCAGTGCAGCTCCGTCAAAATGGTGCATGTCTTCGGTAAAATACAGGTTTGTGTACATTTTATTACATAAATTCGTTATTGTGCTGTATATCGTTTAATCTTATGCAAAGCAACATACAGGCGCGCGATGCGAGTCACCTAAACGAGTGTCGCGTCGCTTTTTTTACTCTTGATGGAAACGCCTGATGCCTTGCATAAACTTTTATGATTTTATTCAAAAAGATACAGAATATAAATACGTATGATGTTAAAATATGTTCTCAGATCTGTACATTGTTTATGGACCGGTTATGGAGTAAGTCGCTGCATATTTCGGCAACTTGTGAAACGGGGGTCGACGGGCGGAAGTTAAAAGTTCCCGATTACACTTGAATTACTTATAAATGTTGCATTTAAAAATAATAAAAAATGTCTAATATTTGTTAAACAAGCTTAAATGTTGGTAATATGTATTAAAAATGAAATTTAAGTTAATCTGTAGACATTAATTCACGTATGAAGTAAAAAAAAAAGCAACAACAAAAAAGCTAGTATTATAGTAAAAATTAATTAACAATGCTGGGTTAAATAAACAACCCAATTTTCTGGGTAAAATTAACCCAACATTATTTTATATTCATATTATATTATTAAAATTATTAATATTAGTATTAATATTATTTACCCAGCCCTTAGGTTGAAAACAACCCAAATTGGGTTGTTTTTAACCCAGTGTTTTATAGAGTGCTGCTTTCACCATGGCTACCTGTCCTGCCTGGTTACATTACAGGAATACTGTAGATTCCCACTGACGAGGCCAGCATCCATTAATCAAGCGCTGGCTGGGAATGACACCAGTGTTTATTTGAGTGTGTGTGTGAAGAGTTGGAGACTGGCTTGATATGCCAGAGAATTCCAATAAACACCTACTGTATAGATTTACAGTAAATAAAAGGACAGGCCTCTTGATCAGTATATAATAATAATAATAAGATTTATTTATATAGCGCCTTTCCATTAATCAAGGACCATTATATACAGGCTATAATGAATACCATGTGTGATATATTTTGATCACTGGAAATATCTACACTTATATTGATATTTATTCACTTTCAATCACCTGGCTGATTTACATGTAGATCTACAGCCCATTATAAGTAACATACAAAACAGATATTCTATAAATAGGTAACCTTCAAGTTGTTCCAAACATGTATGAGTTTCTTTCTTCTGCTGAACACAAAAGAAGATATTTTGAATAAAATGGTAACCAAACAGTTGATGGTACCATTGACTTCCATAATACGGGGGGAAAATACTATGGAAGTCAATGGGGTCCATCAAATATCTAGTTACAGACATTCTTCTAAATATCTTCTTAAGAAATTCTAAAAGAAATTCATAAAGGTTTAGAACAAATTTTTTTTTTTTTTTTTTTTTTTGCAACTTATGATTTACATTAACTTCGAAATGATCTGATAATTAAATTATCAAAATAATTTAAGCAAGTTCAACTCGATTTTTAAGTGTAAATGAGTTGTACTGTCAAATGGAGCATAATAAAAAATGTATGGCAGCCACTGAACTTAAAATTTTAAGTTGAAACAGATGGAATTGTTTTTTTGTTTTGTTTTTTACAGTGCGTGTGAGAGACACGCGACACACGGGCGGACGGACAGAAAGATAGATAGATGCAAATAAAAAATAAAAAACTAGAAAAACATGGTTTAACTCACTGTCTAATTGTAGAACGGAGTCGTATATTTTGCACTGAAGCTGTCCGGTGCTCTGAAACGCGCAGGACATCCACAGCCCCTGGTAAGTGGCGACTGCCGTGATGATACTGTCCCCCACATACGCGGACATCTTCCACTGCGGGAGGACGGTGCCCACGATCAGCCCAATGATGCCCACCAGAGACAGACCAAACCCCAGCAACTGAACGCCCGAGTTTGCCATAGTTTTCACTTCAATGGCAAGCTGAGCAACAGTTAGTAACACACTCGACTGACTCGGATAATCCTGTCTCCTGTCCCGCACCTGTAACTCTCTGAGGAACCTCTCCGAGTGAACTCAAACTGATGAGGAAAAACAAGGCTACTCAACTCTCCAAGACGAAAACTAGCAGTCACTAACTCACTCACTCACTCACTCACTCAGCGGTGTTTGTTTATACCTCGACAGAGAGATGTCAACTAAGTGTTGCGTAAAATACTGATGACGAAGTGTAATCTCGAGGGGGAATGAGGGGGTGACGGGCGCGCGCGCGATGCCCGTGCCTGTCGTGACGTCACGTCACACAGAATCACTCGCATCACTGAAGGTTTAAACCTTTGTTACTCTTCTGCACAAGATTGCGGGTTTGTTTTCCCTGTAACATATTCTCCAATCAAGAGAAGTGTCTCTAATAAGCGCGTTTCCGTCATAAGGAAAGTCATAATTATGACATAAAAAAGTCACATATGACATAAAAAGCAAAAGTTGTGAGAAAATGCATCAAAATCGTGAAATAAAAAGTCCAAGTTATGGCATCCCACACAGCAACATACTGTCGGTCGGATCCGGGCCACATCTGGTACATTCAATGTGTAGATGTGGGCCGGATCTGGGCAGACACTACGATGCTGTCTGGGATAAAAAGTCAATTATAGTTTACCGAAACAAGTTTTTAGGGAAATTGACCTTTCTTCATCAAAAATATATTAATTTGTGTTCCGAAGATGAACACGGGTTTGGAACAACATGAGGGTGAGTAATTAATGACATTTAACAACATTAAACAACAACAACATTGAAACAACAACAACATTATTATTATTATAGCAATAGATATTTTAGCTAAAATATACATGTATTAATATTATTAATGTTTTAAATTACATTGATAGATTCCAGAAACCTTTCTCTTTTTTTTCTTTTTACTTATTGGTGCCTATAAAAAAACTTCACGTGTAGGTCTAATATTTAAAGTCCCCCTGTAGTCAATAATTTTATTACGTAGCCTATTTAAACTTTTTTTTTCCCCTTGAAAAATAATTCTTCATGCATTAAAATAGCTTGAAGTAACTCTACACCCTTGCCTCTTAGTATAGCGCGTTCTATGAATATGCAAATGAGCCCCGCCTCCACTCACTCAGCTCAGAGATCCACTCGTTGACGATCACACGTTGATCTGATTGGTTGCAAGGTAGTTTGTGACGTCAGAAACACCAGCGATTTCCAGCAGTGTTTTTGAGACTGTCTTTGGTTCACTGCAGTTTTAAAGAGAAAACACTCAGCAATGGTGTCGACTTATGAATTTACACATGATTTGTCTTAAAGCATATTAAAAACACCACATAGACATATAAACAACACATAAAAGCTGGATTTTCACCACAGGAGGACTTTAATATGCACTTGCTATTGCCTAATCAGTCTCTGAACCCCCAACTTAGATCTGTAAGTCCCTTTCATGAGGCACGTTTGTCACGTCTAAACACTTCATCAGGTGACCTCTGCACTTCCAGTGAAAGGCCTGGAACACTGTCAACTATTGTGTGCAGGACAAAGTTGGCGTCAATGTTACAGTATTCTCACCAAGGTAAAGAGGAAATACCTTTAACCAGAGAGAAAATAGGGCTGAAGCATTAATGCTGTTGGAAGAGGAAATGAGTTTCACTCCAGAAAATGTCGGTGTAACACCCTGACATGCGTTTGATGGTTGTGTGAAGGTTTCTAAAGGTAACTATAAGACTTAAGTAGGGCTATGCAACGATTAATCACATCCAAAACAAAAGTTTGTGTTTCCATAATATATATATATATATGTGTGTGTGTACGGTGTATAATTAGTATATATAAATACACACACATGTACTGTATACATGTATATATATATATATATATATATATATATATATATATATATATAAGAAAAATGTGTGATTTATATATAAAACAATTATATATAACTTATATTATACATAATATAGCCTACATGCAAAAAAATCTTAAATATATATATGCATATGTGTGTGTGTGTATATATATATATATATACAAACAAAATAATTATACACAGTACACACACATATGTGTAAAAAAACTTTTATTTTGGATGCAATTAATCGTTGCACAGTCAGAAATTTGTTATAATTCTGATGTGTAGGAGAAGGGGAATAAGAGTTGGAAGATAGGAGAAGGATCGGATTTGCTTCAGTAACATCTTGAAATTAGCACACACTCCCCCGGTCACCCCTGGAAACGTGATTTATCTGTCACCCTATTGGCCAGTTCGTGAGCACTGGGCCAAATAGCCTTGACACACAAAAGAAACTTTAACGCTTTTCCTAAGTTCTAGTTCCAGTAAACAGAAAACACTCAGTAAAGGGGGAGCAGACAGTGCTAAATCAGCCCGAAGAAGAACAGAAACCCCTTCATGGCTCCTCTTCTGACTGGCTCCAGGGCTTTTTGTGTGTGTGTGTGTGTGAAGATTATAGACAGTGAAAACAGCCGAGATTAAACTGGTGTAAGCCGCCTTAGACGCCCAATGAACCGTTAGCAATAAAACACACAGGCCTCGGGTTTCTCCTCAGAAGCAGTGACTCCACTAATGAGCTTTCCTCATTTCATTATTTCTTACCTCTTTCTTTTACTTCTCATGCAACTAGGTGCCTTTACATGAATGTAGAGTCCAAACTGATGTAATCTAGGAATTCAATGGTGTTTAAATAAATGCAACTGAAAATAACAAACTACTTTCACAAAGGCTGATTAACCCTTGATGCATGAATTAATAGTAAATCATGTTTCTTTTCTGCTTCAAAACAGGTATAATGCCCATTTTGAATGTTTTTGAAAGAAGTATGTTATGCTCACCAAGGCTGCATTTATTTGATCAAAAATACAGTAAAAATAGTGAAATATTAATACAATTTAAAACAGCAGTTTTCTATATGTGAATATATTTTAAAATGTCATTTATTCCTGTGGTCAAAGCTGAATTTTCATTACTCACTGTCACATGATCTTCAGAAATCATTTTAAAATGCAGATGCTCAAGAAACATTTCTGATTATTATCAGTTGAAAACAGCTGTGCTGCTTAATGTAATGCATTTTTTAGGATTCTTGAACAAACAAATAAATGACAAAAACCAATGAACTAAAAAAGACAATTTACATGCTCTCTCTGTTTTATGAACACTGGATCAAGAAAAAAAGAAGAAAAGGAAATAGGTTTTTCAGACTACGCCATGAATAATAATAATAATAATATATATATATATAAAAAACAGTTAGTCTTAAAGGTATATTAAATATAATGACCTAAATACATGTATGGTATTGGAAACATTATGGAAACATATACATATATATATATATATATATATATATATATATATATATATATATATATACATATATACATATATATACACACTACAAACAAATGGAAACATTAATTCAAGAAGGGAGAAAGAAAGAAAGAAAGAAAGAAAGAAAGAAAGAAAGAAAGAAAGAAAGAAAGGTGGAAAGGAGGGAAAGGAAGGAAGGAAGGATGGAAGGACAGAAAGGAAAGAAAGAAAGAAAGAAAGAAAGAAAGAAAGAAAGAAAGAAAGAAAGAAAGAAAGAAAGAAAGAAAGAAAGAAAGAAAGAAAGAAAGAAAGAAAGAAAGAAAAGGGAGGAAAGAAGGAAGGATAGACAGATGGAAGGAAAAGCTGGATGGACGGAAAGAAACGGAAGGAAAGAAAGAAGGAAAGAAAGGAAAGGTAGGAAAGAAGGAAGGATGGACAGATGGAACACGGAACGAAGGAAAAGATGGACAGAAGGAAGGAAGGAAGGAAGGAAAGAAAGAAAGGGGGGAAGAAAGAAAGGGAGGAAGAAAGACAAACAGACAGACAGAGAGAGAGAGGGTTCTCTGGCGCCCCCTTGAGTCCCTGTGTTGAGTGTTCAGTGTGTCTGCTGTGTAATCAGGGATGTGCTCATGGAAAAGGCTGGTCAGGAGTGTAGTTGAAACTGGCATCCAGAAACATGGCCAGTGTTCCCAGTGAAGTGATGATGACAAAGAGCCAGAAGAAGAGTCGATCCAAAACCACAGCGATGTACTGCCAGTCATCTGTCATCTACACACACAACGGGACACGTTTATCTCTCCGACACACCAGGATGTGCTGGCAGTTTATGAATAATCATGAGGATCAGGGACAGACCAAGAGGACGAGCCTCAGATAAAGGTTTCTTTGTGTTTCTGTGAGTGTGTGGAAAAGAGAGATGGAAGGTGTGTGTGTGTGTGTGTGTGTTTATAGACTTACAGTATCATCCACATCCTGTTTCTTCAATTGTTCAGACATGTAATTGATGGCGGCGATTGCAGATTTGAGATTCGGGGGCAGAATCAGACAATAGTTGTCACTGTTTGAGAACCTCTGCAATTTCACAGTGCTCTCATTATGACTAAAACACACACACACACACACACACATACACACACATACACACACACAAATAAAGAATAATTAACCCTATACAAAAGTTCATAAGTGTATTAACACTACACAAATTACTGTAAGTGGATTATTAAAATATATGACAGTTATCATTAAAGTCCCCCTGTAGTCAATATTTTTATCTATTAAAACTCATCTTTGGTCACCAAAATGACAAATTTAAATGTCTGGAAAAAAGTCTTCATGCCTTAAAATAGCTTGAATGTAACTCTACACCCTTGACTCATTTAGTGTACGCGGTTCTATGAATATGCAAATGAGCCCCGCCTCCACTCACTCACACCAGCTCAGATATCCACTCGTTGACGATCACACGTTGATCTGATTGGTTACAAGGTAGTTTGTGACGTCAGAAACACCAGCGATTTCAAACCGTGTTTTTTAGACTGTCTTTGGTTCACTGCAGTTTTAAGGAGAAAGTACTCAGCAATGGTGTCGACTTATGAATTTGCATATGGTTTGTCTTAAAGCATATTAAAAACACCACATAGACATATAAACAACATTAAAAGCTTGGTTTTCACCGCAGGGGGACTTTAAAAGGTGCTTATAAATTGCGTTTTACTGCACACAATTGCCTTATTATGCCCTTTTACAGTCTTGATTTTGTTTTGGGTTTTTATGGTTGAATGTTCAACAAATTGTTGCAGCTCCTCTCTTCCCAGTCTGTCAGTAACGCTCTGTTTAGTTCCTGTCTCTATGAAGCCCCTCCTTCTGAAAAGCACAGTGTGCTCTGATTGGTCGGCTGGAGCAGCGTGTTGTGATTGGTCAACCGCTTCGAGTGTGTTTGGGAAATGCCATGCCCCTTACCATAACCGCGAGTTTCAACACACTACTAAGTAACTCAACCAGGCCATGCCCCCTTTATTCCGCGTATGCCTTGGGCAGGAGTTATTTAAATTAGGAATATTGTGATTTACATTTACATTTACATTTATTCATTTAGCTGACGCTTTTATCCAAAGCGACTTACAATTGCTATATATGTCAGAGGTCGCACGCCTCTGGAGCAACTAGGGGTTAAGTGTCTTGCTCAGGGACACATTGGTGTCTCACAGTGGATTCGAACCCGGGTCTTTCACACCAAAGGCATGTGTCTTATCCATTGCGCCACACCACCCCAATTGTTATATTGCTCATAATTCTTAAGCTTGCACTAAGATTTCAGTTGGCTGTTAATTTAAGGTCTCGTCTGCAGGACAAGTCATGCACTAAATTTAATATTTGATGGTAATAAATGACTAAGTATGAGAAATAGTGCTTAGTATGCATCACTAATATAGCGTTGTGCATGGCGTGTTGTACAGTAGCGCGAGAGCATTGCAGAGCTCAGGATTGTGTTGCTCTGTGCTATAGTGGGAATGCGTCTGTCATACAGTGCAGAATGAATGAGAGCTGTGCTGTGTCTGGGACTGACCTCTCCTCTCTCACATTCCCATTCTTTCAAGGGTGAGTTTTTTCCAACAGGGATTATAGAGAGCACCACACGTCCGGCACATGACATGCACGGTCAATGAGATGCACACTGGTATAGACAGGAACTCATACAAGCGTTTGTTTCCACACACTGTATATGTGGTGTACGTGCTTTTGCTGTAAGCACACTAGTGCTAAGTAGGGCTGCACAATATATCGAAATATCACAAATGTACAGTGGGGAGAACAAGTATTTGATACACTGCCGATTTTGCAGGTTTTCCCACTTACAAAGCATGTAGAGGTCTGTAATTTTTATCATAGGTACACTTCCACTGCGAGAGACGGAATCAAAAACAAAAATCCAGAAAATCACATTGTATGATTTTTAAATAATTAATTTGCATTTTCTTGCATGAAATAAGTATTTGATCACCTACCAACCAGTAAGAATTCCGGCTCTCACAGACCTGTTAGTTTTTCTTTAAGAAGCCCTCCTGTTCTCCACTCATTACCTGTATTAACTGCACCTGTTTGAACTCGTTACCTGTATAAAAGACACCTGTCCACACACTCAATCAAACAAACTCCAACCTCTCCACAATGGCCAAGACCAGAGAGCTGTGTAAGGACATCAGGGATAAAATTGTAGACCTGCACAAGGCTGGGATGGGCTACAGGACAATAGGCAAGCAGCTTGGTGAGAAGGCAACAACTGTTGGCGCAATTATTAGAAAATGGAAGAAGTTCAAGATGACGGTCAATCTCCCTCGGTCTGGGGCATCATGCAAGATCTCACCTCGTGGGGCATCAATAATCATGAGGAAGGTGAGGGATCAGCTCAGAACTACACGGCAGGACCTGGTCAATGACCTGAAGAGAGCTGGGACGACAGTCTCAAAGAAAACCATTAGTAACACACTACGCCGTCATGGATTAAAATCCTGCAGCGCACGCAAGGTCCCCCTGCTCAAGCCAGCGCATGTCCAGGCCCGTCTGAAGTTTGCCAATGACCATCTGGATGATCCAGAGGAGGAATGGGAGAAGGCAAAATAGACAAAAATAGAGCTTTTTGGTCTAAACTCCACTCGCCGTGTTTGGAGGAAGAAGAAGGATGAGTACAACCCCAAGAACACCATCCCAACCGTGAAGCATGGAGGTGGAAACATCATTCTTTGGGGATGCTTTTCTGCAAAGGGGACAGGACGACTGCACCGTATTGAGGGGAGGATGGATGGGGCCATAATATCGCGAGATCTTGGCCAACAACCTCCTTCCCTCAGTAAGAGCATTGAAGATGGGTCGTGGCTGGGTCTTCCAGCATGACAACGACCCGAAACACACAGCCAGGGCAACTAATGAGTGGCTCCTTAAGAAGCATCTCAAGGTCCTGGAGTGGCCTAGCCAGTCTCCAGACCTGAACCCAATAGAAAATCTTTGGAGGGAGCTGAAAGTCCGTATTGCCCAGCGACAGCCCCGAAACCTGAAGGATCTGGAGAAGGTCTGTATGGAGGAGTGGGCCAAAATCCCTGCAGCAGTGTGTGCAAACCTGGTCAAGAACTACAGGAAAAGTATGATCTCTGTAATTGCAAACAAAGGTTTCTATACCAAATATTAAGTTCTGCTTTTCTGATGTATCAAATACTTATGTCATGCAATAAAATGCAAATTAATTACTTAAAAATCATACAATGTGATTTTCTGGATTTTTGTTTTAGATTCCGTCACTCACAGTTGAAGTGTACCTATGATAAAAATTACAGACTTCTACAAAACCTGCAAAATCGGCAGTGTATCAAATACTTGTTCTCCCCACTGTATATATCACGATATTGCAATAACTGGGGTTATGAACAAAAGACAAAGAGAAAATCACTCACTGCTCTTGGCTGAATAACTTTTGTAGCTTTAATACGAATCAGTATATATTTAATTCATATAGTGAAAACTAAGCAGTGCTTTAATTTTACATTTGATTATTCAGTTTCTGTTGTTAAATAAACCTAATGTAGGATAACCTGAAACCCTGAACCCTGTGGTTTACACTGATGTTAAAATAACACTTCTTATGCAACAGTAAAACACTGCTGTTCACTTTTAGAAGCTGTAGGGATGTTTTCTTGTCACAAAAAAATGTTAAACACGTATGTAGGTTATATAATTATAAATATATTTTAAAGATAATTTAAGTTTACTTTACACACTTTTTAAGCATTATCGTATCGCATATCACATTATTTAATGAGTTATCGCATTATTTAATGAGTTATTAAATCAATATGGTTTTATTGAGTCAATATCGTGCAGCCCTGCACCTAATTATACAAAGACATGTCCTGACATGATTACATACACAGACCTTTACACTACACAATGCACATCAATTCAACACAGATTCAAACTCCACACTGTTGCACTGAGAACTATTCCATCTGTTTCTTCAGACAGTTAAATGAACATATCAGTGAACACTAGTTCATCAGAGCAACAAGCTAACTCGCTCTTTTACCAAGCATTTTAGGCTGCCTTCAAATTCATTTGATCCTGATGAGACGAGCATGTTTTTGCATTCAAAAACAGCCAGGAATGGAAATAAGTGTTCTCGAAGAGTGTTTTAATATGCTAAAAGCACCTTTTTTTTTTTTTTAACTACCTCAACAACATTACTGAATATATAACTACTCTGTTGCTGGACAACTAGTTTGCAGAAGAATGAACCGCTTCGACCCGACCCTTGTTACAGGTCTCCTTTCTGCAGTATATTTGCATCATGGACACAAGTACTTCCTTGATTACCAGAAACTATTAAAGTCCCCCTGGGGTGAAAACCAAGCTTTTAATGTTGTTTATATGTCTATGTGGTGTTTTTAATATGATTTAAGACAAACCATGTGCAAATTCATAAGTCAACACCATTGCTGAGTACTTTCTCCTTAAAACTACAGTGAACCAAAGACAAACTACCTTGTAACCGATCAGATCAACGTGTGGGCGGGCTTTAGCATATCATTAACTATGATCACTCTGAAGTAGGGGAGTCTCAAGAGAAGACAGGTTATCCAGGTATATTTTTCGGGTGATATTAAAAATCGGGTAGATTTAGCAATACAGCGGGTGAATTATCAATATGATGTATATTACGATGTTATGATGAACTATAAGCCTTTCAAGGATGCGGATTGTTGGAAGGCAGGCTGCCATTGACTTGAAGAGTGGAAGAAGAACTGAAAATATAAATATATGCCAATTCAAAATATGAATAAGTAGGCCTACTATAATAGTGAATAAATAATACTAAAATACCACTGTTAAAGATTCAGGAGGAGAAAACTCCCCAAAAAACTTTTTTTACTCATGCTTTTTAATATGGTTGAATTGGATCATTGAAAGTCAACAGCAAAGACATTGTTAATAAAGTGAGCTAAATACATAAAGTATATTTGTTTTTAACAAGAAGCAATGAGAAATACATTTGCAACTCTGCTTGCAAAATATCACAATACAATGTGATATGCTTTCATAGCAGTTGCGAATCAGGTCTCCAAACACCTGTTTTCAGGCAGGCCTGAGTTCATTACACATTCTTCACACCAAGCAAACTCAGACATCAGACACACTTAAAGGGGTGGTTGATTATGAATTCACTTTTCTAACTTTAGTTAGTGTGTAATGTTGCTGTTTGAGCATAAACAACATCTGCAAAGTTATGACGCTCAAAGTTCAAAGCAAAGGGAGATATATGCTTTTAAAGACATTGCTTTTTAAGGACTACAACAAACGGCTGGTAGGGACTACACAACATTCCTCCCGGGTTAGTGACATCACTAACCCTAAAATTTACATAAACCCGCCTCCTGAACACGATTTATAGATTATCATGACAGAATATGCTAATCAATGACTAGAAGATAACTACACATAAGCTACATAAATTCATCAACTAACCATTCAGAAACGTTGTCTATACACTTCTTGAGTCTCTCCATCTTTCCAACTCCGGTTTGAACATAAAAGGCTAAAAGTTTTTGAAATTTCCAGTGCATGTCTGTGTGAGGTTAAAGGACACAAGCTGTTGTAGCTCCGCCCCCTGTGCCGGGAGCAGCAGCTCATTTGCATTTAAAGGGACAGACACAAGAACTGCGTTTTTGCTCACCCTCAAAAAGTGACAACTTTAAGATGCTATATAAAAATATCTGTGGGGTATTTTGAGCTAAACCTTCACATACACACTCTGGGGACATCAGAGACTTATTTGACATCTTGTGGAAAAGATACCACCCATTTAAATCGCTAGTGACAAAACGACATAAGCAAGAAATTTGGGTTATTTAGGCCTTTGGGTTGCTCCAAATTTTGGATAGAAAGTACCACCTGCTAATAACAATGGATTGTCACTTATGAACAAATAAACCCAAACCCAAACAAAAATTAACTTTCCTTGAAATCACTTTTCTAATCCGGTAGCCCTCAAGACCGGCGGCATTTCTTGAAGGACTTGTGAGCTTAGCACGTTAATAAAGCTGTAGCAGAGACCACCTGTTAGACTGACTAAAGAGAGGGCACCACATTATAACTGCGAGACGAGCCTTTCTCAAACAGATGAGGAGGGGAATAGACAGTTTGTTATGTCTATTACAGACAGATGGAGACCCTTTCTCTTCTGCACGCTCTACACGTTTACAGACAAAACCCATCCATCTGTCTATCCTCCCATTCATCCATTTATGTGCATCCTCGACCCTCGGCCTCCCCTGCTGTTCTTGTGTGCATTTCACTCTAATGCCTCAGCTCAACAAGAGCTTAGGTTCTGGCGACTCTAGAGGGGTGACTGGGCTTAACTGGGCTGAGATCAAATGCCCTTGGATTGAGAGGACGAACAGCCAGCACAGAGACTTTCATCATCCGTCGCCCTGATCCGCGTTTATGAGTTGCTTAAAAACCAGCAGATTATGGTACAAGCACATTATACTCTTGTTATTGATTTGGCATCTAAGTGTGTTTTTGTTGAAGTGAGTGTTCATGCACTGTGAACATGAACTGTGTCTAACAAGAGTGTGCAATGGGTATATATAGTCTATGATACTATCGTAATTGTTGTTTTAACGATGTGCAATCAGATATTATCGAGTATGACCCTCACTTTGCAAACACCAAACAAAAACACCCAAGACACTGCATGATGTAGCCTTTTACTCATGTAAAAATGTGTATTGAGTAGTCTTTTAGGCTACATTTATGATATAGTTAAGCAATTACAATTACAATTACAGTTTAATAAACAAAAAGTTAGAATTAAATGACTAAAATTTTAAGCACAATAGTTTTGCCCTATTTCACCGACAAAAATAGCTCCAAATAAAGCCACAGCAGAACTGTTTTGCGTCTCTGAGTCAAACACAGCTGTGTTTTGTTACTCAATGAATCATTCCATTTGAACAAATCAGTTGAGTGAATTATTCAATGACTGACTCAATAAGAAAGTCAAATGCTTCGTTCCTGGAATGATCAGCCGTTTCAACAAAAATCGGTTTAATTAATGACTCGATTCGCTCATTAACAGTGACTTTCCGCCACATAATAAATGATACAGAGGCTACATTTAATTAGGTAAGAAAAATGGCCCTTATAAAGGTAAAAATGCAGATAAAAGGTAAAAAACTATTTAAACTTGTGTGAAATTTTAATTTCTGTCACTGTTGCGAACTAACCACCGCACAGAATATGATTATGAAGAATGACAAAAACTTTAGGAGTCAGCTGTTAATGGGAAACACAATAAACACACTCAGCAAAATATCGAGATATCATTTGTCGTCAATATCACACACCCCCAAGAGTTGTTTTGAGCATTTGCAGTCAGAAATATTTGACAAGACATTTAAAAAAAAAAAAATTAAATAGGCAAACTACCGAGTCTTTTATATAATAAACCAGAAATACCATTTATAGAACTGAGAATTCCATTTTAGTAAAAACAAAAAACAAAAAAATATATATTAAAACCGATCCGAATGATGTTTGCTTCCATTATAGAGAAACCAAAACATACAGTGGCCAGTGTAGTCTGATTCACGAACAAATTACTCTTATGAGTTGGTTCGATTTAGTGAATCAAAAATGATACTGCACACAACGAGTGTAGTTTGATTACAGAATGAATGACTCTAATGAGTCAGCTCTTTTTAGTGAATCAAACATAGCTTTTAAGTAACTGTGACACTTAGATTAGAGAAGTTACTGACCGGTAGTTCATATGGCAACGTGTGTAGTTAAAGCACACATTATACGGTTTGTCAGTAGTATTTTATAAATACTAATGCACAATTTCCATATTTTAGTTCAGTTAAAAAGGGCCAATTATAGGATAACTTTCATGCTCTAAAATGTCTATGACAAGTTATAAAGTCAAAAGTAAAAAAGTTAAATTCTCTCATCATTTGGCAATGAAATTGCATAGCAAGCGCAAAGACACACTTTCCAAATGCTACAGCAAGAGGCGGATTATTTCCACGATGTTGGTTTATGTTCCTGCTGTGCTTCTGTTCTTGTTTTGGCTGTGAAGTTGTTTGCCTTCCAAATTGATCCAGTGCAATACGTGACAGGCAATCAGATATCAGAGGCACTTGTTTCATTGATTGTCTCTCCTCCAGTCTTAAACAGTCTTAACAACAGCTAATATTTCTGACATTTTCGAGATGGGAAGTGGGAGACCGGCTTCACTCACAAGCTGCTGGCAGAGATTTAAACATTCAAGCTATAAGATCTTTTCCCACTGCTTTATGCCTCATGAATAACATTCCTCCAATGACCTGAATTCCACATTTAACTCTTTTCCTCTAAAAAATTTCCGGCTTTCCGTGTTTTCACTTTTATACAGTAGGGGGCGCTATTAGGCATCTTCTGAAAGAGTACCGAATCTCCAGATCAAAACACAGGCAAAAAGGAGCAGAAACAAGAGATAAAAGCATTGCTAATGCACATTGTAATCTTTGAAAAAGCAAACCGCGATTTTATCAACTTTTGTTCAAAATGTCGCTGTTTGTTTTTAATGAAACTTACACATTTAAGTGTTGATAAAAAAGAAAGCATGAAGCTAGAATAAAACTTTTTTCGTTGTTGTTTAAAAGCAGAGGCTCTGTTTTTCCGGTGATATTTTGCATGTTCAGATATTCATACAACAAAATATTCTGGGGACAACCTGTCACTCACATGAGATCCACTGAAAGCAAACCACAACCATCCAATCAATTTGTCATGGACAAAATCAAGCTCCACCCACACAATAGATTAGCCCCGCCCATATAACACATTAGTCCCGCCCAAATAGAACACAATAGATTAGAAATTCAATTAACCTACTTTAACTACAACCAAATGAGACATTACTCAACACAACTCTACAGAACAGTACATACTTTATTTCATATGCTTTTTTATTTCACATATAAAACTTAAAGTCCTCCTGTGGTGAAAATCCAGCTTTTAATGTTGTTTATATGTCTATGTGATGTTTTTAATATGCTTTAGGACAAACCATAGGCAAATTCATAAGTCGACACCATTGCTGAGTATTTTCTCTTTAAAACTGCAGTGAACCAAAGACAGTCTCAAAACCAATCAGATCAACGTGTGATCGTCAACGAGTGGATCTCTGAGCTGAGTGAGTGAGTGGAGGCGGGGCTCATTTGCATATTCATAGAACTAAATGAGGCAAGGGTGTAGAGTTACATTCAAGATATTTCAAGGCATGAAGACTTTTTTTTTTTTTTATGAAAAAACTTCAAAGATGAGTTTTAAGTGATAAAATCATTGACTACTCGGGGACTTCAAAAGTTTTAAGGGATACAAATTGTTACATACAGAAGCAGCTTATTTTCTGTCTGCAAAACCAGCCTGGTTTTAACTAAAATGTTGAACACTTACCTTCCTCTCCACGGCATTACCAGCTCTGGGTTGATCTTTCGGATGAAATATTCACCTCCAGGTCTGAGGCCCTGGTCCAAACAACCCAGTGGGACGTTTTCTTTTGTCTCGTCCTCCACCGGTTCCTCAGTTTGGGGCCTGAGCACACCCAAGTAACGAGGCAGCAAGTTGATGAACACCTGCAGAATGTTAGACGACAGGATATGCTTTCAGTTTTAAGTAATTGGATGGAATAATGTAATGAAGCTGCTCTTTGAATCAAAATGCGTCACCTTTCGCACCCATACGGGCATGTGGTGTGTGCTGGGAGTCCTGTGGTGGAGGTTCAGGACCACCACGCTTAGGATGACTGAGAACGTCACCAGGATCATGGTGAACATCACGTATTTCACGATGATAGGAATGCCAAGTGATGTTTCTGGGACTCTGTCAGCCAACAACAGCATGAAAACAGTGAGAGCAATGAGGACTGAGATGGATAGAGTCATCTTCTCACCTGAGGGAGAGGTCAGAAATCACGTCTTATACTGTATATACGGGCATATCTTAGTTATGTTATGTTATATCATGGAGGCAAATTAAAAAATTAGGCAGACTTTCTGTTAACTAAAATTATAAAAAAACATTTCTGTTAGTTGAAATAAAGGTGAAATAAAGTAAATATTAGATGAAAAACTAAATGAAAATGAGAAATGTTTCCTTGGCAATAAACTAAAATGATCAACTGGAAATAAATAAAATCTAAAAAAATAAATCTAAAACTGAAATAAAAATAAAAAAATAAATGAAATTACTAAAAAAATTAACCAAAATCAACATATATAAAAAATATAAAAATAGAAGTTAATTCAAAATATTAATACAATTATAATAAAACTAAAATAACACTGCAAAAGAATATGTATTTTTTTTGTCACCCACATTTTGTATACACCTTAAATACTTTTTGAGTCTTGTAAAAAACTACCATTCAAAGGCTTGGGGAAAGTACGTTTTTTTAAAAGACATCAATACTTTTATAATTAGTAAAGACATTTATAATGCTCCAAAATAATTATACTTCAAATAACTGCCATTCATTTGAACTTTCTATTAATCAAAGAATCCTTAAAAGAAATGTATCAACGGTTTTCATAAAAATATGAAGCAGCACTATTTTTATCATTGATAATAATCAGAAATGTTTCTTGAGCATCAAATCATCATATTAGAGAGATTTCTGAAGGATCATGTGACACTGAAGACTGGAGTAATGATGCTGAAAATACAGCTTTGATCACAGGAATAAATTACATTTTAAGATCTATTACAATAGAAAAACAGCTATTTCGAATTGCAAAAATATTTCACAATACTACTGTTTTTACAGTATTTTTGATCAAATAAATGCAGCTTTGGCGAGCATAAGAGAAAACATACAATTTTGAATGGTAGTGTTTTTTAAATAGTCAGCGTGTTTCATAAAATGGCAAAGTTGAACATAAAACAGTCATGGTATTGATTTTCTAATTAAAGATGGGCACCTGCGCCAGGTGGCAGGTAGAAGACAAATATGGCCAGCACACTGGTGAGGATGCAGGGCACGATGATGTTGATGATGTAGAACAGAGGCTTCCTCTCGATGATCAGGTAGAAGGTGATGTCCTCGTACAGGTCCTCCTGGACGATCTTCCTGCTGGGCTTGTGACAAATCTGCCACTCGCCGTTCTCTTAGGGAAGAGAGAGGACTAGTGAGAGAAAAAGAGATAGAAGGAAGGAGAGAGTGTGCCATATGCAGAGCTGCTACATTGCTTGGCAACCGTAAACTATTATTATAAATGTACATATTTACTGAACATTCTTGCGTCATTTATGATGTTGGACAGGAAGTTGTCACATTTAAGAGGAAGTACACTAACCAGTGAAGGCGTTCTCATCAATAACTATCTCATGGAGCTCGTTGCCATCTTCATCTAGACTGTACTGAAGGTCCACTTCTGAGGAGTCATACGTGTAGGAACGAAACACCATTGTGCAGTTCTGCCAGTCGAATGGAAAGTATGCAACCTATAGAGCACAACTTTAAACTACAGTGACATGAACGAGCGAGGACAATACAATAACAACAGCTAAAGCTACAGTAGGAAATGTTTTGTTATATTGGTCGAAACTCTGAAAGCATTCAATAGCACAAGTGGTCTAAATATTAAAAACTGTACATATATCTTCTGTGGAAGTCTCAGGTCCAAAAAACGTTCGTCCAATCATTGCATTCGGAATGAGGATAGATTGGATGTCAACATATTTATTTCCATACCTCTGCGCACCTGCTCTCACAGACATCAGAGTGTTTTATGAGGCTATCCAGAGCTGTAGACAGACGTCAGTCACTGAGCGCCACAAACAAACAGCAGAAACCTTTTACAGTTCCTCCTGAGCCAAAACAACAAGCTTATACTGCGTTCACGCCATAACTACCGTAGTTAAAAGAGATGGCAACCCGTGACGTTCCACCCGGATTTATACCTTTCAATGGCAACACTATCAACGCCGAAATGAATCTGTAGCAGTCAGGTGTTACAACTAGAGCTCTGTAAGTTGTTAAAGTTCAATATTATTGTAATGTTTTGAGACATGAGTTAATTTAAGCGTCAAAACACGTATATCTGGTTTCCAGAGGGTGACGGGTTCTGCCACAATTCGGACTTTTTTTCTCACAACTGCGAGTTTACATCTCGCTATTCAGAGTTGCGTGATATAAAGTCACAATTGCGAGTCATAAAGCCAGAATTGTGAGTTATAAAGTCCAATTCTAAGGAAAAAAAGACTGCATTTTCTGAGAACTGCATTTTTATATCTCGCAATTCTGACTTTATAACATGCAATAGGTAGATGTAAAGTCAGAATTGTGAGACATAAACTCGCAATTTGAGAATTTTTTGTTCTTTTTTTATCATCATAATTGGACTTTATAACTCACAATTGCAAGTTTATATCTCACAATTCTCAGAAATGTTAGAATTGCATGTTATAAAGTCAGAATTGTGAGATTTAAATTCGCAATTGCAAGAAATAAACTCGCGAGATGTAAACACATTTTTTTAAATTCTCTGGCGGAAACAAGCTTCCTTAGAAAGCTACATTACTGTGTTTGTAAATAAACTAACAAGCTTCACTATTACATACAGACGCATGCAGGTAATTCACACTTACGATCTCTCCCTCGTGATCATCAAATGAAAATTGTCTGCGGTGTAAAAAGACTCGCAGTGTAAACGCAGCCTTAATGTCGTGACGCTTTGCAGACTCTGATATCGTCTAAAGTGAATGTAAACAGGCGTTCATGCGTTTTGAAGGAGGCGTGGCTTTTTGAGACGCTCTGAAGAGAGGCTGGGATCTTCTGCTTTCAAAGCTAGCTTGCTATTACTAGCCTCTGAAACTGCACACCCTAGCTTTAGCCATTTCAATCAGTGAAATGCCAACAGTCAATGTTCAAGGTTCAGTACAAGTTAAACTAACAATAGTTTCTTTGATTCTGTCAAAAATGTGTGACATTCGTTCATTCAACGGAAGTCTACTCAGAGAATGTCTAATATGGCGAGAAGTTTCACTCTCACTACACTTCCGGCTTCTGAACTGGTTGCAGTTCCACTCTGATTCCATATGAGGGCGCTCACAGGACGAGTGCAGAATGAATGGAGGTCAATGGCGGTATACCCCTCAAAATCCACTTTTCTCAGGATATAATTTTTTGTCTAGTAATTTGAATGTTGTATTCGAAAGGAGATGCAAAGAAATTACACATTGCTTGGTGTTAGATTTTTTAGAGTCACTTATTTGCTTTAAAAAAGTCTTTCAAAACGTCAATGACGTCAGAATGCTGACGTCATTAGCAGAATGCTAGCGTGTTATGGGCAACAACAACTCAACCTGTAAGAAATCGAAAGGACATAAGTACTCGTTCATTCAACTTTCGACCTAAAACCCATGTTGAACTTGCAAAATCTACAATCACATCTGAGATTTCTCAACGGCAATCGGGTGAAAGAGACAAATTTAGCTGTCTAGCCCCATTGACTCCCATTCATTTTGCACTCATGGCGAGCGCCCCCAGTGGAACTCTGGTGGTACTACAACCAAAATTCGGTACAATAGGGCTTAATAGGGAGTGGACAGGCTCTCCGTAGACGGGCTCTGGTCTACTTCAACTGATCCCAGAACATTCCTCTAATGTGTGAACACTAAGACGTTTACATGTACCTCTATGGAGCAGGAGCTGCGGTAGATGGCAGGCGGATACCAGGAGACGGTCCCATCACTCCTCACCAGCACGTTCACATACAGAGCCACGTCAAACTGACCATCATTACTGTTAAACACAGGGAGAACATCGCACAGTCCATGTGCCCTCAGCAGTTTAGATGCTTTAGTGTCATTTAAACCAAATACCTATTTGATTTTGGCTGCTTAGGATTTAGCAAGTTCCTAAACAATTATTAAATTGCACTGCAAAAATGTTCTCTTGTCAAGTATAAATATCTAAACAGCGTATCTTGAATATAGATGTATTTTGTTGGTAGATTTGTTTTCAGTTCATATAAACAAAGAAAGAAATTTGTGGCAGGTGTCCTGTTATAAATCATGCTTTTTAAAGGAAAAAATGTTGTCAGTGTGGCGTTATATGAGGATGTTCTCACTTGTTGATTAGGTAGATGTCTGGACGCCACACTTTTATGGGAGGAATCCGCACAACGTCAATACTGTCGTAGTCCTCAGGATTCCAGGATAACCTGTAGTCGATCCATTCCTGGAAAACAGAGAGAGATACATACATGCAAACTGCTTATATATGAACACTACCATTCAAAAGTCTCTTTTTCTCATTAAGGCTGCATTTATTTGACCAAAAATACAGGAATAACTGTAATATTGTGAAATATTATTACAATTTAAAATGGCTGTTTTCCTGTGAGATAATATATAATAAAAATGTAATTTATTCCTATTATTTTCAGCATCATTACTCCAGTCTTCAGTGTCACATGATCCTTCAGAAATCATTCTCATCTGATGCTCAAGAAACATTTATAATTATCATCAATGTTGAAAACAGTTGTTGTGAAAACCGTGATACAACCATAAACACTAAAAAGTTCAAACGAACAGCATTTATTTGAAATATATATTTTTAAAACAATGTAAAAGTTACTGTAACATCCTTGCTGAATATTAATTTCGTTTAGTTTTTCTCAAATCTTACTGACTCCAAACTTTTGAACGGTAGTGTATATTAGGTTTAATGGTATGTCCAATGAGGATATCTCATTTATATATGAGGATATTCCCTTGTCCCTTAAATTTTGACAGATAATTTTGGGAACAAATTTATCCCCAAACCTTATCCTTTTAGCTAAGTAAACATTCTCTCTCTCTCTCACACACACACACACACACACACACACACACACACACACACACACACACACACACACTTATTTGCTCTACATCAGAAGAAAGCACATGAGACAGTTTTACAAAAAGGGAATTTAAATCCAGGAATTACTCGCAGATATAAAAAGTGACAAGTCAATTTAGCCGTAAAATAACCAGCGGTTAGAAGGGATGAGATAAACGCTCTGCCTCTCACCATATTCATGAACACGTTTGTTGTCATCTCTTCATTCTTCTCGTTCTGCGAGACAGGAGAGATAGAGACATTAGTGTGTGTCGAGTGTGTCATGCTGTCAGTCCTCCATATGAAAGCTAATGCTGCATGCATGACTGGAAAGCTGGAGCGCTAATGTTCCTCTAATGTCAGGGAAATGTTTCTGAACCAGTGGGTCAGAGGCAGCAAAATCACCGAACACAAACTGTGTGAGCGATGACAGAGAGAGAGAGAGAGAGAGAGAGAGAGAGAGAGAGAGAAATGCTTTGGGGAAAAAAAAGAATGAATAAAGATAGGATCAGATGTGTGTGTGTGTTATGTGTGTCATACCAAGCTGATGAGCTGTACTAAAGTCATTCCCACTCGGACCATCACTCGCTCATTCCAGGTCCGCGCCGGTCGCACCTTCAGGTTGTAATCCTGAAACAAATCCTCCAGTAGCCTCCGTTCAGCCTCGGACGCCCCTGTACACACACACACACACACAGACACACGCTTGTTTTATTTTGGCATGTAATTAACTCCTTTCCTCTCCATGTTTCTTTATCAAAATAAGCCCAGCACTGAACTCTCTTCAGTCATGAAAGGGTTTTCTGACCCACTTCAGCATGCAGAGCCACTGGCCTCAGCGCCGCTTGCTTTGTCTTCTTATTACAAGGTCAAATGTGCAGAAGCAGTCACAGTTCATCAAAGCACATAACTGACACACAATGGTGACATATACACCTGTTACTATCCTCAATGACGTCTATTCTGATAAACTAGACCACCTACTGCAATGCAAAAATAATTGATTTTTTTTTCATATTTTATAATACATTTTAATATATATATATATATATATATATATATATATATATATATACACATGGATGAGAAAGAAAACACACGTGTAACAGTATAATGGATCTGTGCATCAGGTCTTAAAGTGGTCCAAATTACGAGATCATTATTCATAATATTAGATTGATCGATCGATCGTTAACAAATAACAACAACAAATATATTAAATAAATAAAAAAAATCAGTTGTAACCACATATGTAGTAAATATACAAAATGTATTATCATACATATTTTTTAATAATAAATATTAAGAAGAATGCACACTGTTATAAACACACACACACACACACACACACACACACACACACACACACACACACACACACACACACACATATACATACATTCTGTAATTTTATACTGTTTAAAAAGTCAGTAAATGTTTTTGAAAGGAATTTATTCAGCTAGAATGTTCCATTGATCAAAAGAGAAAGCAAATACTTTTACATTTCAAATAAATGCTGTTGGTTTGACCTTTTTATCCATCAAAGAATCCAAAAAATGTTTTATCAACATTGATAATAATCATAAATGTTTCTCGAGCAGTGATTATAATGTGACACTGAAGACTGGAGTAATGATGCTGAAAATTCATCTTTTGATCACATGAATAAATTAAGAAAATGTATATATTCAAATAGAAAACAGTTATTTTAAACTGTAATATTATTTCAAAATATTACTGTTTTTACTGTATTTAATAAATGCAGCCCTGGTGAGGAAAAGAGACATTTGTAAAAAAAACTCATGGACCCCAAACCTTTAAAGGGTCGTGTAATTGTTTCAACACAAATGCTCTTTTCCCTTAACAAAAGGACACACACCTCCCGATCTGTGTTACCTGTGAGAGTCAGCAGCCAGCAGATCCACAGGACCCAAAGCAGAGTCTTCATGTTAAGCACAAGCTGTATATCCAGAGTTTGGTCCCTTCACCACTGCCACCGTGTACAAACACACCTCAACAAACTCGCTCAAACTCACATATCCCGCTCCACAGTCTCTGCGCTCTCACTAACCGACAGCCCGATGTGATTCTGGTCATTTCGATACCGGCTGCAGGGCCGAACCTTTCCGACAAACCCCTGACACGGTCACCTGATAATTTTTCTCCTCCCTGCAACCTGACTTGTGAAATGCAGTATCCGTGATTGGTCGGGAGGCCAAAGAATTATGGGAGGGAGAAAAGAATGTGTTTGGAATCTGTGGCAGCGCTGATCAGGCACCTGTTGATGGTGTGTGTGTGTGTGTGTGTGTGTGTGTGTGTGGCAGAGGGGATATTTTTGTGGGAGAACAAAGGGAAGAGGTGGGCACGACTGTTCCTTTCCGCAGGGTGAGATAGGACATAATTGAACATACTCTCATACACACACATGTACTGTTACACTGCTGGCATACTTTGTGTGGGGACTTCCCTTTCACACTTGTTCTCAATATAGCCCAATATGTAATTATACACTAACTCTAGTAAGTACCTTTTGCCATTTTTAAGTTAATTAAAGTTTACAAGATGCCATTTTATGCCCTTTTACAGTCTTGATTTAGTTTTTGGGCTCTAATAGAAGAGGTTTTCATGCTTAAATGTTTAAAAACATATTTTTTTCCCATATTCTCCATTGTTGCAGCTCCTCTCTTCCCAGTCTGTCAGTAACGCTCTGTTTAGTTCCTGTCTCTGAAGCCCCTCCTTCTGAAAAGCGTATTGTGCTCTGATTGGTCGGCTGTACCAGTGTGTTGTGTTGTTTTCGGTCAAACGATTCTAATGTGTTTGGGAAATGTCCCGCCTCTTTCCATAACCGCCATTTTCAACACACTACTAACTAAATGCAGATTCGCGCGGGACTAATATTATCACAGGACCTCTGTGTTCGGCGAAATATAGTAGGTCATTTGCGGGGGAATTTTTACTTTACAAATTACAGACATAGCCAATTCGCACGGGATTAAGATCACAGACAACCTCCGCAATTATTACAAGTGACTAGAGGTCACCAGGTAATACTTATCCAGTGCGAAAAGGGCTTAACTCAACCAGGCCTCATCCCTTTATTCTGCGTATGCCTTGGGCAGGAATTATTTAAATGAGGAATATTGTGACGTGTTTGTTCCTGGAAGAAAACTCAAGACTACAGTGGAGGCGTTTCAGGGAGTTCAGAAACAGTGACACTGATATAGAGAATAACTCCCGCTGGAGGGACTTTGCAGACCTTTTTCATTCTCAAACAGCAACATTACACACTAAAGAAAGTTGAACATGTAAAAAAGTATAACCCTTTTGAGGGTAATTTTATCATGACCATCTCGGAAGGTAATCAGAGCGCGTTGAGCGAAAAACGTGCATTGTGAACAGAAATCACTCCGGCATCAAACAAATCTGGGTTACACACACAAACATTTCACCCTAAAAAAATGCTGGGTTGTTTCAACCCATGTTTGGGTCAAATATGGACAAACCCAACCATTGGTCTACATTTTTTTTATTAATGTTTTAACCCAACGGTTGAGTTGGTCCATATTTGACCCAAACATTGGTTGAAACAACCCAGCATTTTTTAGAGTGTTTATAAGTCTTTTTTAAGATTAATACATTTCAATTAATAGTAAAAATTTTATCAAATTGAATTGATTAATCCTTACATATTATTCATATTTTGAATTAAGAATTGTAAATGAGTAAAAAATAAATAAAATAAAAACCTTAATGAAAAATGTTGTATAAATCTTAATGGAAGAAGGGAATGGACCATTTAGTTTGTGATTCATATTCATACATTTAAAAAAAGAAAGTTTTAAAAAAAGTTTAAGATTTATACAAAATGTTTTATTAAGATACATTCTTAATTCATAATTTGAATAATATTTAAGGATTATTCAGTTCAATTTGATGGAATTTTACTATTAATTAAAATGCTATTATATTATATTATATTATATTATATTATATTATAATTTTGCCCCATATAATGTATTGTTGGCTGTTGCCACAAATATACCCGTGCAACTTATGACTGGTTTTGTGACCCAGGGTCACATTTTAGTGATGATAATCATTGCAGCAACGGCTGTTTATTGATTTAGACCACAGTCAACATGCTTTAGACAACTGTTGTAAGCCAAACAGGCTGTAAATTAAACTCAGACAAGTGCAACACAAGCCACACAAACATCTCCTCTGAAAATATTTCATTCAAAACACCCTTAAACCCAAAGCTGCACAGAGTTAGTGTGGGCAGTGAAAGATCTGGCTTTATATATATATATATATATATATATAAAAACATTTCCCTGCATCTACTCCAGGGGTGTCACTAGGCTCATTTTAGGAGGGCTTTATCCAGTGAGAGCGTCAAAAGCAGAGAACAACGTGTCTGCATTTATTGATAGATTGTTATGATATCTGCATCTGTATAGTTCATTGTCATAAATGTAGTTTACATAATATGATGTGGGAGCAGTTAAAGACGGTTTCCAATCCACTTTAAATCTGGGCTTATATATTCAGGCTATTCATTTATTCATTACATTTATTTCATATACTCTTGCTAAACTTCATACTTCAGTGCAATAAAATTGCTAACATTTATTATAATATTCATTTTATAATAAATCCAAAAGCAACACGCGATACATATACAAACAATACATACATACCATACATACCATACATGATTGAAATCCTAGAATCACCCCTGATCTACTCAATGATCTTCACCCCTGATCTTCTCTCTGTAGTGTCTATATACTGTAGGTATGGTATAATGGTCTCTCAACTGTGATCCCTCTATGTATTTGATTTACCCCGCCTCTCTGACTCTCATTCAAAAACATGTTATTGATATATTATTTGCAATCAAAATGTTGAGATAGATATTAGTGAAGACATTGCATGGACTTCAATTGATTTTATATCAGGGTAATGATATTATCTATTGCCTAACCAAAGCCCAACCCCAAAACCTTCCCATCAATATAGCTGAGGGTATTTGGCCCTCAGAAGTACAGCCACACTTTTCCAAAACAGTTTCTATGGAAAGTCCCCATAAAACTTTCCATAGACATAATGATTTTTAAACTGTACAAACTGTATATTCTATCCTCTTACACTAACCCTACCCATTAGAAAAAACGTATTTTTTTTTATAAAAACATCACTTAGTGTGATTTATAAGCCGTTTTCATCATGGGGGCCAAAAAATGCCCCCACAAGGACAGGGATTTCAGATATGGCCATCTTTGTGACAAAATGTCTCCATAATGTAGGGTTTACCTGAGCTACACACACACACAAACACGGTGCAAGTAACAGTTTTTGTATTCTCAAAAAAAACAACACCTGAACACCTTTGCTCTTTATTCATCACATAAAAACGTTCTTTAAAAACATCATGACTAGACCAGCCTTCACACACTTAAGAGCACACTTCACACTGGGTATCAAAAAATGTCTTGCACACCATGCATAGATGCATGTAGACTACATTCTCAGAAAAAAAGGTATAAAAGCCGTCACTGGGGCGGCACCCTTTCTAAAGGTAACCCTTTGTACCATATTTACCCCTAAAAGGTGCATATTATTGTCTTAAAAATACATAATAGTTCCTATAAAGTATGCATATTAGTATCTAAATTGTGCATATTAGTACCATTTGATAAGGTGCCGCCGCAGTGACCACTTTTATTCTGTAAAAACTAAAAGTAGTATCATTTATTTGATCAAAAATACAGTAAAGTTTGAGAAACAGTAATATTGAGAAATATTATTACACTTAATGTTTTCTATTTGAATATATTTAAAAACATTATTTATTCCTGTGATCAAAGAATACATTTTCAGCATCACTCCAGTCTTCAGTGTCACATGATCCTTCAGAAATCATTATAATATGCTGATTTGCTGCTCAAGAAACATTTCTGATTATCAATGCTTAAGACCTAATTGTATAAAATCCTACTGAACTCAGCAATAATAAAGCTGTTTAGACGCATCCATCCATTTTCTTAATGGAAATATTCTGTGAATGAATTGCTGTGCTCTTTTTGTACACATCACATGCCAATGTTTGTGAGGTTCAAGGCGTGAGAGAATGACAGATTTAGGGGAAGGGGTCAGTGGGAGTGGTATTGAAGCTGGCATAAGTGAAAATGGCCAGCGTCCCAACGGTGGTAAAAACCACAAAGATCCAGAGAAAGAGTCGATCAACCACCATGGCAACATACTGCCAGTCCTCCTTCAACTGAGAGACAGACAGAAAGAGGAAAAGAAGAGAGACAGTAGAGAAGGGGAGAAAAATGAGATGGAAAACAGTGAGAACGAAGGGAAGGTAAAGATTTCGAGAGCTCTGAAGCAGGAAAAGTAAACCTATGGTTCTGGTTATGATTGTAATTGACTTACAGCCTCGTAGTCTTTCTCGGCCTGCAGTTGCTCTGCGATGTAAGTGATGGCCTCCACGGCTGCCTTGAGCTCTGGAGGAAGACTGAGGAAATGACTCGGTCCGTCAATGAACTTCCTCAGGTCAGTGCATTGACCATCAGGCTGGAACCTGCAACACAGGAAGTAAACATTGCAAGATGGCTATGGATGAACACCAGTTGTTTGAAACGGCTTTGGCCGCTATAATGAACGAGTTAGACTTGGCTTTTTATCTAAAAGAGGAACAGAAGACGGCGCTCGAATCGTTCCTTTGCAAGAAGTGCGTTTTTGCTGTTTTTCCGACTGGATACGGCAAGAGTCTAATCTACCAGTTAGCTCCGCTGGTAGCTAAGCGTATGGGGCTTGTTGTGATTGGTCGTAGTGTTATCCAATTGCGTGCAGTGAGATTTTCAAATGCATGCTTGGTGCCGCCCCTCGAGCTGGCCGAAATTCATTAGTCGATGCCAGACCATTAATCTTTCAGATTTAGGTCTGGATTTCCAGGCTAGTAAAGTAATGCATTACTTTTAAATTTACATCAAAGTTACTTTTTCAAATAAGTAACGCAAATGTATTGACTGACAGCTTTGTTGAGAGAATTCGTGAGTACACTGTGAGTGTAGAGGCGTTGTGTGTGAACATGAGATGGTTGTAGTTCTAGACTGAATGAGAGCATTTACTCATCTCACTTGCACTAAACAGACTCAGAATTCCTTAAAATATCAAACTCAGATTACACAAACCTGCAATAATTAAATGTTAAATAAAACAAATGCACTTTATGCATTTAATCTCACTTTATTAACCAATGTCTTTGCTGCTGACCTTCGAGGATCCAATTCAGCCATACTAATAAGCTAAAATGAGTGTTGAACTTTCTTCTTTTGTGAAGAAAGCTGAAAGGTTTGTTTGAGCAGTGCCCTCTACTGTAAAGATGTGAATTTATTCATTTATTCACTTTTCATGTGAAAAGGCCAAAAATATAACTTTTTTTGTTATTACAAAACAAGCAAGAAAGTAACGCAACACATAACAAGTTCCTAAGTAATGTAATTAGTTACTTTTTTAGGGAGTGACGCAATATTGTAACATCCCTTGTAACAGTAACTTTCCACAACACTGACTGCAACACTGATTTATTCAATTCGGGGCAGGCTTGGCATTGTTTTATGTGTGAACTGCCCAGAAACATGCTCTATATAAACATACACACACTGATGAGAATGCAAGCACAAGGTCCTGTTGAACATACTTACTGTAAATACATACTTCTGCTTCAGGGTAGTGATAGTTACCTTCAAATGTTTGTACAAACATACCAGAAATGTTCTGTTACATATGAACCATTTTCATATGCCACTAGTAACACCAAGGTCATAGGTTTCAGTCCCAGTAAATGCATGAACTGTTCAAATATATACTTTGAATGTAATGCAAGTAGCATTTGGATAAAAGCATCTGAAAAAAATCCATGTAATATAAAATGTAACTTTATTGTTTGTAGTAAAACATGCTTAAACTTAAAGGGATAGTCCAATAGACTATATTTTGTTATCCATATATCCAAGTCAATAGGAACTGAACCTGTTTGGTTACTAACATTTAAGTAACACAGGTTTGGAATGACCAAATGATTTCCATTTTTCTGCGTGGACTATTCCTTTAAATATCTTCTTATTTTCTGAAGTGTAAGGGTTGACCTCAGTAAATTTGTATCGGGAAGTTATGAACACAGAGTGAAACCTCAGGCAGCAAGTCTAAATCCACAGTGGATCTGATTACTTTGTCCTTGAGAAAAGGGTGGAAGCATTTAAAGCCTTAGAATGCATTGGGCTGTGCACCATTCCTGCTGTGTGTGTGTGTGTGTGTGTGTGTGTGTGCGTGTGTGCGTGTGTCCACATAATCCCACAGCAGAAAAAGAGGCAGTTTCTCAAAACTCCTGTGTCAAGGTGACCCGTTCCAATGAGGACTGACTGACGTATAAAAACTTCATATAAAGTGATCGTGTCTCTTCAAAAAATTTGGACTAAATTGCTCAATTCATATGGATTAGTTTTACCATCTCTTTATGAACTTTTGGAAGAGTCAAAGTGTCAGTTGCGTAGCTGTTACTAAAGGGATCGGAGAGATTTCATCAAAAAAGATCTTCATTTGTGTTCCGACGATTAACGAAAGTAATTAATGACAGAATCTTAATTTTTTTGGTGAACTATCGCTTTAACTCATTCATTTAATCACTCATTCACTTACTGTCATACTTAGTTTTTCATGTAAAACCCTCACTCAATCATTCAGTCAGTCACTCTGAGTCATAATCTCTCTTTTTTCTCCCCAAATCTGTTTTATGCTGATGGTGTAACCACCCACCCATGAAATCCTTCCAATGTGCTGATGAAATGCTTATCACCGCTGATGTGTTGCATTCCTCTTTTGAGAATCTGTTCACTAACATCTGTTTCATTATGAATCCCCTCTCTTTCTTTCTCTCCCACTGCTCCTCATCAATTTTCCAGATATTCACCTCCCCATCCCACCACAAGGGGTCAGTGTGACTCTTCATTCCTCGCCGCTCTCGTCTGTGTTTGTGTATTCAGGTGCTGAAACAGGAGCTCATTGCAGGTAGTCTGTGGTTCCCCAGTGAGCTTCAGTGACCCGAGAGGAACCCCATTAGACTGAGACATACGTCAATGCCGGGCGGAGAGACCAGCAGATCGGGAGAAGAGAGCAGAGGAAAGCTTTAACCCAGCAGAGGAGTGTGTTTAACATCTAGCGTGTACCTTCATTTAGAGCCCGGAAAAGCATTAACATGATCACATTTACATTTATGCGTTTTATCCAATGCGACTTAAGCCCTATTCGCACTGGATTAGTATTACCTGGTGACCTCTAGTCATTCGTCATAATTGCTGAGGTTGTCTGTGATCTTAATCCCGTGCGAATCGGCCATGTCTGTGATTTGTAAAGTAAAAATTCCCCCGCAAATGACCTACTATATTTCACCGAACACAGAGGTCCTGTGATAATATTAGTCCCGTGCGAATCGGCATCTCTGTGATTTGGCGGGTCGTATATCATTTTTTTTCAAGGTTTTTGTTTCCTGTGCGCCTTTTATCCATTTTTCGCAAGAATGGAGGCTGCGTTGGATTGTTTTGATAGTATTTTGGGTGCTGGGTCACATCACTATAGGCTACACCATACAACTACACAATTTGCAGAAAGAGAAAGCTGAAAACCATGATTAGATGGAGATGGATGACATGTATAGCAGAATGCGGTAAGGAACATTCTTCTGTTTATGATATATCATACAGCTAGACCTATAACGACAAGACATGTCCAAGCAATAGCCTATTGACATCATATCCGGGAGATAAGTCAGTAAATTCGAGTAAAATCACAGGCTTATCCCGTGCGAATGCGCCACATGAAATTCAGATGTGGGGGGGAAATTTCTAAGTCGCACGAGGTCCCCAGATAGTACTAATCCAGTGCGAATAGGGCTTTGCATTGCATTCCAAGGTACACATTTTTTACATTCTTATCAGTTCTTGCCTTCCCTGGGAATCGAACCCATGACCTTGGCGTTGCAAGTGCCAACGCTCTACTGTTTGAGCTCACAGCAGATGATAAAACATAAATAAAAAAATATAGCATATTGTTAAGATTGTTAAAAATATCCTTAATTTTTTTTTTTTTTTTCACTAAATCAAAAGCATTAGCTACAATCAGATGCATATCCAGAATGGCAAGCCTCAATCTGATTTACTGGCTTATGTTACTTTCTGGAGTCAGTGAGCACAATATTTCATCAGTTATTCGAGGAAGAACACCAGAGGGTTAAAATGAGTGAGGAAGAACTAAATCACTGGATTTTTCCAAGTTTGCAAGGTTCATGGCACTGAATCGTTCAGTGAAATAATTAGTATATTTCATTTAGGAAAAAACAGAAGTTCTGAACAAAGTCTAAAATGAATTTTCCACAAATGTCTTTGATGTCATCAGTATAACTGATGTACGGCAGCATTATTTGACTGCAATATCGTGCCAGTCTAATATTGTGGAATGATGGAGTTCAGATTTATACTACCATTTAAAAGTTTGGAGTCAGTACGATTTGGTTTTTTTGAAAGAAATGACATATTTTATTCAACAAGGATGCATTCGATTGATCAAAAGTGACAGTAAAGATAGTATGTCAAAGATTTCGATTTCAGTTAATTCTGTTCTATTAAATATTAAAGCAGCACAACTGTTTTCAACATTCATAATGATAAGAAATGTTTCTCGAGCAGCAAATCATCATATTAGAATGATTTCTGAAGGATCATGTGACAGTGAAGACTGAAAATTCAGCTTTGCATCACAGGAATAAATTACATTTTAAAATATTTTAAAATAGAAATCAGTTATTTTAAGTTGTAATAATATTTCACAATATTACTGATTTTACTGTATTTTTATCATATAAATTCAGCCTTGGTGAGCAAAAAACATTAAAAATCTCGCATTAAAAAGCAAACTGTGGTCCCATGGTTGCAGCATATGTTTTACATATCTTGACCTGATTAAGTCAGATGGCAATAATCAAAGTCTGGCTAGTGGCTGCACAAGACTAGCGGAGTATTAAATTAATGAAAGAAAAGGTCAAAGGCATCCTCTGCCAGTCTTGGAGATTTGTTCTTCTTTCATCCTCCTCCCTCCTCACTCTGTACATCGACAGACACAGATGACTAATCAGGAAAGACTAATTTGACTAAACCATGGTGGCAATGCTGCCAAAACACGCTATAAAACCAATTAAAAAGCAAGATACCACTGCCTCATCGAATTTCTCTTCCTCATCTTTTCTGTCCTGTCGCGATTTCTCCTCCCTCCTCTCTTGAGCCTGATGCAGGCCAGGTCTAATGTGTCAGAGCCCATTTGTGCTGATCGTTATTATTTTAGTGATGATTTCTTCCCTTTTTTCACACCCTCCACATACACATATACCCCAGATACACACAGAGAAATTCCCTGGTTGAGATGATTTAAAGTGTGTGAGAGAGAGTAAAGGATTAATCAAACCCTAAAGCGTTCAGCCATGCTCTCTCTCTCTCACACACACACACACACACACACACACAGTCTGAGACCACTAGTGCCTCTATTTAGCATTTTTATAATTAAACAGCCTACATTTTTTTTTTGCATGAACTCCAAGGAGAGTCACATGATCAATGTTACAAATTTAGTGATGTGATTCCCCAGCTAACAAAGACATGTTCTAAGAATGTTTTGCTAACGTTCACTTTAAGTTATAAAAACATTATTTTTCAATGTTCTCTGAACATCCAGTTTTTTCTTGGTCATGCGAATGTTAAGGGAACATTCCAGTTACTAATTTAGCAAACAGAAAATGGAGCATTAAAGAATGTTTAGAGAACATTATAAAGTACTGTAACAAGTATAACATAAAAAAAGTCAAAAGAACATTCAACTAAATGAAAAAAAACAAGTAATAAAAACTCAGTGAGTGTTTTAGCGCAATTTTCTCACGTCATGGGATCACAACGCTCAAAATTCAATTTTTGAAGCATAAAGGAAAGATTTTTGATCAAATCTTTTTTTTCTAATATTATTGTAAATTTTAGAAGCTATCGATTGCAATTTGTTTCAACTCGATAGCTATTATGGTTGCCGAGAAATTTGTAAAAAACGGAATTTTTTCTGGAATTTCCAGGAAATCCAAAATCTTTTCCTGGATTTTTTTTGTGCGTTCCCGAGATTAGACCTTCCTTAACATAATGCCGAAAACCCGAAGTCTCTAGGTGGTCTGGTTGAGGAGTAGATAGAAGTGCAAGATTGGTGCGCAGAAGAGAAATCATGAGTTAACAATCGCAATTTTGTCCGGTGGAAAATTGCGCTAAAAAACGTTCCATGAGCGATACATAAATAATGTTTTTGTGCTAATGTTTTGAGAACATTATTAAAAACCAGATAACTTTCGTTAAAAAGTTCTATTAAAGTTACTAGAATAATGTTCGCTCATAACTTTGAGAGAATCTTGCCAGAATGTTCTGAGAACGTTCCTTGTTAACTGGGTAGTGACCTAGATATAGTGCAGATATTAACATAGTTCATTTTCACTTTCAAACTTCTTTGTTTGGTTTAGATGTTTGAGTCCCAGATTTTTTAATGTGTCTTGGGTCTTTACAGGTGCCTCCAAAATAATCATAATGAATCCTTATATAGATTCATTACTGCATAGATAATATATTCTGCACCTGTGCGCAAGTGGTGACACTTATCTCCAGAAAGCAGCCTATCCATTCACCCCTAAAACCAGCTATCTTCTCCCTTCCATTCTCACGGACCCGTCTGACCCATGACCCTAATGATCTGAGACCTTCTGATAACCCCAGAGGCTCACCTGTGGGGTTTGGGGAAGAGGAAGTTGGTGTTATTGGGCTTGCGGATGAAGTACTCATCTGCCACTCTGCTGATGGCTTGGATGTTCTCCTTTTTGGAAGGTTTCTCGAGAAACAGAGGGGTTTCTACTTTGGGTCGCAGCATCCCCAGGTATGGAGGCAACATGTGGATGAAGATCTAGAAGAAATGCAGTAAAAACAGGCCCGTTAAACCTCAAGTTCTTCTAATTCGGAAATATAAAGACTTTCAAAAACGGCAGAAACACATTTACGTGTTCTGAAGAAAGTGTGAGTGGAGGGAGATTGCTAGTGCAAACTTAAAGGCCCCTCCTTCAGTGCAAGTCCACTGGATTTTTATTATATATAATAAAAAAGATATATTTATTATAGATGTCAGGCAGCAATGAAAATGTAGGGTTTGAAAATTAAAGTCTGCATGAAATGGAAGTGGAAAAGACTTGCGTACGGCCGTCTGACGTCGATAAAGTTTTAAATATGGATATTTTTCTTACTTCAGAAGGCCTTTATTAACCCCTGCAGAGCCGTTTCGAGCACTTTTATCACGGATTAATGCGCTTTGATGGACTTCCAAAAAATATATACCCATTGACACCCATTATAACGCTTGGAAGAGCCAGGACAATTTTTTTTTAAATAACTCAGATTATATTCGTCTGAAAGAAGAATGTCATAGGGTGAGTAAATCATGGGCTAATTTACATTTTTGGGTGAACTATCCCTTTAATTAAAAGCACTACAGTGCTTCTTAAAACTGAGTGTTGAGTTGTGTAGAGATGGCTGAGTCCTCGCTTCCTCTGCATGACTTCACAAAGGATCTAAAAGAAAGAGACAGACTGCATTCGCCCAGCACATCATCTTTCAGCCTAGCATCACGTGTCTATTTTCACATGGCCTTGCTGTTACGAGTGAATGTCCTGCAAAACTGAACTGAATCTGAATAAAGAAATGCTGCAATATATAATCTTCAGAAATACATGTAGGGTTGTGCTTGAGACGGGTGTGAATAGAAGGTGTAAAAGGGTCACTGTGGTGTGATGGAGAAGCCGTGACTCTAATAATTTTAAATAATGTCGAGCTTACAGCCATCGATAAAGGTTAATAGTCTAACATAATAGGCTGATTTTTGAAAAGATGCTTTTATTTTGCTGCACAGTCTGTTTGCTAAACTGAATTTCCTATTTTTAGCCTTTATCTATTCAACATTTTTATCCTTTTTTCATAAGTTTGTAATTGGCCGACAGGGTTGTTTTGGAGTGTCCGGGAATAAAAGAAAATGCTAAATGGAAATGTTTTCTGCATCTGTCATTTTAACAATGTAGCCCTCAATTTGTTGAAAGCCGCTGACTCCACAAAAGTTTGTGCATCTCATTACAAAAGCAGGCTGATTTTGTGTTTTGCTAATGGTTACTTAACTCTCAACCAAAAATTGAGAAACATTTCTGGTCCAAGAAAGACTTTAAAGATACACTATGGAACTTTTTTTTTTTCAAAATGAACTAAATGTAAGTAATGAGTCAATACATCACCAATCCTTCTCCCAAAATGTGTTTTTGTCTTACCCTGATTCACAATGGTAAGCCTATTATAAGTGTTTATATGTCTAGACTGGGGATGGTTTTTGCAGGAAATCGCGAACATCCATCACTGGCGCGTGTGTGTCTCGTCACATCCGTAAATGTAGAGAAGTTTCTCCGTCTACTTTGGTGTGAGAGTGGCAGAGGTTAGTTTTACAAGTGAGAAAGGTTGACATTGAGCAGTTAAATCTCCATCCTCCAAGAATCACTCGTTTTAAACAAATGGCGGACAGAGGAGAGTCTGCTGGAGAAAGAGAACGAGAGCTCGTAATAAAACAAGAATCAACATTGACTTGGCTTTTCGGAGATGGCAAGAACTGAAGGATTTGAAATGTTGTAAAAGCAACGCAGAGATGATGGTGTTTCTATTACTCAACATATGAGTAAAGTATTTTATTGAACATATAAATTGTCATATATAGCTCTCTAACAGAGTTCATTATAACGCATTATCTATTGTGAAGGCTCATTTCATTATGGTTGTTGTAGCGCTGTGCTGGAATTTATTTTCAAGGAAGTGCCGTGTGTATTAATGGGTAAAGATACAGTAACGACTTCAGCTGGTCAGCTTGAGATCCTTGGATCCAGATCTAATCTGGTTATATCTCTTAAACCTATAGTGAATGTTTTATGAGCAGTATAATCATATTTATCCACACAGTGCCGAAGCAACAATGTTCCTCTGCAAAATGCATGCAGTTTTGTTTTTTTAACCGCTAAAGGGACAAAAGTTGCATTGTGTACCTTTAACTATAACTTCATAGATCAAAATTCTAGTTTGTTGAAAGCTGAGTTCAAATACCTTTTCAGATCTTTTGATCTAAAGGACAAAATAAGCGTGTGTAATTTACATATGAACACGACCGGAGACGACTGAAAAACACACAGAGAGCATCAGCTTTAGTTTCTGCTCTGACAGCCGCAAGATCAGCCGTGTGTGTGTGTGTGTGTGTGTGTGTGTGTGTTAGAAATCAGGAATGGTGAGAGGACATTGTGCTTGGTACGTTTTTCGTCTTCAGTTGACAAATTTTAAATCCCGTCTGGCTAGCTGCTTCCCATAATGTTATGCATGAGGTCAGTAGACGGAGAGAAGACGGTCTTTTGTGGCTGTTTGAACACATTCGATCACATGAGTGTTTACCCTACGAAAGCAATCCGGTTTAACGCGTTTTCATCTACCTCTGGAAGTAGCCGAAGGTGGACAAGCTCAAAACGTTTTAGACCCCGTTTACACCTGTATTTATCGTCGTCCACTTGTGATCCGGTCAACCAAAACGCATCTTAATACCAGGAGTAAACAGGGCCTGAGACCTTCTCTGACACTTTGACTGGAGGTCTCCTGTACTGACCTTGCGCACCCAGAGAGGCATTTGGTGTGTGTTGGGGGAACGATGGTGAAGGTTGAGCACCACAACACTGAGAATGACGGAGCAGGTGACCAGGATCATGGTGAACATCAGGTAGTTGACGATAATGGGAACACCCAGAGATGTTTCTGGAACCTTGTTGGCCAGCAGAAGCAGGAAGACAGTTAAAGTCAGCAGTACGTTGATTGAAAGACCCATCTTCTCCCCTGAAAAGAAAAGAGAGCTCCTCTTGATCTACTCGTGCATACACAAGACATACTTATACAGAGTCTTAATGTGCTTTTTTGTGATTAGGTTAATTGTTCTATATAATGGAATTAATAGACCAGACTGTATAAGCAGTGCAATAAGCTTGTACTAATGATCCCTTCATTATTTGTTACACTCTTAACTGGTAGAACTGAAAGATTGATCTTGTTGTAGCAGGAGCTTATCCATGCAGGTAAAAGATCTATTTATAATGGGCAGTAATTGGACATTCATTAGTTCAAGGTCAATAAAACCTCAATCTAATAAAAAGTTATTTATATTGGCGGATGTGTTGAACGACCATTTTAACAACAGCCCGATCGTGCAGGTTTGCTCTTTACAACAGCAGAGTATGTGATTCAACTTCTTGTCCAAGCTCCTGTCATCTCAAGACTGGACAAGTGGACGTCTAGTCTTCAACCAGTCTAAAGCCACGGTCACACTAGACCTTGAGCACGAGACACTGCAACGGTCGTGACTTGACGTCACGCTCCGAAGCGTCGTTTTTATAAACATGAATTCAACATATAACAAATAGTAATAAAAAAAATATACAATCTACTCGACTTTACTGCAAAAATATTATTCTAATAATTCAGCCAAGGGGTCACGCCGAGACATATTGTCCTCCTACAGGTCACTCGTCTCCACGTGATGCGAATTCGCAGCTCAGAGTTCACCAAACTTGGACTTTGGAATGCAGCAAAATGCAAAACACGAAAAACACGGATTTAAAGTGGATTTGACAAAAAATATTTTAACCAATCCTGGCATCAGTAAAAAAAAAAAAAAAAAAAAAACAGAGCAAAGACTCTTTACCTGCATCAGGTGGCAAGTAGAAGTTAAAGATGGCAATGATGGTGATGAGGATACAGGGCACGACGATGTTAAACACGTAATACATGGGCTTCCTCTCGATGATCAGGTAGAAGGTGATGTCCTCATACAGGTCCTCTCGCATATTCTTCTGAGAAACCTTATGACGAATGTGCCATTCTCCACTCTCTGGGATGACAGAAGATATGATGATGAGAAAAACAAAATGGTGTTTGTCTCTGTGTGTAGGTGTAGTGTTCAAACAATCAGAGCCGGACAGTAACTGAGTACATTTACTTGAGTACAGTACTTAAGTACAATTTTGAGGGATCTGTACTTTACTCGAGTATCATTTTTGGGGAGTACTCATGACTTTACTCAAGTACATTTGAGAGGCAAATATTGTACTCTTTACTCCACTACATTTCTATCCATAACTGTGAGTACCCGTTACTTCTTCTAAAAAAAAAATTAAAAAAAGGAAAAAAGCAACATCTCGGAAACCCTCTCAAATGTGATTGGATTGTGCAGGTGCCACTGATTGGGACAGCCTATCAGCAATCACCTTCAGCTTTCCGCCAAAGTCAACTCCATGGTCAGATTTAGATAAGAGACGAAACCATGGGCGAAACAATGGATGAAGACGCAGCAGGTCCATCCCGGGAGCGATATTTTTTTTCCCAGGATGGTAGGGGAAGACTCATGAATATTCATTAGGGAAGTCATCCCTGATTGGTCTTAACCCCAGTGACGGGTAGGTTTAGGGGCGGGGTTATGGAGGTCATAAGACCCCCAGTGACGGGTAGGTTTAGGGGTGGGGTTAGGGGCAGGTCATCAGACCAATCAGGCATGACTTCCCTAATGAATATTCATGAGTCTTCCCCTACCATCCTGAAAAAAAAAAAAAATCGCATCCCGGGAATGTGCCAACCCGTGGCCCCACCTCGCCAGACTATTTCAATTTTCTGAACAAGTTAATGATAGTTTTCGCTTCAAGTGTTTGCTGTGTTTACCAATGTAAGCACTGTGGCAGTAGTAATGCAATATTTAGAAAATGTACTCTTGTACTCTTGATACTCAAGTACTTTTAAAAACAAGTACTTTAGTACTTTTACTTAAGTAGACATCTGACTGTAGTACTTTTACTTGTACTTGAGTAAAATTTAGCAAGGGGTATCTGTACTTTTACTCAAGTAATGTAGCTGTGTACTCTGTCCGCCTCTGCAAACAATACAATGACTTTACACAACATTGCCATTTTGAGTGCAATCAACCAGTCATTAGGTGATTTTTTTTTTTAAATATAACATTTTTCAAGTATTAAGTGTATTAAAACATCCCATTAAAGAGGACCTATTATACTACTTAACATGTTCAACTTTCTTTAGTGTGTAATGTTGCTGTTTAAGCAGGAAAATGGTTTGCAAAGGCAGTTCTTCTCCATATCAGTGTCACTGTCACTGTCACTGTCAACTCCCTGAAACGCCTCCATTGTAGTCTTGAGTTTTCTTCCAGGAACAAACACGTCACAATATTCCTCATTTAAATAATTCCTGCCCAAGGCATACGCAGAATAAAGGGATGAGGCCTGGTTGAGTTAGTTTGTAGTGTGTTGAAACCAAGCGGAAACCTGCCTGTCTCTCTCTTGAATCCCGGAAGAGACTTAAACTGCAATTCATCGACTGGCCACTAGAGACCGGTTGCAAAACAGTCAATCCCATAGACCCCCATGTTAAAATGCCCAACTTTACAGCAGAAAAAAATATGTTTACAGCCTGGTACAAAAAGTGGTCTTTATAGCTAATTTTGCCCTTCATGACAACTGTGAGGGGGTGCTTTTTTTTTTACCCCTCCGTTTAAATTATATTAAAGGGATAGTTCACCAAAAAATTAAAATTATCCCATGATTTACTCACCCAGAAGCCATCCTAGGTGTATATGGCATTCTTCTCAGACGAATACAATCAGAGTTGTATTAAAAATTGTGCTGGCTCTTCCAAGTTTGATAATGGGAGTGAATGGCTGTTTGTTTTTGGAAGTCCATCAAAGTGCATCTATTCATGATTAAAGAGCTCTACGGCTCTGCGTGGGTTCATAAAGGTCTTCTGAAGTGAAGCGATGTGTTCGTGTAAGAAAAATATCCATATTTAAAACTTTATCGACTAAAATAACTGTCTTCCGTCAGACGGCCGTACGCATCGATTTACGCCAAAAGAGTAACACTTGAACTTGACGTACAACCAGAAGCTAGTTGTTTTATGAGCTTCACTTCAGAAGGCCTTTATTAACCCCCGGAGACGCGTGGAGCACTTCAATCATGAATAGATGTGCTTTGATGGACTTAATGGACAGCCATTCACTCCCATTATCAAGCTTGGAAGAGCCAGGACAATTTTTAATATAACTCCGATTGTATTCGTCTGAAAGAAGAATGTCGTATTATCCTAGGATGGCTTCAGGGTGAGTAAAACATGGGCTAATTTTCATTTTTGGGTGAACTATCCCTTTAATCCATAAAGTTCTGCATAATTAACTTAAGGGCGTGGCCACTTGAGTGACAGGTGGATTGCCGCTGCTGTGACTACTAGCCGTTTGTCTGTTGTCTGTTAGCCGTCACGTCACCTCAGCTAATCCGCCTCTTTGCCCATTTTCGTTTATCCAAGATGGCGACGGCCGGCTCTGCCCAACTCTTCAGAAACCTACGGATGACATCACGGACACTACGTCCATATTTTTTTGGGCTGAAACCCATGGTTATGATAGGAGGCGGGACATTTCCAAACATGCTTGAAGCGGTTGACCAATCACAACACACTGGTATAGCTGACCAATCAGAGCACACTGCACTTTTCAGAAGGAGGGGCTTCATAGAGACAGGAACTAAACCGAGCATTACTGACAGGCTGGGAACATAGACAGTATATAAACTGGACACAGCGACCCCATTGGATTCAACGGAGACAAGTGAAGTCAATTAGAGGCACTAACTTCCTGATGGTCGAGCGTACTGCGCAGATTCAAACTGAGCTTGACGACGTAGATGTGACGTGAGCAACCCGTCTGTCTTCTAGTAGCTGTGCCAAGAGAAATCTGAATCATTACCTTCCGAAACTTGCAGAGACGGAGAGTGTGAGTAGGAGGTGTCCATGAGCTAGGAGCAGGAGAAACTTTTGCTAAGTATTCTGATTCATTATTTTGTCATTTTGCCTCCATGTCCCCCCGATTGCGCGCGAGCTTCTCCTCCTGTCCATAATTTCACGGTAATTTCTCTACTGTGCGACAGAGAGTCGCGTGGTTATGACGCAATCGTTAGCCTATTTTTACAAAAACTGCTTCTACGGGGCCATAACGTAAGACACAAGGTAATGGAGCCTTTTATACATTTTCGTGTTTCTTTAGAAATAAATAATGGACAAATGGAGTCTTTAAACGCCTCAGATGTAAAGTTATTCACTGTCAAAGTGACGCCAAAATGAATGGGAGTCAATGGGATGCTAACAGCAGGTGATGGTCTGATAGCCAATGGCGGCGCCCGGGGAAGCTTCAACATAATATGAAACGCTGCCCCCCTGGCTGGGAAGAGAGGAGCTGCAACAATGGAGATTATGGGAAAAAAAATGTGTTTTCTGAACATTCAAGCATCGCCCAAAAACAAAATCAAGACTTTGTAAAAGGGCATAATAGGTCCTCTTTAAAAGTATTTAAAAAAAAATTAAAATTAAAATGACATTTCACTTCAAAGGCTGAAATAAGGTAAAAAAACTAGATGGGTTCAAGACAATCTTTCACATTGGCTTGAAAAAGCTTTGTCTGAATGTTTAAAAGGTTGTTGTGCATTGTGACAGTGTTAGAGCGCCATTACCGCTGAAGCCTGTGTCCAAGACTATCTCTCGGATTTCATTTCCATTCTTATCAAGGCCAGGCTGCAGATCCACTTCTGAGGAATCATACGTATAAGACTGGAAAACCATGGTGCAATTTTGCCAGTCAAAAGGAAAGTATGTCACCTGCAGATGGAGAATGTGATTTGTGCATGTTAGTGCGTGCGCTTCTGGCTGACGAGCAACTTCCTTTAATCATCTCTCTTTCTGGTTTCACACATGCAAAGACCAGACGGAACATCATCAAACGCAGCCAAACTAGAGCGAGGCCAAACAAAAGCAGCAATACAAATGAGGAGGGGGAAAAGTTCACAAAACAAGTACAAAAGTGAGAGAGATTGCCACTTATATAAGGTAAATAAGACTCTTTTAAACAAGAAATTCACCCCGGCAGTGTACAAGTGATATATATTCATAGTGCAGTTGTGCTGAGTATAAACACTTGTGATTTAATGCGTCATTAAACGTCTTATGTTTCGACACATCATTTACAGTATTTAAAGGTCTCATCCATAACTTACTCTTATTACTACAGTATTTACCGAAAGGTGCTGAACATTCATTTAAGAGCAAGAACTAAAAAATGAGTGCTAAAAAAAAAAAACATCACCTATAATACATGAAAGTACCATCACCTATAATTTAAATGCACATCTTGAATTGTTATGCCATGCTGTTAATGTTTCACAGCACTGATTTAAACAATTAAAACATTATGGAGCACTTGATGTTTTTATTGGTCCATTATGCAGTACAGTGTCTGTTGAGTTGCAGAATTTACCTTCACTCCACAAGAACTCCTGAAAAGAGCAGGTGGAGTCCACGTCACACGGCCATTACTGTAGGCCTGCACGTGGACCTGTAGAGCTACATTGAACACGCCGTCATTACTGCACACACAAACACACACACAAACAGAAGTTTAAGCGCAGATAAACTTGCATAGCTACTACAAACCTAAACCTCCACATAGAGGCAATTTGAATGGTTTCCCCTGAAAGTCCACATTGACAATATCAGATTCAAAATGAGAGTTTCTTTGGGTTTGTTTACACCGGGGGGTATTACCTGGTTAAGATTACTCAGAGCAAGCGGATAACCTCAACTTTCAGTTCCAAAACCTGAGGTAACTTAGGGTTTGCAAGTAGCCACATCAACTTATTTTCTATCAATAGCTGCGTTTCTATTACCCTTCAAATTGCGCAAATTGAAATTGTGAATTGAAAATACGGCCAATGGAAACACGTCAATTTCGCAAAAACTCCCATTTATCGCAAAAAAGATTTTACGCTCGCATGAGGTGGTTTTTCAGGCAATTCGAAAAAGAAATATTTCGCAAAACTGCAATGGAAACAGTTTTTGCGCATTTACAGGTCACCTGACGTAGATGACGCGGTGTGTTTGGACAGAATACGAGATAGTTCTTCATTAAACTGATAAAAGACAGAAGAATTACAGGAATACTGGATTCTAAACAACAAAGAAATGCCACAATTTATCAAGACCTCGAAGCAGATATGAGGGAGAAACACCCAGAAACACCTCATATGTGCGGCTCTCAAGTATAAGAGGCTTTCCTTGCCAGTAATGATTGGATAACACGCCACGACTCCTTCCATTAAAAATAATGGCTACTTATATCTACTAACATCCGTTGCCATGATTTTTGGAATGACTTATTGCGAGAGGGAAAAAATTACGTTTCAGTCGCATAATTATACTTATACTTTTCAGGCCGCCATTGTAAATAAGAACTTGTTCTTAATGACTTGCCTGTAGAAAAAAAAAATAAAAAAAAAATAAAGGTTAAAAAAAGTAACTTCGTTTAATGGAAACAGGCGTCATTTCGCAATAGGTTTTTTATCGACATTTAGAAAATATCGCAAAAGTTTTTTGCAAATCTGTACTGGAAACGCGGCTAGTGATGCTGTCTCTGCATTATTTCTTAGGTAGTCTGTAATGTGACACAGGAGGTTTGTCTGAATGCAGATACTGGCCTGCAGTCATACACAATCTTAAAGGTTTACACACGCACACACACAAAAAACACCTTGTCCCAGGTGCTGGGAAAAGGCACTGGCCCTTGTTCATCTTGTGTGTTGTTTATGGTCTTTGAATAAGGTAAGATTTACAGTGAATAATGGCTCACATTTCAGTCAAGCTATCATATGACTAGGGTACAAAATGTATGTACCATTTATTTTATTTTTTTTGTCCTTTTTGGAGGTCGACAGGCAATTATCATTGTCAGCTTAGAGTTATTGACATGTCACTGTCCAATTATGTTTTTTTTTATGATATATTGTATGACTGTATCACAATAAGTAAGAGTAATACCTACAATTAAGATGGATTGACCATTTGAGCCCTTAAACCGTACGGCACTGGTGTATAATCCTCATAGGACACAAAACAGGCATTTAAAACTTCCCATCTATTACAGTAATGGTGCTGTGGGACTCCAAGATGTCCCTCATTGAACAGTGTGTGGGATGGTGTTTGCGAGTGTGTGTGTGTGTGTGTGTGTGTGTGTGTGTGTGTGTGTGTGTGTGTGTGTGTGTGTGAGAACGCTGGACCAGAGAGGCTTATAGCGGACAGCAGTGTTGTTTAATTGGCTATAAAGCAGAGATGAATGAAGGAGGCAGGATATTTACACCAGCAGTGATGAGGGTCTACCTGGGCATTACAGCGAGAGTGTGTGAGAAAGGAACAGATAGAGAGAGAAAGTAATGTGTGTGCATGCATCTCTCGACAAGCTTCACAAGCGCTTTGATAATTTCTTTGTTATTTTTGCTGTTCTTGCAGAAACTCAACAAAGACTCTCTAAGATAATGTGCCTGACACTAGGCTTTCTGAGATAATATGTGAAGCATCACACACACACACACTTACTTGTTGATGAGAACAATATCAGGAAGCCACACTTTTGAAGACGGGATACGCAACACATCAAATCCCCCGTAATCTTTCGGGTTCCAGGAGAGGCGATAATCGTTCCACTCCTGCAAGAGCACACAAGTTGTGTGTGAGTGTGAGTGTGTGTGTGTGTGTGTTCATGTATAGATAGATGAGGGTCATCGCTGAAATTATAAGTACAACCAGTTCATCATTTAATCAAATGATCTGGCTTGTGTCATTAACTATACCAAATGCAATATCTCTGCACATTTTTCAATACATATTATTAACGGCATTTGCATAATCTTTCATTTTGCATTCAAAGTTATGCTATATTGATCCAAGTTATTATTGTCAGAGTTTGTCTTGTGAGGTAACGTGGCAATTTCAGTCCACTAAATTGTCATGATAGATGATGGATAACTTTTCTTCGATGCAAATAAAGCTTTATGAATTTGAATTGCGCTTCAAGACGTTATTTCTCAAAATGACACACGGGAGTCGAAAGAAATCGTGCTGACTTACCAAGTTCATAATAACAACAGTGTTCATCTCCTCGTCTTTCATGTTCTAGAATACAAAAAAATATGAAACAGAACAAATCAAATTAATTAATTAATTCAATTAGTGAATGCACATGTGTTTAGAGTTTCAAAATGAGAGTTTCTTTGGGTTTTACAATTACAATTTACAATATCTAGAGTGCCTGGCTGTGCTTGTATGAGTGTGATGTTGCTTTTATACAACAGTACAATAAACAAGTTTTTAATACTGAGCAAATCGCATTTTAGACACAATACGGCCAGTCATTTAGTTTATTTTTACTCTACCAATGACAACAGTATCAAAGAAATATCAGCAATCTTGGAACGCCGCTTCCCGAACTGGCGGCTCTATGAACTCAAGAATCCCAATTTAAAGCAATTTCAACACTATGCTATATTGGGCAAGGTAAATCATATTTAAAAAATGTGAGACATTTCTCTAGCCTTACCTCCAAAGCAGGAGCTCTTGTGAATGTAAAAAACACTGTAACCATCTAGCACTATAGACTTCTTTATGGACACTTAATATTCAACAATATTATTGATCTGCATGCATTGACACCATTATATGAGAACTGAGCTGAGCCGGACGATGACATCACTGTTTTCTACAGATCGGCTGTATATGAAGACTTCAGATGCAAAAGCCTCTATAAGTGCCATCTGAAATTTTCTTCTAGAATGATCATTTCTATCAAGCTTGTATGTTTATGTTCAGTTATTTCACTTAAATGGCAATGAAAATTACCTGTTAATTGTCATTAAAGTGAAATTACTGACTCTATATATACAAGCTTGATAAAAATGCTCATTTTAGAAGAACATTTCAGATGGCACTTAGAGGCTTTTGCATCTGAAGTCTTCATATAAATATATATAAATGGACTAAAATAACTTTTTTACAACTGAGATGAACCGAATGAATGAATCACTGAACTTACTTAAGCTGGACTATGACAGTATTTTCTTCTAGATCTGCTGTCCAGCAGAAACAAACTTTGTTGCATTATTTTCCTGTTCTCACTGTAAAGCTGCTTTGAAACAATCTGTATTATAAAAAGCGTGTCAAGTGGCGTGTTTCCTTGACGGTTGATACACAAATGGGGGACTTTAGAAGAAAAACATTGAGCATTTCTATAATGAAGAATCCCCAAATTCTCTGCAACTGAGATGTGTTTAAAGCCAACACAAATAATGGGAACACTGGCTCCAATGGGAGAAGGGGGTGATGGGAAATGATTAGCAGACAAGGGAAAGACCTGAGACTCAATGTTAGATCAGTACACAGTCCTGAATGCTATTTAAAACTAGCGTAGGAATGTCAGCTGTCAGTACAGAGCACAGACAGTGGGGGGGAAGGGTCAACACACACACACACACACTCATACAGACATTGTATATACACACTTCATATGATTAATATGCATGCAATGCCTTAAATGTGTGGATGCGTCCAGGCTGATTAAGAGTGATACATGAATAATATCTCAATATACATCTTGTTTTGGACACACATATGGTTGTTTGAAAAAACTCCACGTGTAATCACTGTTCATGAAGCCTGTACTGTTCCTTTCTGTTCGGAGTCATGAAAACAAAACATTGATAAGAAAGTGCAAATGCAAATCTGCGTGTGCACTGTTATCCGAGACCGGGTTATTAAATCCCTGTGTTTCACATACCAAATTCACACACTGAACAGCTGAACCAACCATCAGACCTGCTTCAAACCAGCTTTTATCATGGGCCTGCAAAGAATGAGAGAGGTTTTCCTTTGGCTAATTTATCCTAACTCTAATTAACAGCGTTTTGTAAAGCGGTCATATTATATGATTTCATTTTTATGAGGATCGTAACCAGTCATATTTCTTCCACACTCTGAGAGACTTAAACGGTCTGTTTTTTGCTGACGTGCCTTTATGAAATACATGTGAAAATGTTTTTGACTCACAACTTATGATGAACAGGATTTATGAAGGTACATTTAAGACTTTTTAAAGGCCTTTTTAAGACCAAGTAAAGAAAATTTAAGGAATAAATTAAAGGTAACACGATACATCAATCTGTCTTCTAAAGGAGAAACACAATGAGTTGCATCAATCCATCTTCCTCAATTATTTTTGCCTTCTTTTCCAGTGCAAATGTCTAAAGATTCTTAAATCAAGATACATTTACTGGAGATACAAAATGTGTGAGTTTATGATTAAAACAAGAACAAATATCTGCCAATGCGCTCAGAAAAAGAAAAAACGTAATTCAAAGGGAGGTTTTCATAACTAGATAGATATTTGTTCTTGTTCAAATTTTCATCAAAATTTTTTTAGATATTTGTATTGGAAACCTGGACAAATTTTTTTTGCAATGTATGCAAAATTTCATGCCATGACTTTCTGCTCTGATTTAAGATATTTTTAAGGTCTTAATTTGCGTAAGGGCGAATTAAGACGTTTTAAGATCCACAGAAACCCTGGATAAAATGACTAGCTTTTCAGTCAGACAATCATCATCATTATTAACTTTATGTGTATAGCACCTTTCATTCAAGAAATTCAGATTAAAGTGCTTTACAATAGAAAAAGCACTATAATAAGTACCAAGTCATTCACATTAAAATTAAACCATAATCAATATAACATAAGATTAAAGTCGTCAAGTTAATTTCTATAGTGCTTTTCACAACACTCATTATTTCAAAGCAGCCTTTAAAAAGTCATACTAACCATTAAGATGAGAGATGAGACCCCTTTTTATTTTCCTTGCTCAGTTAAAACAGCCTGATCTGGTTGGCTGGTCTGGGCTGGTTTAAGTTAGATGCAGCTGGTTTAATCTGGTCAAACTGGTGTCTAAATGTTTGGTCAGCTGGACTCCCAGTCTAAGACCAGCCTGACCATCTGAAGAAGTTGCCGAAACCCCTCTAAAACCAGTCTGCTAATGACCAGGCTGGAAGACCAGCTTAGGCTGGTTTTAGCTGTGTTTTTCCCGGCAGGGTTAATAATAAAATGAATGATAATATAAAGCAACAATTAAGTTACATAAATGTGTGTGTGTGTGTGTGTGTGTGTGTGTATCTCATACCAGGCTGACGAATGCTGAAAGGGTCATGCCTATCCTCACGACGACCCTTTCCTCTGGGCTCCTTGCAGGCCGGACTTTAACGTTGTATGAAGAAAACAGTTTCTTCATCAGCTTACCTTCTGATTCTGATGCACCTAGGAAAGATGATGTATTTCAGGTAAATAGAGCAGTACAAGTCTCTTCTACGCTTACGTTCATACTGCACGTTCACACTGCGAGCCTTGGTGATCCATTCCGATTTATTGCTCAGATCCGATTTTTCTGTCCAGCTGTTCACAATGTCGTTTTAAATGTGGCCAATATCCGATTCCAGAGCGAAGAGATCTTTTTTGTGTGTGTGTGATCTGCCGTGGAAGCAAGTCAACTTATGCAAAGGCAAATCAAAGACAAGGATACGAAAAAAGAGAGCAGAGGTTTTTAAACATTTATGCTACGAGCCATATTGCTTGTAGAGCGATCACTGTAATACTTATGAGTTCTGACAGACACGTCACTGTCCTGCACTGACTAGCTTTCGCAACTGTCTTGATAAGGTCGGGTATGTAAAATCTTTTAAGTGAATCCCATGGTAATTGGTGACGAATGTCGATCTATAGTGACGTAAAAGTCGCTTGAATCCCGATTTGACTGTTCAGACTGCGGTCGCATTGCAAAACATCTGACCTGTATCGGATTTAGTACCACATATGGAAGTGGCAGTTTTGGAAGTTTTTTAGTTGAAACCGGTGTTGTATAAGTCTTTAATCTTAAGAATCTCAAGTATTAAAAGTCTTGCAGGTTGAAAGACAGAATATGTCTTGTGCATAAGGCAGTTTACAACCTAATCTTTGAGCAAAGCAAAGTGAGTGTAATGATGGATGGATGGACTTGAGCTCTGAACATAAAGGCGAACAGATAAGAGCCTCACGAATAGCCTTGGGTTTTCACAGTTTTGAGGGTGCCTGTTTACTCCACCGCCCCGGCCATCTCTGAGGTTTATATGCATCATGTCTGCTGGTTTTTTCCCCTCAGCTTTCGAAGGTTGGGCGCATTTATAAGCGGGCCTTCTAGGGGCGCCACATTCATCAAGTGTCGCCAGCTCGAGCCCCCCAGAATACGAACTGACAGTAACAAACGACGCGCGTCACCTTCATTACCAGCGGCTGCTGCTCGGAGCATATGCACACACTTTCACATGATTTTGACGGACTTTTTCGGCGAGTAATAACTTCAAGTGGCTTTTATTGAGAAAAGAACCCCCAACGCTGTACTGAAACTGCATGGAAATGAGAAATCTTTTTTCTTTTTTTTTTCTTGTGCGAGCGAGCGTTTATATTGTGAAATAAATTAGGCCTTGCAGAGTACATGCCATCTGCTGCCCAGCAGTCCCATTGAAAGCTTCCCTACAATAATTACCACAATTAACCTCTCCGAAACACCTTTAAATCAACTTTTAATTTAAAGAGTTCCTGGTGAAAGTCTGACTCGAGGTTAATTTACAGTTTTCCCAGGGGTATTTATAAAACTGGTAATCTTGAACAAATGTCCCTTTTATTTTAATCACTTTGGTACTATTTTCACAAGTGGTAAATTCTCCTACCTGACTCTCATGCTTTCTGTTGTAGCCTATATGTTTTCTTTAATTACTGTGACATGCCATTGGGAAATTTTGGTTTAAGCACAACAACATCAATTTATGGATCTTAATGACCAGTCAACCCAATAGGAAACAATGCGAGATCAAATCACCCTTAGGGTGTTTCTGGATGAAAAATACTACAGAACTACAGTATTGTAGGCTACAGACATCGTATAAGAAATACACTTATGCAATTTCTATGCGATGTGTTATCAAATGAATATATGAGACCACCATGAGGTTTTGTGCCAATTCTGAAAGTAGAATTGTTAAAGGCGTAATAATTGTACAGTATAATGCTACTATGGTTCGCTATAGACTGCAGACATATTGCATTCCTGACAAATGACTGACGTGATACTGCAGTTGACCTTTTCACACTGGGTGTTATATTAATTTGGCAGCCTCTGTCATACAGTAGTAAGACGTCTGTTTATTTATATATTATTGTAGCCTATACTGTACTCTTTGACCAAATCATGACACATGTCTACATCAAATGATGTGTTAAATAACCATGAAGATAATTCGGATTAAACTGTACAATTAATGTGAACAGGTCAAATTAAAGGCTTTATCTCATAATTGGAAACGTAGACTGCGATTGTGAGAATTGGGTTAATTAAAAACATGTAGGTTAATGTTAGAAATGACTCAAATTATGTTGAAAACGGTACCAAACCGATTTAAAATGTGAAAAAAGTAACTTTTCAAACCCCTCTGGTGTTTTAGGACCTCAGAACTTCGATTTACTATAATGTTACTTTTTAAGTTTACTGGGAAATGGGAATTTACACGTGTGAAAACACAACGCACACATTCAGTTTGGAAACTTCAACTCAACTTACCTGCCATTGCGCTCAGGCCACAGAGGCAGCAGGAGACAATAAACCAGTCCTGGGCCTTCATGGCGATTCACCAAATGAAACCACAGGGATATCTTCATAGAAAGTCAACGTGAGGGTCCATTCGTGTTTTTCCCAGCACAAGTCAGACCGCTGTTACTGTGCTCGGGTTACAGGCGCGCGGCCGTATGCGCGCTCTCACGGAGCATGAGCGCACGCGCCCAGACCAAACGTCAGCTAACAAAATAGTATTTCAGAGAACTTATTTTTGTAACTTATTATTTTAATTTTTTTAATCATAATTTCACATTTTTGTTTGTAAATGTAAATGCAGTTATTTATGCTTCATCGATGTAGCATCTGTGTAAAAATGAGCCACTGAAACTGTTTTTGCAATGTAAAGATGATATAAGGTAGGCCTGAATTCACAAAAGGTATACTGTTTTTCTAATACAAATCCAGATCCACAGACTGAAAGAGCACATGAATGGTTTAACTCTATGTGTGTGACTTAAAAATCATGATCATTTCAAACTATTTCCTGCCTTACAAAGAGGCAGAGCACTCATGTAACCTACCCTACTTAAGGTAGTCACTGAGTCTTCCCCCAAACGTGCTCTTTAAATAAGGCAAACTGATGTGTTTGAAACCACGCCAGCATATTTATTCAGTTCTGGGGTGCTTTTGGCGCAAGACGAGGTGTAGCATTAATGTGCAGTACTTTTATGTAATTCATCAGAGCTGTTAAAAAGAATTATGCAGCTTTATCCCACCAATTAGATTAAAGGATGAGATTTATTCCGCTGCTCTCGAGTGTTGACACTTTGATGGGCCTTTTGAAATCAGAGGTCAGGGGATTGCTGAAGTTTTTCCTCCGCAGTTAGCAGGATAAAAGATGGAAACAGCTCTTTTTGGAAAGCCTGATTTTTCCATGGGAACGAAGCGAAAGACGCTTGGAACACCCGTCTCCCGTTCATCCTCACTTCCCGTCGAGCCGTAATGGCGCCGTCCCACCATATTCACTGGTCCTCTGCCAATTTAATCATTATAGAAGTCAACTTAACAACCCATAACTAATGCTGACTCGCCTGTATAATTCTATTGAGATGACGAACGCTGGCACTTACCTGAGCGCCAATTAATACGCTTCACTTTAAACGAGGGCATTGAATTATACGTTCATCTGAATGGCTGTTGTTGTCACAGAGCGTTTACACGCTCACAAGCAGAGAATAAAACAAACGACACTTTGGTTTTACAATCATACAAATATATTAGTTTTATTCAATAATGTTTAATAATACGTCTCCCATAGACTTATAGAAATAGATATAGATTCTATTGCAAATACGGGGCTGAGAGTTTATGCAGAATAGAGTATTAAGAGTAACAGTGAGTTAAATACTAAAACAGGAATCATCCTCCTCACCTTTTTTTTTTTCTTCTCATTTTAATTGTTAATGTGTCCAGTAAATATTGGTACATGCATGACTGTATTGGGTTGTTCCTTCCAATATTGCAAAATACCACAGATGTGCCGTTTCCGTCCAAGTGGTCCAGCTGCACGAAGCCACAGTTCGAGCGATTCTGTTGAGTCTGTCCGGGTGGTTATTGGTTTCTGTAGCTATAAAAATTAAAAATAGTGTCATCGTGGCTTTGACTGGAAGACCTTTGCTTTGCCTTGGTTTGGAAGACAAGAGAAAAAACGAATATGGTTTATTTTCCTTTCTTTTGGAAGACTTCCTTACAATAACTTGGATAATCCATGCAGAACATACAAAATTTATGGGATTCCTTCGATACAAAGCAGACTCTCATTGTCCATAAGCACATCTCCGACTTGAACTGATGTGAGGTGGGCATTTTAATATGCACACACTTCAACGGTGACGGCAACAAACCAGCAGTCAGTTTTGTTGCAGGAGATCCCAGACAGTGTCCATTGAGGGTTTAAGATCATGACCTCTGTTGACCTTTAGATCAGGGATCAACATTCAACACACAGACCAAGAGTTCGGGCCCATCGCCATTGGTCACCAATTGTCTTTTTGATCTTCCCAAAGTGAGCTTAAATGGGACCGTTTGCATCACAAGGTTGAATGGCAACAACTCATATCCACACTGTTTCACTGATTTATACCAAGCAAACACAAATAAAACTGACAACGACCTTTTGTTTTCAGGGACACAAAAACTGAAGGAACAAACAGACAGTAAAAACACTGACATATTGGTTCATGATTCACATGTTTCAAAGTGTCACACGTTTAGGACCACAGACAAGATGGAACGAAGAAGGGACTTAAAAAAATAACTGATAATATATATATATATATATAAGTAATATTATAAAATTATAATAAAATATTTATAATAATTTTCTTAAAATATTACATATTCAATTCAAAATAATAAGTTATAATACCTATTTTATAAAAATAAAAGTTGAACTGCTTTTCATCCTGTGAGATGGGGGAAGCCAAGGTTCGAGTTTGATAGATTAGACAGTAATCATGTTTCATATTTTTAAAAGTGTCAACAAACGTCTAAAGAGAGATGGAACATTGTCCGTTAAAAAGAATAACTGATAATAATAATAATAATATAGTTTTATAATTATATTCAAATACTTACTATTCCATTCAAAATAGGTAATAATACAAAATTTTGAACAAAAAAAGACAAAACAAAACCAGTTGTGACTGTATTTGAGATTATTTCACGTAAAATTGAGCCAGGGGAGACTCGTCCAACATCATCTCTGTCCAGCCACATAAACAGCAGTTAAACCCTAAACTAAAGGTTACCTCCACGGGACCGTGGGAGAACTTTGTGATTATACTAAAGCTGGGATGGAGCTAAATAACTCAGATTTCTAAAGGTCACTCTCGCAACACACATCTGCTGAGAGACTAACACACCACTGCTGTGTGTGCAATGCAGATGTGCGTTTAAAATGCAGCAGAGTTTCTCTCTCTCTCGTGGTCACACACACACACATACAGAGGCGATGACATTCAGCTGAGGGGAAGCGTGGTACATTTGCACAGCACTGTTGTGAGGGCTAAGAGATGTATCCTGGGGGACGAGACTTTGGTCGAAACATGGGAGGAGGGTTGAGTTTTTGTCTTTTCTGCTGCATTGCAGATACTGGGTTGGGGCTACTCCTCAAAGTCACGCACACATGAACACACAAACACACACACACACACACACACACACACGCAAAGCAATTACAGACACTGACGATCAGTAAATACAGGGTCTCTGCAGCTTAACAATTCTCTTATGTAAAATAATCTATCACACCACTGATTTTGAAAATATATCTTCAGAATCCACCTAATGCAAGAAGAAAATCACATCAAACTAATATGTTTGCACTTCTCATGTCTGGAAAATGATGTAGTTCACTTTAACTGCTGTTGGTAATGATGATAAACTCATGTCTGATTGTCTATTAAGAGCCCAGACTTCAATACTGTAAATTATAACATGTATATGTTACACTTTATATATATATATGTCACAATCCACAGCAAACCACATCACTCTGGAGAAACAAACCCCCCCCCAAAAAAGAAAGAAAAGTAAATGTGCTGCATTTTAAACCCCCAAAGGATTCTTGCAAACAACATGTGAAACAAATCCAACCAAAACTAAGTGCCAACTAAAACATTACCTGAGGAAAATATGAATTTTAAAACAAGCCACTAGCAGCAAACAATGCGAACTTGGATGTTTTATAGATTCTATCTAAAAATGGACACAAACACACATATATATTAGCAGCACACACACAAACACAAATGATAGTGGCTTTGTTCACACCGCACACAAATCTGATTTGGTTTTCAAATCTGATGACTTTGTAAATGAGGCAATCCGATCCGTCTGTTCAGATATTGTAGTGAATATAATGATGTGAAGTGTCAGCATGATGCCAAGAGACTTCACAACAACCGAGTCACTGTCATTTAGCAAGGGGGGATGGACATTTTGCGGTATTTTATGCATTAAGGCATAAAGCGTGTCAAAAATGCTGACTACCAGTGATGGTGAAAGTTACTTTTAAAAGTAATGTTGCAATATTCCGTCACTCCCTAAAAAAGTAACTAATTACATTACTTAGTTACTTTTTATGGAAAGTAATTTGTTGCATTACTCTTTCTCACCTGGGCTTGCTTGTTTGTTTTTATATTTTTTGCTAACATTAAGGCCTTTTCACACCAAAAGTGAATCAATTCACGTCTGTACAGAAGAGGGCGCTGCTCAAACAAACCTTTCAGCTGTTCTGCTGTTCTGGATCACAGAAGAATAGGATGCTGAAGAAAGTTTATCTAAAGTCATTTTTGCTTATTAGTATGGCTGAATTGGATCATCGAAGGTCAGCAGCAAAGATATTGGTTAATAAATTGAGATTAAATACATAAAGTACATTTGTGTTATTTCATGGGTTTTGTAATATTCTGAGTTTGCATTTCACTGTTCAGGAATACTGAATCTGTTTGTGCAAGTGAGATATATATACCTGTTCGCATTAGTCTACATAAATCAGAAACCATCATGTTTTCACACACAACGCCTCTGCACTTACTAATGATTTCTCTCAACATATGCACAGGAGAGCTGTCAGTCAATACATGGGGAAAAAAGTAACTTGCATTACTAATTTGAAAAAGTAACTCAGATATTTTGATGTAAATTTAAAAGTAATGCATTACCTTACTAGTTACTTGGTAAAGTAATCTGATTACATGTGTTACTTGTAATGTACAGTGCTCACTAGATCAAGTTAGAAAGTCTAAATACAGAGCTCCAGATAATTTTGAGCACTTTGTATGACGTTACACACATACTGAACCCCGATTAACAACAACAGCAGCAAAAATGACGATCTGAGTGTTCAGCCAGAGATGACTCAAAAATATTAGAAATCTGATTGATTTCAAACCACATGGATGTGGTTTGTTTTTTCATTTGTTTATGTTTTTGCTATTTTGCAAAAAAGAAATGAAAGAATCTGATTTTTTGCAGTCCGTCTGAACAAAACCAATAGGTCAGATTTGATAAATCTATCTGAAATAACTTGGAGAGAAAAATAACATCTGTTTTTAAAGCATTTATCGACAATGAGTCAATAAAAGGGAGTGAACATGGAGCATATGGATCAAACCCATCCTGCAGCACAGAAAAAGGCAATCAGTGAAAAGGAAGACAACGTTTTAACTGTGTGTGCGTGTGTGTGTGTGTAAGGGGGGATCACAGTGTTCGTGTCACAATAAATGATTTAATTAAGCAATAAATAATACTGATGAACGATGCATACTTAATATAATCATTTGCAAAAAGCTTTGTAATTGCAGATTGTTAATATTATTGCTTGGTAATTAATTTAATGTGTAATATGTGTAACATAAACACTGAAAGTTGTAAGCCAATATATCAGTGTAGAGTTAACACAGCAAGATCAGTCTGTTAATTATCTGTTAAGAGCTGATTACAATTACACAGACTAACCCTAACCAATAACCCAACATCATAATGACCTTCTGACCCAATGCTCATCCGCTGAAGTGCCTGTATCTTTCTAGAAAGACTGGAACTCGTGCAAATTACAATGAACAGGTAGATTAAACTTAAATGAAATACCTTAAATGCAAACATTAAATGCAAACATATGCACAACATTGATGGGCAACACACACACACTGACAACATGACCAGGACATTCAAAGAAAGAAGAAACATAAAAAGACAGAAATATGATGTGCAAAAATGTCAGTTTAGTAAATGTATCAAATTGAAGTTTACAAGGTCATCTCTATCTATAAGTACACACGTACAGTGTTTTAATGGCTTGGCTATATTCTGAAAAGCATTAGCCCTTAGCTTTCATCTTCTGGCCTCTGTGTTTATGGCTGAAAAATAGCAGGGAGATTGAGAGAGAAGCACTTAGCTGTGCACAGAGAGTGGTTTCATTAAAATAATTGTTAAATCACCCGATCTGGCCCTTATGCGCACGCCAAATATATCAAAGCAAAAAAAGTACTAATGTTCTTTTTCCCCCCTTTTCTTTTCTCTAATATTATGTTGTGTTCACAATCAGCTCAAAAATTGTCCCAAAGCAGATGTTATAATGGTAGTTTAAGTGCCAGTTATGGCATTTCATCTTCTTTTGTACTCAAGCATTGGATTAGAAAGCCCTTACAAACACAAGAGCCTTTTTCGTTCAGTCAGGTTACAAGTTAGCACAAGCCCCACCGTGACATTTCAAAGTTTGAAAGAAGAGTGGGGGATTGGAGAAGCGAGACATTTGAAAGTAACTATCAATTTCATGGTCTAATTGTGATTAAACTGAATGAATGAACCATGCTAATCAAAGCACAGTTGTGCCTTCATACGACATTGCCTTTGTCATTTATTCAACCTTTGCTGTCTGTCCTGCTGGATTTTGTTTCAGTGTCGCATCCAGCTGTTACATAATCATGTGCTTTGGTCAACTTTTCCTTGATTGTGATTACAACAACACATGGGCCTGCAAAACCTTATGTAAATAGCCCTTCAGATATTACTGAACCTTAAACTGTGGCAGCTGAATGAGCTGTGGACAATGCAAGACTTAAAGATTAACTTTGCCAATTTTCAATCCGCTTTTTATTGTTATAGTGTCGGTAGGATATGTAAAAGAACAATGTTTACTTGTTCTCCATGTTTACCTGGACCGAAAAATTGGCCTGGAACACTGTTCGTAGGCATATAGTTTGAAATGTTGACTACAAACATGGAGGTTTTTCAGATTTTCTGTCGTACCGCTCTCTCCGTATTTACGATTCTTTGCATGACTGCGAATACGGTCTGGATCCTTCACTGGAAATCGAAAGTAAGTAACTCACTCCCGATAAACGTTGACTCTTTGAACTCTTGCACCCGCGATCAACACAAGTCGACACCTATTTTGGTGCTTTCAAGTCATGTTGGAAAGATCTACGAGTTGAATGCACATGAACGGCAACACAAAGTCATAAATACCAGAGGGAAGCTCAGGATTTTCTTTGAGCCACGATCTGCACGAGTTGGTGGCGTGTCAGTGTTTGCTAAGAAGTATTTCCTACTAAAGCAAAGCGGTATTTGACTCTGGTAAGCTTTTCCACAGCAGATGATGGGAGTGGCCATGGATGGCAACATGCCCAGTGCATTATGGGTAAGTTTTCCTACCTATTTAGCAACTGTTTTCTCTAGTCAGGTAGCACAGATTTATTTTTATGCACCTCTCTACTGTACAGGCGTCCGGATGTTATTGAAAGCCCATTTTGCCAGTGGAAAAGTCTCCCTTTAAGAAAAGCTAGAGTCTGAGATGAGCAATGTTGCTTGCAAAACTACAAACAAATTATAGAGTATGAAGAAAAACCAAGATGCCTTATAGTCTTATTGATGTGTACCTAGAAGCAATGAGATGCCGAATATTTGAAAAACAATCTGCTCGAGACCTTAAACGCAAACACAAACTTCTAGAACGGGGATTGTGCATGACCTGCGGGTGCTGTGAACTGTAACCTGGGAAAGATTGACATCCTGATCGAAATGTTGAAGAATTTCGCAAACATTCCAGATTTTTATAGGTTTTCCACTTTGGTCTTAATAACTTTGTTTCTCCCGATAATGCATTGCTGCAGGGGACTGAACCTATAATTATCGCAGACATAATTTCCTCAACACCAGGTGCACGTTATGAGAAATTATTCAGCTCAGCAGAAGAAAAGTTTGATTTTTGCACTTTGTTTAAGCTCTGCTCTTGATACCACAGTGATGATATAACCAGCAAGTTCTTTCTGTAAGGGATCCTAATAATTATGTATTTAAATAGGGAACATTTTCTACATCCAAAATTATATTATAGCTACATTATATACACAACCGTTTAAAAGAAAACAACTCCGTCACAAAAAATATATATTTATATATTTGAAAAAAAAAATTCTCTTCATCATAAAATCCTAAAAATCATATTTTCCTCAAAAATATGAGGCAGCACTGCTGTTTTCAAACTTTATAATAATCAGAAATGTTTCTTGGGCAGCAAATCATCACATTAGAATGATTTCTGAAGGGTCATGTGACACTCAACACTGGAGTAATGATGCTGAAAATTTAAATTGTAATAACATTTCACAATATTACTGTTTTTACTGCATATTTAATCAAATAAACTTTGACTTTTTTCAAAAAACATAAAAAAGAAGCTTACCAACCCTAAACTTTTGAACGGTTGTGTATTATTAAATCATATTTCTGTAATGTAGGTGATATGCATGAACATATCAGGACTATTATTGCAAAGGAAGAAGTGCAATGTGTCACCAGGTTCCCTAATAGCACTCAAAACACACATACTGATATCATTAACAACTGGAGGTCAGACGTTACAGCTCTGTTTGTGCAAGGATTCCCAAACCGATTCCCTATGAGCTCCTCCGGGTCCAATTCCCCGGTTTTATCAGAAGAAAATAAAGCAGAATTGGACTTTTCAGCACTTGTGTTGTTTCATTCGGCTGGGCGAAGTGCCTTTGCTCTCAGGCAAATGTAATAGAATAAAACTGAATGTAGGGACATGAACTTTGGGAAACTTGCAGCCTCGGTAGTCAGCACATCTACTTTGAAAAACCCTGCTCTAAAGCAACACGCATGCTAAGAAGGGAGGAGAGCGAGTGCAGCTGTACCAATATTGCTCTCTGGGCATATTGCAATGAGGAAAACAACGACTTATCATAACAAAATAAACAATAATGCCACCCTACTCCCTCTGATATGAGTCATCTTACAAATGATATTGTATTACTGTTCACGCACACACTCACACACACATACACACACGTCCACCCTCCACAGACTCATCAGCGCAGGAGCCAGTGAGCATCATCATCCTAAGAGGAGGGGAACTTTTATTTAGTTAGTTATTTGGTGTGTGTGTGTGTGTGTGTGTGTGTGTGCATCATTAATGTTCCCCGGGAGAGTGTGCGGGGCTTTTCCTGTGTTGTGAAGTGGAAAATGGCTTCTGTCTCAAGCTAATCAAAGTGCAGAAGAGGTAGAGAAGGGAGAGGAGATTACAAACTAGGCTTAGAGATGGCGGGGGATCTCTGTAAAAAAAAAAAAAAACGATTTGAGGGATCTATAAATGCCTGAACAAAGGAAAAGAAAGGGTTTAAATGTCAAGCACGAATCGCTTCACAAAGAGGAAAGTTTCTTCTAGAAATACGAAAAAAGGAGAGGAAGACGAAGATCCTTTCTTTCAGGTGTTGCTGTTCTTACAAAAGCGGCACTGCCACACTCTGATCCCAGACCATTACGGTTATTATTGCTCAGTATTCCCTTGGTTAGGGAAGCGGGAGAGACCAAAAAGGAAGTGCGGTGGGCATTAGACCTATCGGCAAGGGTCTTTCGAGCCCTGATGCATTGTTGGAAATGTCAAAGTTCTGAGGATCGGTGGAGGGACTACAAAACATTGTTTGTACCAAACCTCCCGTGCCACTGTTGGCGATCGTGGCGTGTCCGTGCAAATGAAGCGTTTCTTCTCCTGCCGCTAGGATGCTGTGGGGACGGGAAGCACTTTTTCTTTCTTGCCGTTTTTATGGACGGGCGAGTCTGAGGTTTTGGCTGTTTTCCTAGGCGGGCTTTGCTCAGCAACCTCATGTAGCGATGGCTCCCTGTACATGGCAACTGGAGAGACAGGAGAAAAAGAGAGACTCTTAAAGGGACAGTTCACCCTGAAATGAAAAGTCCGTCAACATTTAACCACAAGTAACGTGAGTTAAGTAATCAGATTACTTTTTTCAAGTAACAAGTGAAGTTACACATTACTTTTACATTTACAGCAAAATATCTGAGTTACTTTTTGACAACAATACAAGTTACTTTGTTTTTCCAGGAATTGACTGACAGCTCTCCTATCCTCGTGTTGAGAGAAATCATGAGTAAGAGCAGAGGCGTTGTGTGTGAACATGATGGTTACTGTAGACTAACGTAAGCAGGCATTTTCTCATCACACTTGCAGAAAAACAGCATTTCTCAAAATGAATACAGATTCTTTAAATATACTTTATGCATTTAATCTCACTTTGCAATGTCTTTGCTGCTGACCTTCGATGATCCGATTCATACGGAGCCCCTAAAGGGACATGGTGATGGAAAAAATATGGGATCGGATGGGAGGGAAAACATATATTTCAATGCAAAGTTTTGTGTTCCCCTGAGAAACTTTGCGTCCGCTTGCAAAACTTTCTTCTTTGTGAGCAAACGCAAAGTTTACCAGGGAACGCACATTTCTTGTGAAGGAACGCAAAGGATTTACGAGCAAAATTCAAGTTTCTCAGAGAATGCAAAGAGAAGCATTGAAGTATAGTTTGCCCCTTTTTTCCCCATCACCATGTCCCTTTAGGAACTTCATAAATTCAACCATACCAATAAGCAAAAATTACTTTATATAAACTTATATATAAAACTTTTTTTTTTAATAGCTGAAGTAAGAGGCTGCATTCGAAATCGCATACTTCCCTACTATATAGTAGGCGATAAACAGTATGTATCAAATGTCTGAATTCACAGTACTCAAAAAAGAGTAGGCAAAAAGTCCCCGGATGACCTATCCCTTCGGTGAGATTCTGAAGTGTGTATTTGATGGGCACTTTACTGTCCCATGAGGCCACAGGAGAGGATTTGTGAATGACAGTGAAGCGACGCAACTGACGCTGGTAGGTCACATGATAATGACAACATGGAAAATCTAGTACGTCCAGATTACATTCATACTACAAACATTCATACGTATGTTTTTAGCTGTCGTGAATTACCAGTAATTACTTATTCAAAATAAGTACCTAACTCAAGGGAGTATGCGATTTCAGACGCAGCCATTGTGTTAAACTTTCTTTTCCTGCATCCTTTTCTTCTGCAGTCCAAAATGGCAGCACAGCTGAAAGGTTTGTTTGAGCTCTTTACTGTACTGTACAACAACATAACGGATTACTTTCCATAAAAAAAAAAAAAAAAAAACTAAGTAACGTAATTAGTTCAGGGCTCAACCATAAGGACTGCCCGATGGCCTCGGGATAGTTGACGCAACTCTCACTGTCTCTTGCTGAGAGATCTAGGAGTTTTTAAGGCCTTTTTGTATGCAATAACACTTTCCTTCCACGAAATGCGAAATACCTCTAGTTTAGTTTTTTTCCAGCTACGCTGCTTTCTTAAGGGCCCGAATGTGCTCGTTATACCACGGCTTCGGACTATTTTCCTTAATCTTCTTTAAGCGCAACCGTGCGTATGAAAGTTTATCATTTGAATGTGTTTTTAAGCCTTGCCAATTTAAATATTCAAGCGCGAGAAGACGCGAAAGAGGGATTGGCGAGTATCCTTGTAAACATAGTGTGTTATATCTTAAATTATCATAATTTGATTATATGTTCTTATTTCATTACTGACAGTTTACATAAACATACATTTAGGCTAGTAGTTTTTGGTTTCACAACCAAATTGTTAAAAACAATTAAAATTGTATTTATTTATGACTTTTTTGTGGTGGGCAAAATGTAAAAGTAAAAAGTAAAAAGCACTGCATTTAATTTGCAAATCAGCATTTTATAATGATTTCTGAAGGATCATGTGACATTGAAGACTGGAGTAATGATGCTGAAAATTCAGCTTTGATCACAGGAATAAAATACATTTTAAAAAATATTGAAATAGAAAACATTTATTTTAGATTGTAATCATTTTTCACACTATTTTTACAATGTTTTAACTGTATTTTTCATCAAATAAATGCATAAAAAAAAAAAAAAAAAAAGTACTTACTGACCTAAACCTTTTGAATGGTATCAACAAATGACAAATAATTGCATATTTTAAACAAAGACGTACCCTCTATGAGCTTGGGCAGGAAGTGAGCAGCTCCTTTGGTCTTTTTGACCCGATTTCCTTTCATGACCTGTCCGTCCCGGTTAATGCCAATGTACCAGGCCCGACCCGACTGCGTTTGGCGGTACAAGATCGAGGAGTATGTCACATAATAGTTCTCAAATACACACTCCTTAAACTTACACTCAGGCGTGAAATGTTCCTGTAACAGAGATACACAGATAGTGAGTTAACCAGAATAACAGACTGTAACTGCTGGCTGTATATAGCATATATATTGAGTTCAGCAATATCAAGAGGAGAATGGGCCTCACATTTCACTGCGACAGAATTGTGAACGCATTAGTGATCCGAGGAACAGTAAATGAGGAAAGCGAACCCCCCTACACACTTTCTTATTACACATTTATCGACCACATGTGTTCTGTTCAGCGTAATCCCAAACTCAGACAAATTCCCAGACTCTCTTCATCCCTGCTGGAGACTCGCTCTCTCTCTCTCTCTCTCTCCTCCCATCCCATCTGTCTCTCTCTCTCTCTCTCTACCACCCTGTCATTTCGTAACCTTGTCAGGGAACAAACCAATTTCCAGGATTGATTGGGATCCTTGGTGTGACTGGTGAGCAGAGCAGCTGAATAAGGGGTTTACTCCTCTTCCTCTCTCTCGTGCTCGGATGTGTTTGTTTTGAAACACTCCCCTCTGTCACCAAAGTAAAATCGAGCCTTCTTCATAAAACAGATTCATATTTTCCCTGGTTTAATTGCATATCTGTAATTAAATAGTGTCCATTCAGGCTTTTAAAGTGCCATATTAAAGAAAAGCATGTAATAAATAATAATTATTATTATTATAAGAATTAGTATATTATACATTATTATAATATTATTATACGGGAAGTATTTTAAATATTTAAAATGATGAATAAAATTAATATAATATAATAATGAATAATCAAATGTAGTTGCATTTATGGAAAGACTGAAATCATTTTATGCATATTTTCAAGCATAAGGCTTGAACTGTACTTTAAACATCTAAAGAGCTAAAATTAAAATGAAGCGTTCTTCATAAAACAGGTTCAAAATTGACCAGGCTTAATAGAATATCTGTAATTAAATTAAGGTCATTTAAGCTTTTGATCTTCATCATGGTTTCGATAGTCTTAAAGTGTGCTATCAAAGAAATGCATGTTATGAATAATTATAATTATTATTATTATTAAATATTAATATACTACAGGAAGTATTTTAAACACAATACGTCTAAAATAATGTATTAATATAATAATAAATAATACAATTTAATTGCATTTATATATTTTTTAACATTCATCAAGACTTGAGCTGGACATTAAACATCATTCAGAGTAAGGAGCTCAAAGTTAAAGTCTATGCCAACTTTAATTATTTAATCACCAAATTTAATTGAACTGGCGCTTCCAGCTGAAGATGATTGAGTCTGAAAGCATTAGTGTGCCGAGGAACAGCAAATGAGGAAAGCGAAACCCCCTACACACTTTCTTATTACACATTTATCGACCACATGTGTTCTGTTCAGGTGAACATACAGTAAGTGTCTACATCCATGTTTACAATCCCAAACACTGCACCTAACAGAAGATATTTTTACTTTTTTTGTTTTATTTAGACCCCTTCTATTGATATCAGGTTGATATTAATAGATATGCTGATTGATATCAGGCTGAGAAGAGAGTTTCAACCAGTATAAGTGTTTATGAAAAACATTGCCTAGCCCAGCTTTAAGGGATCCCTGTTGTCCTCCATAAAGGAGAAGAGCGATGAGGTTGACCTCTGGTGTTTTTGTCCTCCAGCCTGCACTTCTCTCATTCACCAGCAGGTGTCAGAGCAGCACACGAGGCTCCGTGTGAGCGTCTTCATTCTGCTCAGACACTTTCACTGGCTTCTTACATATCATAACACAGTCTCTCTCACTTCCTTTTTCCCCCTCTCTCCCCTGCCCTTTTAATCCAGGATTGTGTGATTTAGGGAAATCTGACTATTACAGAAGGATTTTTTGACATGTTATGTTGCATAAAGTTAATGAAGATGCAGGATGCTTGAGAATCCGCAGAATCCTCTGAATCCACAAACATCTCCTAGCAATCAGCAGAGGACTGGCATTCTGACAGGAGAGATGCCTCATCAGCCTCTTACACAGGCACAACATTTACACCAACATTTAAAGGGATAGTTCACACAGAAATTAAATGAACTCATATCGCTCCAAACCTGCACACCTTTTGCTTTTCAGTGGAAGGAGGAATTTAAGAAAACTTCCATGCATCTCAGACTTTTAATATAGTTACATATAGACGACTCTTCTTGTCCCTTTTTAAGCTTGACAGATGAGATCACTATGAACTGTAGTTGAATCTCAATATATAAACAATAAAACAACAAAGGGGTAATTTATTTAGAAATAAATATATATTTAGTCTTACTGTATTTTTTGCTGCTATTATTTAGCTTACATGAGTGAGGGCCAATTGAAGCCATTTAAACCAAGTATTACTAATATGCATATCGTAATAAGTGGTGACAACTGATTAATTTATTTTATAAAGCCAAAATTTACACACATTTGCCTTTTAGCGAGTGTTAATTGTGGAACTTGAGAGTAACCCACACACACACATACACATACACACACACACAGACACACACACACAGAGTGCTTGCTTTTACATAAACTTTTCACTGCTATGACTGTAAAATTAATTGAATTGAGGTGAATTGATTTAATGTACGTAAGACCGCAGCAAAACGAGAAAATGAGAATTTCCTCTAAAAAAGGCGATATAAGACTTTGATTTAGCCGGATAGATGTGTGCACTGGTATGAGGCGATCCAAAAACTGCTTACTAAGAACGTGTTTAACACACCAGTGAGCATTGACGAGCTTGCAGAATGACAGGGGCATGAGGAAGACATCAGATGGACAAGGTGGGAGAAAATGTAACGAATAACTCGGTAACAAATAAATGGAGGGTAAATAAACAGGCAGTATTTCACTGCAAAATGATTAGTCAAATTAATTGCAATTCATTTCAAAGAGGACAAACATGCTGCTGTGTTGTAATGAGATTGTAATTGCAGAGGCCAGCAATAAAACCTTGTACTAAGCACTAAAAATAAAACAAGCAGCCGTGTTTTCTTCCTTTAACCAGACTTGAGACACTTTCCGAAACTTCCTCAAGCACAGGTCTGAGAACAGCCCTGCGAACTGTTGTTCTCAAGGAGGCCATTACAAGACTGACAACAGACTGACCCCAGGTCAGCAGGAGAGGTGGTTTCCTTGGCAGAACACCTGCTCGTCCCTGCACTGCTGACCTCACAACAGCTGTAGCGACACACTCGTCCTCTGCTTCTCTCCTTGGCTAGACCCAGCTGAGCGACTGGGGAATTTCCAAGACAAAATAATACAACAAGCCCCTTCAAGACAGACTCTCTCACTCTCTTCTCCTTCAGCACATCATTGCTGCACATCTCCTTCAGCAATCACTCACTAACACACTCACTCACTCACTCACTCACTCACTCACTCACTCACTCACTCACTCACACACACACACACACTCACTCACTCACTCACTCACTCACACACACACACACACACACACAAACCCTCACTCACTCACTCACTCACTCACTCACTCACTCACTGTCACTCACTCACTCACTCGCTCAGTCACTCACTCACTGTCACTCAGTCACTCACTCACTCACTCAGTCACTCGCTCAGTCACATGGTCACTCAGTCACTTACTCACTCAGTCAGTCACTCACTCGCTCAGTCACATGGTTACTCAGTTACTCACTCACTCACTCACTCAGTCGCTCACTCACTCAATCAATTACTCAATAACTCAGTCACTCACTCACTCACTCAGTCGCTCAATCGCTCACTCGCTCAGTCACTCACTCCCTCACTCACTCACTCACTCACTCACTCACTCACTCAGTTACTCAGTCACTCTCTCACTCACTCACTCAGTCGCTCACTCACTCATGAAGTCACTCCGTCACTCACTCACTCGCTCACTCACTCAGTCACTCGCTCACTCACTCAGTCAGTCACTCACTCACTCACTCAGTCGCTCACTCACTCAGTCACTCACTCACTCACTCAGTCAGTCACTCACTCACTCACTCACTCAGTCAGTCACTGACTCACTCACTCACTCACTCACTCACTCACTCACTCACTCACTCAGTTACTCACTCAGTTACTCAGTCACTCACTCACTCAATCACTCACACAAACCCTCACTCACTCATTCACTCACTCACTCACTGTCACTCACAGTCACTCAGTCACTAGATCACTCACTCACTGTCACTCAGTCACCCATTCTCTCACTCACTCACTCACTCAGTCAGTCACTCGCTCACTCACTCACTCACTCACTCACTCACTCACAGTCACTCTGTCACTCACTCACTCACTGTCACTCAGTCACCCACTCACTAAATCACTCACTCACTCACTCACTCACTCACAGTCACTCTGTCACTCACTCACTCACTCACTCACTGTCACTCAGTCACCCACTCACTCACTCACTCACTCACTCACTCACTCACTTACTCACTCACAGTCACTCTGTCACTCACTCACTCACTCACTCACTGTCACTCACTCACCCATTCTCTCACTCAGTCGCTCACTTGCTCAGTCACTCACTCACTCAGACACGCACTCACTCACTCACTCACTCAGTCACTCACTCAGTCACTCAGTCACTCACTCACTCACTCGCTCACTCGCTCACTCGCTCACTCACTCACTCACTCACGCAGTCAGTCACTCACTCACTCACTCGCTTACTCGCTCACTCGCTCACTCCCTCACTCACTCAGTCACTCAGTTACTCAGTCACTCGCTCAGTCACTCAGTCACTCAATCACTCAGTCACTCACTCACTCACTCAGTCACTCAATCACTCAGCCACTGACTCACTCACTCACTCACTCACTCACTCAGTTACTCAGTCACTCACTCACTCAATCACTCACACAAACCCTCACTCACTCATTCACTCACTCACTCACTGTCACTCACAGTCACTCAGTCACTAGATCACTCACTCACTCACTCACTCACTCATGCAGTCACTCACTCACTCACTCACTCACTTGCTCAGTCACTTACTCGCTCGCTCTCTCGCTCAGTCACTCTCTCACTCAGTCACACATAGACGTTAACTTCTTTAAACTGAGGAAGAGAGAATAGACTGCTGACTCAATGAGGACCAATCAAGTCCACTTTAAACAGGGCAGGCAAGGTCACAAACTTGTGTGTGTGTGTGTGAGGAGATGGAAAGACTGCAGGTGTGTACAAGAAAGAAAAAGAAAAAGGATGTGTGTGTGTGTGTGTGTGTGTACTTGTTCATGTGGGCTAGGTGGTCTAAGGTCAGCTAGAATCATTCGGGATCAGCAGTTAGACTAATTATTTCATCAGTGTGGGTGTGTGAGGACCTGAGGCTCGGATCCAGGTGTGTGAGTGTCAGCGGCAGGGTGCTGAGGGCCATGAGCAGAAACACCCTCTACTGGAAATGAGTAATAATCCTGCCAGAACTACAGGGCATAGCAAAACACATATTACACAAACACACACACACATCCTGACATATGCTCCCTCGAGTTTGCGGCTCATCCACTCCAAGTATTTGGCTTATTATTGGTGTCCAGTCATTCTTACCACAACCTGCATGTGACGCAGCAGACAATGCAGAGTCCCATCAGCATGTGTATAGTCTCGCGTAGCCAGACCTTTAGACTGACGGCAGAAGGCCTGGACTCTATCGCAGCTTTCATTGGCCAAGGACCGCCCAAGAGGACATCTGACTGACATGTGAAGAAACCAATCACTGTTCGTTTTGTTTTGCGTCATGTTAGGGGTGTGAAAATGTAAAGTCGATGTCCCCACAATCACAGACCGGCATGCAATTTTGTTGATTCTGATAAACGCTCATTGTCACAGTTGTATGACTTTTTCTCCCAGTGGAGCATAAAAAAAAGATATGTCTGTTTTTTGTCCATACAATAGAAGTCAGTGGTAAACAAAATGGTTTGATTACCAACATAGTTCAGAATAATTAATTTTATGTTCCACAGAAGAATGTCATACAGATTTGGAACAACATGAGGTAAATGATGACAGAATTTTAATTTTTGGGTGAACTATCCCTTTAGTAAATAAATTGCTTTCTTAATTGTGTTTTTGTACATTCAAATGAGATGAAGACTGTCCTCATAATAGTTTTCTAAAAAAAAAAAAGTGCTATAATTATGTATGGTGCTGGTCACCCTCTCAAAATATTTAACCATGCTGAAATGAAGTTTTACTAAACATCGGAGAGGATCCTCCCACTCATGACTGTCGCATCAGTAGATACGCTAGCAGCGTAGTGTAGTTTGGTGATGCGAAGAATGAATGGACAATGGAACACACTCATATTTAAAGGCTAATTCACACTGCACCGATAGACATAGACAATCACTGGATTCTTCTCAGACATTCCATGACCAGACAAGCGCTGATTCAGCATGTTCAATCCACGAGAACAAGCTCAGACAGATGCCAACAGACACCGACGGGTAACACACTGACCCGACGAAGTGTCTTTTGCCGTCTGTCGGTGCAGTGTGAATGGGCCTTTACCAGTGAAGACAATGGGAAAATGTGCCTATTGGTCAGAAGAAGCAGAAAACATTTGAACAAAAACTACCAAACACACACACAAAAAAAGCGTAAGCATTGCTACGGCATACAGAAGGTGGAAAGATTTGATGACTAAGAAAATCCTTAGTAGTGATTCCCATTGTTGGGCAGGTAAGGGAATAAATTACTGTGTAGACCGCTATCTAAAACTAATTTGAATCAGTGTAATTTACATAGAACTCAGAGATGATCATGCTGATCCACGTCGATAGATGGTAGTGTAGTGTCTAACACCATTGAAGTATCAGTACTTAAAGTACAAGAAGAAGAGTGATATTAACACTAGCTAAATAACTACTGAATTCACTTTCAACTCATCTTGATTTGCAATGTTTTATCTAGGCTGAATGAAGAATACTTGTGCTCAGGGCCTAAAATTAACACTCGCCAAATGCTAAATGCAAGTAAAAATCGGCGTGGAAAGCATATGAAACTGTGTCAATCGCTAGTTAGTTGGTAAGTTTTTATGAATTCTGACAATGTAATATTGTGAGTTTAGGCATTGTTTAAGCCTTGCCAATTGAAATATTTAAGAGAGAAGATGTGAAAGGGAGCTCAGTTCATTACTCATGCGCTGTGTGGGAAGTTTTGTGTGCGTGCAAACATCTGAAGTGCGCACCCAGAAAGCTGCATATCAGACAGAACGCGACACTTAATTGAGCTCTCTTTCATGTTTTCTTGTGCTTGAACTGACATATTTAAACAAAATTATGTTAAAATGCCCGTCTTGGCAAGTATCCTCGTATAGTCAGTTATGTCTTAAGTGAACGTAAACAGTTGAGAAAGAAAACGCATGTGTATCAGTATATTGGATCCGTGCAGTAGCTCTTAAAGTGACAGCAGCCTAATAAACCTGCTGCCGTCTGTGTCATTACTGTTAATCAAACAACAAAAGACAAAGAGAAAATCACTCACCGCTCAAGACTGAATATCTTTTGTAAATTTAATAAGGATTACTCTATGTTTCTACCCTGGAAATCCAGAGTTCTCGCGAGAGCACAAGTTGAATTTGCTCAGCGAGTCACTCTGGCGTCGAGTAATGATCCTCATTAAATATGCCCCTCGATCTGAGCTGCACCAATCACATCGGGTTATCTGATATAGGCGGGCCAGAGGCGAGTTAAACAGATGACGACAGCGCTGTGACGTCGAAGTCATTAGTAAACATTGCAAGATGGCTATGGATGAACACCAGTTGTTTGAAACGGCTTTGGCCGCTATAATGAACGAGTTAGACTTGGCTTTTTATCTAAAAGAGGAACAGAAGACGGCGCTCGAATCGTTCCTTTGCAAGAAGGGCGTTTTTGCTGTTTTTCCGACTGGATACGGTAAGAGTCTAATCTACCAGTTAGCTCCGCTGGTAGCTAAGCGTATGGGGCTTGTTGTGATTGGTCGTGGTGTTATCCAATTGCGTGCAGTGAGTTTTTCAAATGCATGCTTGGTGCCGCCCCTCGAGCTGGCCGATTTTCATTAGTTGACGCCAGACCATTAATCTTTCAGATTTAGGTCTGGATTTCCAGGCTACTATGTTTCATGGCTGGTAAAAAATATTGATGGCCGGTAAATTTTCTTAAGCCATCGCCCAATGGCAGGTGCGGCAAAAAGTTAGCTTTAGGCTCTCACCGTCCCTTGTCTGGGCGTCTCATGTGACCCAAAGTAACCCTGTCTTGATTGCAGTGGTATGTGTAGAAAAAGGAAAGGAAACAAAATGGAAAAGAGGGATACAAAAAGAAATAGAGCAGGAAAAATGGAAAGGGCAAGCAGGAACAGAAAAGGTAGGTAAATGCAAGGGAAAGGGAAAGAAGAAGGGGAAGAGGACGATAATGAGGTAGGAAGGAAAGGGAGACGGAAATGGAAAAAAGACTGTACGCTTCAAATGTGTGCTATATTACGGTCACCATATTAAAAGGTTTAAACCTTCATTTCAGGTAACTTTTAAAACTTTGTCATGAAAAAACTGGTCAGTTCAACAAAATCTGCCCCAATTCTGTCAGGTCACCTCTATCAGTGCAAATATGCACTGATGTGTGTGTGTGTGTGTGTGTGTGTGTGTGTGTGCGTGCTGTTTCATTCCCACCTTCTCTCTCCCTCTCTTTTTGTGTTCCTGGCCCAGGAGGGCTTCCACTGTGTGTCGAGTTTAAAAAATGGGTCAGGTTACAGAGACAAAGCACTATTTTTATCGGATAGCAATTTCCAGTGGTCGCCTACAGGTAACACATGCAGCACACAGCAATGACACTGAGTTTCCCAAACACCTTAACCTTTACATACAACTCGCAGCAGATCTAACCTCAGAGAGAAACGACAGACGAGAGCACGAGAGGAAGCTAAACAAGGAATCAAAACACTGGACAATGACAGAACCGAAAAATAGAGAATAAAGAGAGAATGAAAGATCAAGAGCGATGATAAAAAATGAGTGATGAACGCAACCCCATGGGCTCCGCTCTGCATGCCTTCTCTTGTCAATCCATCTCTCTATTCCTTCCTATGGATGATGGAGGCCTTTGTTCCTGCGGTGAGACCCCCCGCTGGCCTGTACTCCTCCATCCCTATCCCTCCATCCCTCGTGAACCATTCAACTTCTCCATATTCCTCCCAAACGTCACCGTTCTGTCAGATGAGAGAGATGACAGCCAGATTACTGCGGTATATAATCATGCTTCACCACAAACGCACGTTCACGAGACAGCTGAGCAGAGGATCATGGGAAAGACCTCTGAGTGAGACCTCTTTCATTCTGAGTCTTCATTAGTGTCCACTTGTGTCCACAGTACCATGTGCAATAACAAAAATACACTGAAAATCTTAAAGGTGCTGTATGTAGGATCCAGCGGCCTCTAGCGGTGATGTTTCAGATTGCAACAACAGCGCTCGTGCTCGTGAAAAGCAATAAAGTTACAACTGTAGTCTTTCACATCAGATAACGTTAGCAAATGGTCGGCGTTAGCTGGCGAACTAATGATGTCTAACTTGAGCCAACTAAAGCACAAAATCACAATATATTTTACATGCTTTGAAGTATTGTTAGCTTACCTGTCCAAAAGGATGAAAGCCAACTAGGGTCTGTTTTTATAACTGTTACCTAAAACAAAGCGGATGTCTCTCCATAATTCAAACGCTCTGCCAATGTTGATCCGTGTTTTCGTTCTGAGTCGATCCGATTGACGTTTGGCCTGACGAGCTTCAGCAGATAATTATTATTTTTTTTTTTTATTTTTTTTTTTGGAGTTTGTGTTGGAGTCTGTGTTGTGCTGGAGGCAGGTCGCCTTTTTGGTGTTATCAGACTCCATGTCGTTAGCTGCAGTGCCGTCGCAATAGACTGTATATATAAAACGGAGAGGCTCGGGAGCGCGCATGCACGTCACATCCGGTGGATTTCGCAGAAAATCCGACCCGGAGACTTCACATAAAAATAGGAATACTGGCCTTCAGAGGTAATAGCAAAACGCGAAAAGTGGATCATTGTAATGTGTGATTACAACCCCTTCACAGACGGGCAATAAAAAAAGGATTCATTTTATAAAAAAAGTTACATACAGCACCTTTAAGGAACATGCTGGCAAAACTAGCATTGTGCTCTGGTGACTTTGCAAAGCAAGCATCACTTGAACATGTACAATCTAGTTTCCCTAAAAATGATTCTATGGTAATGTTATGGAAACAAATTCAGCTGACCCTGGTTGGGTGGCAATAAATAAAGATGGTAAAAAGAGAAGGAGAGAACTCCAAGAATGCAGAAAGAGAGAATGGCTGAGGTAGTAGAAGTTGAACGAGCATGAAGAAGAGAGAGAGAGAGAGAGAGAGAGAGAGAGAGAGAGAGAGAGAGAAGAGGCTGTATGTAGGTGTGTGTGTGTGTGTGTGTGAGTGATTTAGTCCCAGTGGAGAGCCGCGTCCGAGTTTGTCAGCCACTGGAAAACATGAATTATTGATAAGCTCAGAGTTTAGGGCAGGTATGTGTGACAGAGAGAGCAACACACACACAAACACAAACACAAACACACACAAACTTGCTCCGATTTCAAACTGCATGATTTTGGCCACGATTTTGCCGTCTGAGACAAATTTTGTAAATCCTAAAAGATTCCTCTAATCCCAGGCCAAAATCTGAAGTCTTTGATCGCTAGTATGACATGTTTACAACAGCTGAGAAATGATCACTGCGATCCAGTTTTACCTCCGACGAACTTCTGGCAGTGTCAGAAGATTTGACGCACAGTTCTGTAGCGAGATTTCTCCAACGACAACCATCAAATCAAAGACCAATAAAGTGCACAACCTGATGACAACAACAAACAAACCACTCTCTTAAAGGTCCTTGCACCCCGAGTCTGAAATTCTCATCTGAAATTTTCACACATTAAAAAATCAATGCGACCTCACGTTGTGTCAATAACGTTTACACACTGCCTCCGATACTTTTGTCCATCATAAAAAATTTGGATCAGGTTCAATTTTCTGCGTTTTTGCATCTGTAGCAAGCATTTTGAGAGGTGTTTTGACAATTCAGAGCCACCGTATAAGCGAATGCCAAAATCCAGAATTGGTTCACGGGAATTGGTGGTCGTATTTTTAAAGGGTTAGTTCACCCAAAAATGAAAATTCTGTCAGTAATTATTCACCCTCATGTTGTTCCAACCCCGTAAGACTTTCGTTCATCTTCGGAACACAAATTAAGATATTTTTGATTAAATCTGAGAGCTGTCTCACTCAGAACGTCAGAACGTAGGCTCACTATTGGCCAACGCTGGTCATGTGTGTGATGCTGGCCAATAGTGAGCCTACGTTCTGACGCTGCGCTGTTACACTACGTGAACTCACTCAGAGGCCCAGAGAGAAGGAAATGAATAGTGGAATAAAGTCTTTATTTTTGTGGCTTTTTTGCGCACAAAAAGTATTCTCGTTGCTTGATAAACTTATGGTTGAGCCACTGTAGTCTAGCCTGGTTAAAACCAGACCATTCTCAGTAGTAACTTTCAGTAGAGTTATGGTCTGGCAAAGCTTCATTAATAACTCATTTCCAAAGGGGCGTCACCAACGGACGTCGCTCAAATGCCTCTGGGCGCAATTGGATAGACCTAAAACCAATCAGAGCGATCGTCATCGTGTAAAGCCATATATGCTGCGTCCCAATTCGCCTAAGTTACACTACGCCATAAAAGTATGTACTCTTTTTGTGAAGAAAAGGTATTTACTTTTGAATGTGTAGCAAAAAAGTAGGCAAGCTTTGGGACATACTACTTTGTCATCTTTATCGGACGGATCTGTCGCGTGCATCCTGTCATGTAAACTGCCCTGTCAATCATCTTGTCACAGTTAAAATCCTCTATTAAATCTAATTTAATTTCCTACCGTTTCGGAGAGAAATGTAGTAGCGCGTTCATCTGCCAGTGGGTCTTTCATGGAGACTGTCCTCATGTGTTTGCAATTTGAATATAATAATGCATTTTAAAGTTGGTGCGCTTCACCAACGGACGTCGCTCAAATGCCTCTGGGCGCAATTGGATAGACCTAAAACCAATCAGAGCGATCGTCATCGTGTAAAGCCCGCCCCAACGTTTCTGATTGGTGCCTCGATTTGGACGGATTAGAAATCGGCTTGAATGGGCTCTTTGCAGAGCAAATCTAAATTTGCCGGAAGTTTGTCTGGGTTTTCCCAGCCTAACTGTAGTCACTTGGACTATTTTAAACATTGTCTTTACTAACTTTCTGGGCCGGCAAGTTTAAATTACATAGAAGCCTATGGAGGAGTGAGACAGCTCTCAGATTTCATCAAAAATATCTTAATTTGTGTTCCGAAGATGAACGAAAGTCTTACGAGTTTGGAACAACATGAGGGTGAGTAATTACTGACAGAATTTTCATTTTTGGGTGAACTATCCCTTTAATATGTGACTCCAGTCTCGCTAGCAAAGCATCAAACTGAGCCACTGACATCCTGAAGTAAAGTTTGAATCGCTCGGGATAATCCCGCAGCTCCTTGATAAGGAGGTGGAACTCTCCTTCCTATGCAATCTCAGGATTGGATGGAAATAATATTTCCTCTTTTTCTCTTTTTAAGTCGAAGACAACAAAATCGTCACTTCCTGATAAACTGGCGCTAAATATCACTAAGAAAACTAGGAAAAGCCACTGTATATAATAATTTTCGCATATAATAAATTACTCAGAGCATGCAGACGAAATACAATCAATGCGTTCTCTTGCTTTCGGAGGCGGATGCTGCTGTTTGGGAACGCTGTCGTGTAAGAGAGTTCTGGGAGGGAATTCTACCGGACCACTTTGACGAGATTTGACAAGCATTTCACAACAACCAAAACAGCATTTCAGATGCTGTGCAATGAGATCGTTCCACTGGTCATAGCCCCATCCCATTACTGGTTATATGCCGTCCCATCACGCAAAGTCACATGATTTTTTTGTTGTGCATTGAGGAATTTATTCAGTAAACGTGTTTCCATCGTAGTTAAAATGTATCCGACTCAAACGAGAGCATATGTTTTTTATGCCCATTTTTAGAATTTATGCACATCTGGGCGTTTCCATCCAGCAGTTTTTGATGCGATATCCCAAAATGCACACAGAAATAGGTGGATGGAACATAGCTTATATGTTTATGTTTGGTTCTGTTGTTTTAGACTATTTTGAAGCTCAGGAGAAAGCTGTCTCCTGTTTTCGTGTTTGCATTGCTTTTTGTGGCATGCTTCGCTGCATGGCTTCACACTAGTCTCTTTGGTCTAAAATATCATGCTTGAAAAAAGATAAAAGTTAGGGCACAGGCAGAGCGGTTTGAGTGCTTCAGACTAAAGCAGAGATTGGAGAAAAGAAAAAGAGGTCGCCTTGCATGAGGTTTTCTAGGATAGGGATTTTCTCTCTTTTTTTCAGGTACGGTCATTTCCCCCTGTAGAAAATGGGTCGTGTTTCTTCCCATGAGGAGACTCTACAGATGCTCTCCTTGCAAGAGAAGAGAAAAAGAGATAGAAAGTGCATTTGTGCTCCAGTGTGTGAGAGAAGGATCCGTGAGAGGGTTGCATAACAAATTATGTCACTTATTGAGTTCACAAATGAGGGACAGTTGTAATTTATGTGATAATTGATATAAATCATTTTGAAATCTCTTGTTTAGGTTATTTTTAGCGACACCTGACAAGAGACTGAACGTGACTCAATGACCCGAAATATGATACACTGCAAAGTTCTTTTTTTTGTTATTTGCTTAGAAGTAAAAAAAAGTTGTAAATACCTTTGCTGTGATATACTGTTAACGAACATGCCGACGCCGTTCACGCTGCTGAGAGCGACGTTTAGATGAATATATAAATATGTTCTGAACAATTTCCTCTCAATTACAAAACTGAGCGGTGAGAAAACATCAGTTCAGAAAGCATCTGATCATAGTGATGTTCACACAAGCTCTGCAATTCACCGACATCATGTCGACAGATGAAGTTATTAAAATTACAGTGTTATGATGGTTTGATTATAAAGTATATTTGAGTCTATAGACTATATAGATCTGGCTATGTGAGACTTTTGTTTGAATTAATCCTTTTCTTTGCGTGACACATTGACATTACAGTTCAGAATGGCTCTTTCAACATTATCCTGAACATTGTATAAGCATTCGCAAATGTGTCACTGACCGGAAGAAAAGCTCTCGGAAGCGCAAACGTCTCATTCTTTTGGTAAAAAACATCCTTCTCATACAAATGAGTCTATAGGCTTTCATAGACAACCTAGGAAGTCTAGGAAGGACTACTTTTTTTTATGTTTCGTTACAAGCTGTTCCCACATTGGCAATAAAAACGCGATTAATACATTAAAATTCTTACATAAAGCCCTTAGTGCACTTTATGGAGCCACAGAACATTACAGAGCCTTCGCCTCTCTTACCACACTTTAAAGAGTGTCATGATCTACTTCAAAGATGAAAGCAAGCAATACTCTTTTCTTCTCCAGACGAGAGTGAGTGGATAAAGAAGAAAGAAGAACTGCTGCTTTACCCTGCAAAGCATTGCATCTTTTGTCTTGCACACCAGAGTTTATCTGCTGGAGAGAAATAGGCCAGACTAATGGAGTGTGTCACAGAGAACCGAGGCCAACAGTGTTCACACTCACAGTCTGAGGACAAACGCACAGCACTTAACTACATTAGTAGCACCTGATACATAATCAAAGAGCATCAAAAATGTGTCAAGTTTCTTTGAGTGTCTGAGACCTCATTAAAAACATTTTTTTTTAGGATTTTGAAAACTTTTATACAAAGAATTTTCCTTGATCTTTTGACATAGAGATCACTGTACTATAAAAATATCCTGTAAGTTTCAGAACTCAAAACTTCCTCATTAGTCCAAACACCGCGTATTGAAACCAAGCTCAGAAAACGACTCGTTTCGGAATTTGTCACATTGTGATGTCATAGTGTGACGAAAGACCGCCTCTGCAGAAGAAGATCGACGCCCACTTCTACATCATTTCCTCTTTAGCCCCGCCCACCGATGTCCCGTAGTAGTTAATACGAGACAGACGCAAACTCAGGATTACTTAAAACCATAGAGACGCCTCTGAGGATTACAGACGTTTTGAAGTGCCAAGTTGTGGAAGAACACAGTGCCTTCCTTGTGATCCTATAACATTAAGAAAGCGTGGATTAACTTTATTGATTTGCTTTATTCGTGTCAGTAAGACACTGTTCGTTCGTTCGCTTAATTTTACTGCGGATTCATTTCTAAACAAGACTTAATATGTTTATGATAAATAAAACATGTGTGAAAGCTCAATGCTGCTGTACATAAAAACAAAAGGGCGACAAACCAAATGCTAATTCATGTTAATTTTTTCAATTAAACTTTTCACTGAAATTATTACGCTGATAATTTGCAACTGTACTGATTTAGAAAAGTAAAAGCTTTTTCATTCGTGGTCTCAGACATCTGGCCTCCACTGTGTGTCGCTGGCATCTTTAACATGATACGATAAGATTGGTTTGTATGAATATGATTTGTGCTTACTGATGTGTAGAGGTGGCCCTCGCTGTTCATGCCTATGTAGAGTCCTGACTTAGTGCTCTGGATGGCGACTATCCTCAGACCCACAGGAATCAAGTTGAACAGCACTGCAATTCAGAGAGAGAGAGAGAGAGAGAGAGAGAGATTTTAATCATCAGCGTGGACACTTTGAAATTTCGCTGTAATAAATGATGAACGATTTTCAATATCTCTTTTTTCAGCATATTATGAAAGGAGAATTTCTCTTCAGTGCACCTGAGGTAACACACACACTCCTCCAAAACTGAGAGTTTCAGCAGAAACCTCCTGACATTACAGACCCCCCAGTGAAATGAGCTTTCAGATTCGCTGAGGTTTTAAAGAGAAACTGTGAAATCTCCTTCCACCTCGTCCTTTGTTCAACCATCACTCTGCCAGCCGTAGCCAAAAGGATTTCCAGTGTTTCCTAAACTGGGATGTTAGCTCGAGGCATGCGCATGACACCGGGACGGTTGCACGAGCCTTTTGCGCTGCGGATGAGGGTGTCTATTTTGGTGTGTAGTGTTGACCGACGGGACCGTTGGTGAGAAACGTCTTGAGCGACATGTTGACTTTAGCAGTATTGACAAATGGCTTGTGGCAATGTGTCTCCACGGGAGCGGTGCAGATTCGAGGAGCCCCTCCTAATGTCGTGATAACCGCGGGCATGACAATGCAGACCTCATCTGAACCCGAAACCTTACAGACTTTAAGACGTAAAAAATACTGGAGAGCAGATTAATGACTGCAGAAGTAGAAATGAAGAGAATTGAAGTGAAGAGGGACTTTCTTTCACACTCTGTTCCAGTTTTAATGTCTTTTCTGGCTGTGACAAATAACGCAACAATGTACGAGCAGAATCAGTTTAGCCCACAGCTCTAGTGGAGCTTTAATGGGTGTCGTGGGTGCCAGCAAAGAAGACAAGACAGTGGATTGCTCAGGGAAAAAATAAAATAAAATAAAATAAAATAAAATAAAATAAAATAAAATAAAATAAAATAAAATAAAATAAAATAAAATAAAATAAAATAAAATAAAATAAAATAAAATAAAATAAAATAATTTGACTTCAATAGGTGTCGTGGGTGCCAGCAAAAGAGACAAGACAGTGGATTGCTCAGGAAAAATAAATAAAAATAAATAAAAACAAACAAACAAACAAACAAACAAACAAATAAATAAATAATTAAATAAAAATAAAATAAAATGTCTGCATCAATAGGTGTCGTGGGTGCCAGCAGACAAGACAGTGGATTGGTAAGAAAAAAACAAAAAAAAAAACAAATAAATAAATAAATAAAATAAAATAAAATAAAATAAAATAAAATAAAATAAAATAATTTGACTTCAATAGGTGTCGTGGTTGCCAGCAAAAGAGACAAGACAGTGGATTGCTCAGGAAAAATAAATAAAAATAAAAACAAACAAACAAACAAACAAACAAATAAATAATAAAATAAAAATAAAATAAAATGTCTGCATCAATAGGTGTTGTGGGTGCCAGCAGACAAGACAGTGGTAAGAAAAAAAAAATTAAAAAAAATAAATAAATAAATAAATAAATAAATAAAATAAAAATAATTTGACTTCAATAGGTGTCGTGGGTGCCAGCAAAAGAGACAAGACAGTGGATTGCTCAGGAAAAATAAATAAAAATAAATAAAAACAAACAAACAAACAAACAAACAAACAAATAAATAAATAATTAAATAAAAATAAAATAAAATGTCTGCATCAATAGGTGTCGTGGGTGCCAGCAGACAAGACAGTGGATTGGTAAGAAAAAAACAAAAAAAAAAACAAATAAATAAATAAATAAATAAATAAATAAAATAAAATAAAATAAAATAAAATAATTTGACTTCAATAGGTGTCGTGGTTGCCAGCAAAAGAGACAAGACAGTGGATTGCTCAGGAAAAATAAATAAAAATAAAAACAAACAAACAAACAAACAAACAAATAAATAATAAAATAAAAATAAAATAAAATTTCTGCATCAATAGGTGTCGTGGGTGCCAGCAGACAAGACAGTGGTAAGAAAAAAAAAAATAAATAAATAAATAAATAAATAAATAAATAAATAAAATAAAAATAATTTGACTTCAATAGGTGTCGTGGGTGCCAGCAAAAGAGACAAGACAGTGGATTGCTCAGGAAAAATAAATAAAAAACAAACAAACAAACAAACAAACAAACAAACAAACAAACAAACAAACAAACAAATAAATAAATAAATAAATAAATAAATAAATAAATAAATAAATAAATAAAAATAAAATAAAAATGTCTGCATCAATAGGTGTCGTGGGTGCCAGCAGACAAGACAGTGGATTGGTCAGGGATAAAATAAAATAAAATAAAATAAATAAAATAAAATAAAATAAAATAAAATAAAATAAAATAAAATAAAATAAAATAAAATAAAATAAAATAAAATAAAATAAAATAAAATAAAATAAAATAAAATAAAATAATTTGACTTCAATAGGTGTCGTGGGTGCCAGCAAAAGAGACAAGACAGTGGATTGCTTAGGGAAAATAACTAAAATTAAATTAAATTAAATTAAATTAAATTAAATTAAATTAAATTAAATTAAATTAAATTAAATTAAATTAAATTAAATTAAATTAAATTAAATTAAATTAAATTAAAAATAAAAAATAAAAAATAAAAAATAAAAATAAAACACTTTTGTGGAGCTTCAATAGGTGTCGACACGTTGGTGCCAACAAAGCAGACAAGACAGTGGAATAGTTATATTTTTACAAAGATAAATAAATAAAGAATAATAATAAAGAATAAACAAAATAAAAAAGATTCATATTCAATCAGAGATGACAACACAAATAAACAGATAGGACAAGAGCACACTTTCTTCTAAAAAATAATAGCGGAGTGTTGGGAAAGCTATTGTGAAATATATATATACATTATATAATTATAAATTATAATAAATATATAATGATACATGTGTAAATATGCTAAAAGTGAGCAGAATTTAGTAAACTTATAGAAATAGACTGGGCTGTGACTTCAAAAGCTATAAGACGCATGGACTAAAAGCCACAAAACTGTCATTCTGATCTGAAAATCAGCATCAAATGTAATGATGACACAGCACTAACTTTACCAAGCCTTTAACTGTGGCTCAGAATCAATCAAACACACTGAGACATTAAACAACATGTTCGCCATCATGATGAAATTAGATACCGCATTTGATCTTTAAGTTATGTGTGTATGAGTGTGTGTTTACATGTGGTGTCCCTGAAACATCACTATGACAGTCAGGCTCGTTTTATAGCTTTAAGAGAAATGAATGACAACCTTAGGTCTGTCTATGTCAAAGTCCGTCTGTGCTCGGCATTATGGGATATGGGTCAGGGCACAAAACTTGCCTGTCCTTCATCCTCTCTCTCTAGCATAGAGAATCCTTCCTTTCTTTTTTCAATATGCCTCAGCGCATTGTGTCAGTGCACTGTCAACAGCTCTGACGTCTCGCTGTCTGTTAAAGACCTTCAGAGCTTCTCGCTTTTCTTTTTTTCTCCCATCCTTCTGGGCGAGTTGAAGGGAAGTCATTAAATGCTGGCGTGACATTAGTAAAACTTTGTGAGTGTTTAAGTGTTCTTAAGGGGACAGTGCTGAGGAAATTATTTTTGCTGTACGTATGTTTCATCTCTGGTTGACCATATTCGCCAGATGCTTCAAAATAAAATGTCCGTCACCAGATGGACATTTATGGGATAAAAGTAAACTAATTCCATAGTTCTTTTCCCCTTTTGTTTAACCTTTCTTTCAGCTGTAGTTAAACTTTCTTTCTGTCTAGACGCTGGCCTCACACCATCTTTTCTTTCTCGCCGCTGTCTTGTTCTCTTTGGTTAACCTTTTCTGTGTGCCAAAACAAGATGCCAGAATCTTGCTCTTTTAGATTCTCCCTCTTTATCTCCCTCTGGCCATAAACACACTGCAAATAAATACAGTTGTCACTCCTCCTCTGAGAGCTGTATACTGTATCAATATATTACCATAAAACAGTAATGTTGTGAAATATTACTACAATTTAACATACTCTTTTCTATTTTTAATATATTTTAAAGGTTGATTTATTCTTCTGATCCTTACAAAATGCAAATTTTGGTGCTCAAGATTACATATTATTATTATTATTCATGTTAAATACAGTTTATAATGGTTTCCTGTTTCTGCTTTGTTTCCCGGACATTTAGGGGCCGTTTACATGACAACATTTTCAACTAAAAATTTAAAACCTTTCATGCGGTTTGGCCGTTCATTTACATGACAACGGTATTTAGGGGGCCTGAAAACGCAACATTTTGAAAACGGGTTTCAAAGTGCAAGTTTCTGAAAACGATACCGTTATTGTCTCCATGTAAACTACAAAAACGTGAATTTGTGAAAATAGTAACATCATGCGCATGCGTATTACGTGTTCAGTCTATAGGCACTTAGTGTTTCTTTAAAAAGTGACACTGCCAACTACTGGCCTGGCATGAATAATACAGCGTTTTTAGTCGTTTTTGCGGCTTAGATTTTTGATAACACTGTCGTCTGTGTGCAATAAACGCAAAGGAAAAACTTTACCATATATTTTAGTTCATTGTAGTCGTGTAAACGCACCCTTAGTTTGTATTTACTTCCTTGCACTGTATAACATTATATAACACTTAAAGGTATAGCGGAGGATTTTCTTTTTCCGGGTGGATCATCAAGACTATTGGTCCTCCTAAGTGTCAATCATTCTGGTGATATGTTTACGTAAGGCCGTCGTACGTGCTCGTGCACACGATTCACATGATGGCGTGCGCTCAAAACACAGGTTGGGCTTCCCACTGATGCCTCAGTCGCGAAGTTTCTACTTGACAGGTAAAGTTTGGCATGCTATTTGGAGAAATCCATTTAAAATCACTGCTAGTAAAAGTTAATGTAAGCTATGATTAGCTCGTGCATGCTCTCTCGTGCACACGTTTAATAGGCGTTCCCTCTTGGGAGCAGGTAGAGTGTTGCGCATGTGCATTTTTTCAAAAAGTGGAGAGGGCGGTTCTTTTCTAAAATTCGGGAAAATCCTCCACTATACCTTTAATTTGAGCATTTACTCTCCCTTTCGAGTTTCATGGCAAAGCATGCTGGGAAATGGAAATCCCAGCCCAGTTTCAGTTAAATTTAAGTTTGTCTAAATTAAAAGAAACAAGTTCATAAAACTCAAAACAATTAAACAATTCAGATTACTTGTGAACTCAAAAGAAAAAGAAAGTGTATACTCATTAGAAATTAGATTTGACTAATTTGTTTAATCTCTCATATCACATATCTCTCATGTCTGTGTGGAAAGTATTTGCTGAGTTACAGTTCATTTTCTGACACAAATAAAAGTAGTAAATTAACAGTTTCGAATAATTTATAACATTTGTCTGTGTGACCAAAATCAATGGAGTATTTTGAGTCTCTTTCACACCGATTAGAAAAAAGGAGAGGTGGTCGTGCCGTTGACCCCAGGGGGTTAAGTTTACCCTTCTCAAGCCAATTAATTATTTTAAGCGTTAGGATTTACATTGTGTTCCTGTGTTTAGCCCATTTGCTTTTGTTCCCATTTCTAGTTTGTTTCCATAGTTACTCATTAGTTGATTTATAAGTCCCACCTGTTTCTTGTTTGGTTGCTCATTATCTTGTGTATTTAAACCCTCAGTTGGTTTGGTAAACAATAGCTGAGAAGTGTAAATCAAATGGAGATGGCAACAATCTACCTGAAGGAGGACATGTGTCTACAGTATATTGTGTCTATATTGTGTGGCCGCACACACACTAAGGAGGATGTTTTGAGAGGCCAAACAAACTGTAAGGATCAAAGATGGAGAATTGTGGATGCTAGCTGAGTCACAATACTGAGATATAAAGTCACAATTACAAGAAAAAAGTAGCAATTATGAGAAATCAAGTTGCAACTGTATATAAAGTCACAATGTGAGATATAAAGAAACATTTGAAATATAAAATCACAGTTGCAAGAAATCAAGTCACAGTACTGTTGCACATGTTAGATACAGTCACAATTACCCTTTTTATTTTTTCACTCTGAGATTGAAACAGAATTCCAACCACACGAAGAACAATAATGTAGAGGAATCATTCCTGTATTTAAATGCTGTTATGCCTCTCAAAACTTTGCAGTGTGTGTCCTCTGTGAAGACTTTGACCAAAGTCAGAGGTTTTTTTTAAATGATTATTTTCCTTACTTGAAGATATTCAGTAAAGGACAAGGTAAGGCAGAAATGTAGAAAAATGCTGTAATAAGGAAAGATTTAGTTGCAAAGAAACCAACTCCACCTGACTCTCTCTCTCTCTCTCTCTCTCTCTCTCTCTCTCTCTCTTATCTTTTCAAGTGTAAGTACTTGAGCAGGGGTGAAATGCATGATCAGCTCAAGATGTTCATTGGCTGAGTGTGAAATACACACACACACACAGAGAGAGAGAGAGAGAGAGAGAGAGAGAGAGAGAGAGAGAGAGAGAGAGAGAGAGAGAGAGAGAGAGAGAGAGAGAGCAAGAGTCTAGTCGTTCCTCTCCAGTTTTGCTCATTAAGACATTACATAATCAACTTGTTGTTGAAGAGAAGATTAAAATGAGGAGGACTGCCAGTCCACCCTTCCCTCCAATGATGGAGCACCGATCACTGCCGAACCAGCTGTTCTTTTGGCTTTTCTGGGAACTGCCGGGACAAGCACTGTGCCATCTGGGGACCTGGTAGTAATCTGTGGAAAACTCCAAAGTTTGCTTGAAGAAATTAAAGGGCCCTAACGTAAGGATTTTCATGTAGCAATTACATTTGCGAATGCTTATACAATGTTCAGGATAATGCTGAAAGAGCCATTCTGTACTGTAATGTCAATGTGTCACGCAAAGAAAAGGGATTCTTTCAAACTTTAGTCTCACATAGCCAGATCTATATAGTCTATAGACTCAAATATACTTTATAATCAAACCATCATAACACTGTAATTTTAATAACTTCATCTGTCGACATGATGTCGGTGAATTGCAGAGCTTGTGTGAACATTTCCACATCACTATGATCAGATGCTTTCTGAACTGATGTTTTCTCACCGCTCAATTTTGTAATTGAGAGGAAATTGTTCAGAACATATTTATATATTCATCTAAACGTCGCTCTCAGCAGCGTGAACGGCGTCGGCATGTTCGTTAACAGTATATCACAGCAAAGGTATTTACAACTTCTTTTTACTTCTAAGTAAAGAACGAAAATAAACTTCACTGTGATTGAGACTTGAATCACGTTCAGTCTCTTGTGTGCATGAGTCCGAGCACGAGTGACAAGGTTCTGGCTGTAGTTCACTTAACGGCCACCGGTGTCACTAATAACAAGGCTTTCTGAATTCTACATAGAGCCCCTTTAAAGAAAGAAAGTTCTTTAGGCTTTACCTTGAAGTAGATGAAGTGGAGAACATGAACTCTAACCATTAGTTCACCACAGAAAGGATAAATCTATCACAGAGTTTACTAACCTTGTTCAACTTATACTTTGCTGCTCACCTTGCAATAAACTGTGATAAATTAGACTGCAGTTGTTTTCATTAGTTTGGATGAAAATTACAGGGCATGTTTGCAAGAGCTAATGCGTGCAAACTGAGTTATGAAGGCGTCCAGGTCAGGTCTGGTTCTGAGGCGAGTACAAGAGAGGGGAAGGCTATATATTCCTAAACATAAAGGTTACCATGAAACCTAATATGGAAGTTTCCAAAGCCATTCTATCAGAGCATAAAATCCAATTGTTTCCTATTTAATGATGGAATTGTATATCATTACAACAGAGGGCTTCCAGATATGAATCAGAGCATGTTAATTATTTATTCTCTCTCCATGCTGATTTGGCAGTTTTTGGGTGTTATTAGCATATGCCGCAGTGTGGTGCATAAAAAGAAGCTTTAGCGAGACCCCCTCGGTGCTAATGAGAGGGCAAGCCTATAACATCTGACCTCAGTCAAAGAGACAGACAGAGAGAGAGAGAGAGAGAGAGAGAGAGAGAGAGAGAGAGAGAGAGAGAGAGAGAGAGAGAGAGAGAGATGCATGTGTGTAGTCAAGTTCTGTTAGCTCAGCCTGTCGATGTCCTCGGCTCTTTCTTGACCCTGTAACACAGCAAATGTGAACACCCACACCAAAATAGGGAAATGAGCACACACATCCTCTGACTCCAACTGGTTCTCTCTCATCAAGACGACATCAGCAAAGATCAACTAGCCTCGGTAAATTGCATCAGGACAGTTTTATTTAAATGGGCGAGACAGGCAAATATCAAACTAGTTGATACATTCAATTTCAAACAATGCAATGACTTCTTGCTTTCCTGTATTCTGCTTCAGCTCTCTTTCCACTGCTAAACTGCATGTGTGTGTGTGTGTGTGTGTTAGATCAGTCTAGTTTTTAGTCTAAATGTTTAGTCGAGTTAATAAAGTCTTGTTTGTGTCACACGTAAAGTTGCGTGTGGTTATTGCTCAAATGCTGGAGTCCCTAATCATGCAGATTTTGGCTACATGCTCTGAGTAGTACTGTACAGTAATAAAGATATTTTTTCCACACACTGGAAATTAACATTTCTTAGAATTAATAAACAATTAACACTCAGTGTTCGCTGGACGAACAGGTTAGTTATTAATTATTGCAGCTGATTTAAATATTTCTAATTAATTATTCCTATGTTATGATTAATTATTCATATTTCATAGATTAAAAGTTAATAGACCAAATAGTCTAAATTTGAAAAAAAAAAAAAATGTATTCTGCTTCCACCTATTGATGAACCATTGCAACATGAAAAATAGATTCATGCCTTTTTCATCTGAAAGTAAAAGTTTATGCAAGTAAAATTAATATATTTTGTAACTGAGTAATGTTGTTTTGATGTTTTGTTAGAAAATAAATGTGTAGTTTTCATAAACTGAATCGGTTTTGAGCAGTCATGTTCAAAAGAATTTACTTAAATCCATTGAAGTCAATGGAGTTCATACTGGTAATTATCATATTATATATTCTTATAAGTTTCATATAATGATATATTCAAAAAACAATATCTCATAAAAATTGATGAAAATATAGTTTTTTTTGCTGTAAGGAAGTGAATAAAGTAATTGCATGATAAAAACCTAACATTCAAACATTTTTGCACATTCACTTTTTAATGAGAAGTTACTGATCAGTTTAAAATTATTCAGTTATGACTGTTTTTATAAGCTTACGTTCTACATGGTTCGAATAGATGTGGCAATGCAACAGGTGTACACATTAACTTTTACTCAGCTGATCAAAAAATGCTGAAACATTCATCAAAATATCAGTTTTTTTTGAGGCAGAGTAAATGATGAACTACCTTCAAGTATGAGTTTGAAAGTTAGGGATGAAGCCTCTCTTTATACGGTCTAGAAACTGCTAGAATGCAGGCAAATCCTGACCCACACACCTTTCACCTGAACAGATCAGCCCTAATTTGAGGAAACAAAGCAAACTGTGCTTCAGTTAGCATAGCAATTTCACCTTTCTCTCACCTCAGTGCACAATCCATATATAATAACCATAAAGGCTAGACAGCAATCACACAGCTCTGCCGCTTGCTTGCTTTCTCTTTCTTTCACCTTTTAAGTAGCTCTATAAAAAGTTATTTAACTTTGTCTCCTTCAGCATCCACACAGCTGTTCCCAGATGGTTCCCCTCTGTCAAACCCACTCCAGCGAACACACACTTACACATTACCTGACACACACCGAATCAGCCGACAAGGCACTGTT